>NC_142590.1:81525338-81829644 GCF_965207765.1 Zootoca vivipara | reverse complement strand
ACTGAGCTACAGCCCTTCGCCATAACGTCCACATTGCATAAAGCTGTCCAAACTTATTCTGCCCAAACTTAATGGGAAAGTGAACATTTGGTGTTAAAAACACAAAACACACACGCACGCTGCCCCCTTTCTCCTCGCCATCCCACCCGCATGCTCCTCGTAAAGCCTTTGGAATGCCGAAATCTGTCAAACAATGCCTGGTGCCAGGTTTTTTTAACAAGACACTCTCTTGATGCCCGGTGCCAAACACCCTCTTTAAACAATGCTGAATGAAGGATAGCAACTTCTCCTGTTGTGGTCGCACTGTTGTTCGCAGGCCATATATAGGCAAAAGGTAGGGAATCCCCTGGGCTGGGAGGAGAGAGCTTGCAGGACAGCAAGCGTGCGTGGCAGGCTCCCCCCCCACACACACACAGAGCATGCATGGATATGTGAGCACTCACGCGCTTGCCTCCTAATTGCTTCCATCCCCTCCTGTACACACACACACACACACACACACACACACACACACACACACACACACACATGGCAAAGGGACTTGTGAGAAGCTGACCCCAGCTGATCCTCTGCTGAGAGAGACCAGGGGGCCTGGGCCAAAGGAACCCAAATCCCCTTGGTAGCAGGAGCTGCAAACACACCAACATCCTCTTTTTCCAGGGACGGGGCATCCAACTGCAGGAGCTAACAATAGTCCCGGGAACAGCCAAATAAGGGCCTTTAATGCCTTGGCTTAATGTCAGGAGAAAAAGAAAGCATCATCACAGCCTGAATTGTGCAAAGCTTTCGTGGAGCAGTTGCTGTTTGACAAGAGACACACACACAGAGAGAATCCATTTGTGAGCCAGACTCACAGTTCCAGCGCAGAACTTTCAAGGAGTAGCAAAAAAAAAAAAAAAAGGCTCCTTCTATTTCAGTGGCCCCTTGTGCCTGGGCTTCCCCAGTTCTTCTGTGGCTTCTCCTTCCTTTTAGAGATCCTTGAAAAGCTCCCTTCTTCCAGAGTCTGCTGCCTCTTCGGTTGTCTTATGCCAGGACTTCTCCAAGTAAAAAAACCAAAAACTCCTGTGATTTCTCCTTCCCCTTAAAAACCCCTGCTAACCTTGCTTTTTCCAGAGTCCCTTTCTTTAACTCTTTGCTTTCCTGACCACGCAGTTACCCTGCCCCTGATGTTTTGGTGGCAAGGCTGGCATAGGTAATCATTTGCACCCGAGATTTGTAGTAGGAGCACAAAACACAACAGAATCAGCTTCTCTCTGTCTGCCTACAAGGAAATGTCTATTTTTCTAGAAAAGGAGGTCCCAGAACGTACCATTCACACCTCCCTTGTTCTCTTATAATGGCAATGGCGCCCACCCGAGAGGTGCCGGAATTGAGTTCCAGTGAGTTGTGGCTGAAAAAACGTCCTGACTATATGGATGCTTCACTCCCCCTCCCTTTTTTGGGGGGGGTTTACATACACATCATTTGGGTGCCGGGTTCCCCTACTTACTCCAGGGCTGGTGAACCTCTGCCCCTCCAGATGTTGCTGAACTACAATTCCTACCTATACTCTTTGGCCATTGGCCATGCTGGTTGGGGTCGATGGGAGTTGTAGTTCAGCAACATCTGGAGAGCCAAAGGTTCCCCACCCCTGAATTAAAACCAGTCTATGGGTAGTAATCAAGTAAGTTTTACTTAGAGTAGGCCTATTGACACTAATGGAATTGTAGAGTTGGAAGGGACCCCGAGGGTCATCTAGCCCAACCCCCTGCAATGCAGGATTAGTTTGCTCAATGTGGGGCTCAACTCAATGACCCTGAGATTACGAGTCTCATGGTTTTCCAAGTGAACACATTTCCTGCAAGCAGGAGCTGCAATGACTTAGTCACAGGACAGGTCACCAGGAGGTCAGTTCCAAGTTTGATCCCATCTCTTGCTCACTGAAAACCAGAACAAATTGGTACATTTGCTAAGGCCATGCTTCAGCTGATTCCTTTTTTCTTTCTTTGAATCTTGGGAAGAGGCCACTTCTTTTCAAAAAGCGTTGCTTCTCCATGAATGCCTAAAATAGGTTTTTAGCCTAACATTTGTTAGCAGAGATGTTTGGGCTTTGCTCTGTAACTTGAGCGGTGATGTATTAGTTCATGACACTGGATTAGTCACGATACGGGGAAGGAGCCACCAGTTAATATTCTGGGGTGCGGGTGCGGATCCAGTAAAAGTCTAGGCAATTCTTTTACTGCCATTTCAATTGGTTCATTGGGAGCTAGATGTTGAAGCCATGATCCAGCACCATTTCCACAATGCTGCAATAGTCCTGCAGAGCATATTCAAGGGCATGGGCAGGTGTGAGGAACATTTGGCCCTCCAGGTACATGGGAATCTGGGATGGAAATGATGTGCATGCAGGGCTCATAAAGTGGGGAGGAGGCAGTGAAGCATTAATAATTTGGTATCTCCATATATGTGGACAGAGATAAGCTGGTTCTCTTGTGTTTTCTGCATCGAGTACGATCTGGTTGAGAAATGTTGGGTGCAGATTACCTAAATCAGCCTTTGGGCCCCTTCAGATATCCTTTTTATTATGCCCTGATGAAGAGTTGTGTTGCTGGTCAGGGCCGGCCCACTCATGAGGCAAGGTGGGCGACTGCCTCAGGTGGCAAAATCCACAGGGGCAGAAGATCCAACCTCCAAGGAATACATCGCTCATGGCTGCTGCCGGAGAAGTGGCAACAGAACACTCCTTAGAGGCTGGATCTGCCACCGTTGTATAAATAAGAGATGCTGCTGGTCTCCTCCACAAGGGTGTTGTTCCCAATATAGATCTTCACTCACCTTTTCTTCCCTGGCAAGGGAAGAGGCACAATTTTGTGGTTCGCCTCAAGGGGCAAGGGGAGAGCCACCATTTTGTGGTTTGACTCAGGTGCCAAAATGTCTTAGGCTGGCCGTGTTCATGATTATATCAGGCCAGTTCTATATATTTAACAACAACAACAACAACAACAACTTATAATTTCAACAACAACAACAACAACAACAACAACAACAACAACTTATAATTGATACACCGCCCATCTGTCTGGGTTTCCCCAGCTGCTCTGGGCAGCTTCCAACTAAATACTGTATTAAAAATACAATAAAGCATCAAACATTAAAAACTTCCCTATACAGGGCTGAAATCCTGATTTCAATACTGTTGGTGCTTGCAAAGGTTTCATGGAAGATACGCTGCTTCATTGCCAATCAGTGCATGCCCTCTACCGGTATCCTGTAACCTGCTGTATCACAAAAGCTCTGTTTATTTTGTCGTCTCATTTTGGTTGCCCCTACAGAGAGCAATAATGCAATTACATTGAGGAATGAACATAGAATCACTAAGAAAGTGAATGCAGTGTGGACAGTCCAGTCCAGTATAAATCCACCACTAACACACTATTGTTCCAGATTCAAGTAGGTAGCTGTGTTGGTCTGACACAGTCAAAATAAATAAATAAATTGTCCAGTAGCATCTTAGAGACCAACTAAGTATGTTCTGGGTTTAAGCTTTCGTGTGCATGCACACTTCTTCAGATACGCTGAAACAGAAGTCACCAGACCCTTATAGGGGAGGGTGGGGTGAGGTTTTTCTCAGTAGGGTAGTAGGAGATGGGTGATTGACTCAATGGGTATGGTAAATCAATCACCCATCTCCTACTACCCTACTGAGAAAAACCCCACCCCACCCTCCCACAATATATAAGGGTCTGGTGACTTCTGTTTCAGCGTATCTAAAGAAGTGTGCATGCACACAAAAGCTTATACCCAGAACATACTTAGTTGGTCTCTAAGGTGCTACTGGACAATTTCTTTTATTTATTTACACTATTGCTCCATCAGTGACATATTGCAGGATACAACTGCATCTCCCCAATAAAAAAAACAACCCAGTCTGGAGGGGTGCTCCCCAACCCAGTTCTGATGATTAGGGTTTTGGGGCGTTATAGCCCCAAAACATGTGGAAGGCACCAGATTGAGGAAAGCTGACCCAGAGCCTTCGAAATTCTTGGCTTGCATTTTCCTCAACAGCTCTGTTTCGCTTGTGATTGATTGCGCAACAGCAGCCTCCCGAAACCTAGTACATGCAAATAGCTCTCTTAACGTCTCCTCTGGCCCTGTTAACAAATGGCCGGGAGAAGCAAGCAACCGCCTGCCCACCTGGTCACAGGGAACAAAGCAGGCGGGAGCAGGAAAATAAATAGCAACCAACCCTGTAGGCTTTGTGGTGGATTTGCCAAGGAACAAGCGGGCTGGGGAAGACAATGAAAATAGCACCTGCCGTGAACGCTGGGTGAACAAAGACAGCCAGGGATTGTTTGCACAGCTACCAACATCCAGGCAGGGCGGCCAGAAAAGGCGGGATAGCTGTAGACAGAGAGCGCCAGGCCCTGCAGCTCTGCTGTCTGGTGTCATTTATGAAACAAGGGCAAGATTGGGGTCTAGGGGCACATTCATGCTCACATTTGCCCCCGGTCTACCATAGTATCATCACCTGCAGCTCACGCATTAAAATGTGCCACATCCTGTATCTCCTGTTTTCCTCTCTGCTGTCTTTATTCTGAGGAGGAAATGCATGGTTATGCCTTGCTTAAGCAATGGGGAACCTCAGGCTCTAGGGCAAAAAGCAGCTTTCCTATCTAGTGATTTTCACCAGGCCAAACACATTCTTGAACCACAACTCTCACCTGATTTGCAGTCCCTGTCAAGTTCCGCTAGGGCAGGCACGTCCAGCAGGTAG
Organism: Zootoca vivipara; assembly: GCF_965207765.1. Taxonomy (NCBI): domain Eukaryota; kingdom Metazoa; phylum Chordata; class Lepidosauria; order Squamata; family Lacertidae; genus Zootoca; species Zootoca vivipara. The sequence continues at coordinate 81,824,891 of NC_142590.1, read as the reverse complement.
ATCGTGATCTACCTGCAGATCACTGGACGTCTGTGGTAGATCACCGGTAGATCACCGCCTCCCCCCAAAGAAGCTCAACAAGTTTGGTTCCCCTAGAAAAAGCTCAACATTTTTGTCCTGCCCCCCCCCCAAAAAAACCGGGGCTTCCCTCCTCCCTAAAAAGAGCTCAACAAAACGGGCCTTCCCCTTTCCTTAAAAAAGTTCAACAACTTTGACCTGAACCCCCCAAAAGGAGGTAGATCACTGGCAGCCTTTAACTCTGCGGGTAGATCGCCGTCTCTTGGGAGTTGGCCACCCCTGCGCTAGGGAAACTCCTTGGGTAGAGCAGGTTTTGCTGCAATTTCCCCTTTCAAGTGGCCCCAATCCACCTCTCCAGGATCTATTACCAAGAGGTCCGGAAGGTGGCAACATAAGAACAGGCCTTTTCTACAGTGGCTCCGCTGTCTGTGGAATGCTCTCCCCAGGGAGGTTCACCTGGTGCCTTCATTATACACCTGTAGGCACCAGACAAAAACCTTCTTCTTTAACCAGGCCTCTGGCTGATTGACATCCAATGCCCTTTTAAAATGTGTTTGTGGGGATTATTGGGCTGTTCTTGCTTTTATGGTGTGTTTTGTGTTTTTATATCGTGATTTTATGTTGTTTTATGTGCTTAATACAGGATTAGAACTCAAGCTTCTTGGGCTCCTTGATCACTGCAGATGGTGACAGCAGTCACGAAATTAAAAGACGCCTGCTTCTTGGGAGAAAAGCAATGACAAACCTAGACAGCATCTTAAAAAGCAGAGACATCACCTTGCCGACAAAGGTCCGTATAGTTAAAGCTATGGTTTTCCCAGTAGTGATGTATGGAAGTGAGAGCTGGACCATAAAGAAGGCTGATCGCCGAAGAATTGATGCTTTTGAATTATGGTGCTGGAGGAGACTCTTGAGAGTTCCATGGACTGCAAGAAGATCAAACCTATCAATTCTTAAGGAAATCAGCCCTGAGTGCACCCTGGAAGGACAGATTGTGAAGCTGAGGCTCCAATACTTTGGCCACCTCATGAGAAGAGAAGAATCCTCGGAAAAGACCCTGATGTTGGGAAAGATAGAGGGCACTAGGAGAAGGGGACGACAGAGGACGAGATGGTTGGACAGTGTTCTCGAAGCTACGAACATGAGTTTGACCAAACTGCGGGAGGCAGTGCAAGACAGGAGTGCCTGGCGTGCTATGGTCCATGGGGTCACGAAGAGTCGGACACGACTAAACGACTAAACAACAACAGAACTCAAGCACACTTCTTCCTAATAAGCAAGACTGGAAGCAAAATGGAGCACTCATGAGTTTGCATTGTAACATTTTTTTCTACAAGAAGATTATACAATACAGTACATATTTCTGCTGTTATTTTGTAGAAAAATTAATATGTCAAAAGGTGTGAAAGGCTGAGCACACATCATTCTTTTAAAAGTGCATGAAAAAAATCCTGCAAATTGCATTTTGTTAACGGTGCTGGGAATTATAGTTCTGTTGCGGGGGGTTAAACTACAGTTCCCAAGAGTCTTTACACTGAATGAATGTGCCTTAAATGCACACTACGTATACAACCCCCGTCCCACTCCCAGAAGCCTCTGTGTCAGGCATCCCCAAACTGTGGCCCTCCAGATGTTTTGGCCTACAACTCCCATCATCCCTAGCTAACTGGACCAGTGGTCGGGGAAGATGGGAATTGTAGTCCAAAACATCTGGAGGGCCGAAGTTTGGGGATGCGTGCTCTATGTGGTGGTGACAACCAAAATATTTGAACTGGCCTTAAAACTGGGCATTTGGAAATATGCAACACTTTGCAAAAACTGGCCTCATCCAAGTGCAGTTAAAACTGCTGCAGCTACTCGCCGTACACTAGAGGCAACCGTTTCCAGCTGGCCGCTGATAAATTGCTCAATTCCCATTAAAGAAATGTTGACTCTGCTTCTGGGTAAATATGCTGATTGTTTCTTGACTATAAATGTCAAACGAATAGCAAACATGAAAGGGGAGGAGGGGGGAAACCACTCGACTGAGGCGGGTTATTGTAGGGGAGGCAAGCTGAGGCATGCCCACAATAGAGAGGGCTGGTGCCCCATTTGTCTCCACAAACAGTGGAGAAATAAACATGCCAGTTTCGCTGGGAAATGAACCAGCAGCGTAGATAACAAACACTTAAAAAAACGCCCCCCCCCAAACCCATGGTGACATGCAGGGTGATGGATGTCTGGCATGAGATCGGGAAACTGCCGACTGATTTAACATTGGTCAGAATCGGTTCTTGTGCAGAAGGAGTTGTTTGTTGTACATTCCAACATCTGGAAATGCAGAAGGCGTAAGATACCATTGTAGGACAGGGATGAGGAGAACCTGTGGCCCTCCAGATGTTGTTGGCCAAAGGTCAGGGCAAACGGGAGTTGGAGAGCTTCAAGATGTCCATTTCCTGTTGCTGGCCCTGGTTGTGGTCCAAAACATCTGGAAAGCACCCGGTTGGGGAAGGCTGCCTTAGAAAGCACAGACTACTCTGTCTTGGGGCAGAGGCAACGTTAAAACCATAACTAAATCATTAACAAAATTGGTATGTCTATAGATATATGGTATTCCCACTCCCCCATGTTTACTCCATTTGCCTCTGCCTTTTCTCTTTCTGTTTTGCTGCTCCCCTCCACCTCTTGATCAGTTGGTTTTAGAAAACAGCAGGGGGGGGGAGACGTCCTTCACCAAAGACATCCATCCAGCTGTTTGGCTCTGCATGCAAAACAGGGAGCTGCTCTTGTTGCTAAGGAGCTGACAATAGTCCAAAAACTCACAAGGCACTGGCCATTGTGGCTACACAAACTCCCTAGGGCCAGGCCATCAAAGCAAGGATCTAAATATAGAGAGGGAAATATTTATTTCTTCCGTCAGTTGAAAAGAAGCAATGCCTGTTATGAAAAGTGGATGGATCTTCCTTTCTGTTCGGTGGGGCAACGTCGTAAAATTGTCAGGAGACTTTGGTTCCTTTGGGAGTTGTCTCGGCCTCTGCTTGAGCTGCGGAGGCTGTTACGTGAGGCTGGTTTCTCTTCAGGGCTGCCTCCAAGTTTTGTGAGTCCCAGGAAGTCTTTTGGTCCTCTTCCTGCCATTGTAGGAGCCTGTACTTTTTTTAAAAAAAAATTAAAATAAGGTTCTTTGTACAATATTATAAATGCCCCAAACCCCAATGGCCAGTTTTGGAGGCTGGCATAAAATTAAAACCATCAAAGCCAAGTTATTGGAGTGAACAGATGTTTACTGAAATCTTTCAGTTTTTGGATTAAACTCTTGCTGATGCTGGAAGAGAAGACACCCACCTTGCCTGAAGGAGCAAGTGTGTCCCCCCCCCCCATTGGACAGCCAGCTGCTGTCCCAAACCTTTCATCTCCCCTCCCCATACTCCCACAAGCAGCATTTAATAGCTGAATGCACTCTGCTGTGTTAGGCCACATGCACAAGCCACAAAAGCATTGTGCAATCCCAACATACCTGCCAAGTTCCTTCTTGAAAAATAAGGGACCGGACCGGAAGTAGCAGACCGGACGTAGCACTGCCGCCATTTTTGAACTGGGCGGAGCATGCTCAGAAGTGACTTTTGATGCTGCTTTGCCCAGTTCCAAAATGGCCGCCGCACAAGAAGTCGCACTGCAGCCATTTTGGAACTGGACAGAGCAGCATCAAAAGTCGCTTCTGAGCATGCTCCGCCCAGTTCCAAAATGGCCGCCGCGCCAGAATATACCGGGGGAAAACAAAAAAATCTGTTTTTTCGGCTGGGAGCAGCTGGAAAAATGGGGGTTTCCCGGGGAATACGGGAGACTTGGCAGCTATGAATGAGCCTTTGCACCGACCCTTGAGGCCTGCAGAGAGTGGGAATTTGAGCAAGGAGTTTTCGGAGGGAACGACTGTAGTGGAGTTTTGTGGGTTTTTGGTTTTTGAAATGGTTTTTTGAGGGTTTGCAAGAGTTTAAAAGGTGTTTGCAGGCTTTTCCAATCGTGTTCCCAATATACTCAATTTCACTTAAACATGCAGTGCCGTGGAACATAACCCTCACGTAAATGGGGAGTTGCCTGTATTTGAAAGCGAAAATACTCTTCCTACAAGCTTGGCCCAATCCTTGAGGCTGCTGGTGGTGGCAAGTAACATGCAGTTTCAAAACTTCCTCTTCCCCTTTATGTAGCTTCAGAATCTGTACCAAAAATATATATTTAAAAAGAGCAGGGCTGGGAGGAAGGGAGAGACCCCAATATAAATTGTTTAAACTTTCTGAAAATGATCGTCTTTCTCCCTCTCTGGCAGGCATCCACGTAACTAGGGACAGGCGGCGTTTCAAAATAGAACAATTAAACCAAGAATGCTTTGGATTGCTGAAGCGCTCTATTATTTTCCACAGCAAGAGCTCCAGAGAATGAGCCCAGGGCTGTGACTGTACCACCCATCCTGTGGGAGAATGTACAACACTGAGTATTCTTCACAAGCCAGTCTGGCACATAGGGCATGTAAGGGATGTGCTCACCAGCGCCTCCTCCTTGCTCATGGGCAGTGACCGGTGGCCAGTGTGACTGTCGATGCTACTATGATGGCCTTGAAGTCGCCGTTGCTTTGCTAAAGCTCAGAGGCTTGTTGGTAGGACAAATCTGAAGCCATTTGCAAATACTACAGAAATGGCAAGGAGAAGATGCTCCTCGGATGTCAGGGACGCTGGCTGGAGTCTGATGAGAGGGCACTAGGAGAAAGGTGGTTGGTGGACTGGCTTGGAAGAAGGGATCAGGTATCTGAGGGAGCCTGTCAGTCAGCCAGGAGACGAGAACCAGAGGCTGGAGAAGCTGAGAGATTAGAGAGTGAAGAACAGGTGCAGGGAGGAGAAAGAGATAGCTTAGGTTGGCGTAGAGCAGTGTTTCTCAACCAGTGTGCCTCCAGATGTTTTGGGACTACAACTCCCATCATTCCTGACCACTGGTCTTGCTAGCTAGGGATGATGGGAGTTGTAGTCCCAAAACATCTGGAGGCACACTGGTTGAGAAACACTGGTGTAGAGCAGGCATAGGCAACCTTGGCTCTCCAGATGTTTTGGAACTGCAACTCCCATGGTCCCTAGCTAACAGGGCCAGTGGTCAGGGATCATGGGAGTTGTAGTTCCAAAACATCTGGAGAGCCAAGGTTGCCTATGCCTGGTGTAGAGTCAAGGACTTCCACATATCCTCCTCCTGCCCCGCTGTCTCTCTAGATGAGAAGAGGATTGAAGCAGGAGGAGCAGAAGCAGGTTACATGCAGGTGGAGTCTCCATCTGCTTATATGTAGCTCAGATTGGCAGTGGCATAGCAAGGTCAGGTGGTACCTGGTGCAGGAAATTTCTTGCACACACACACACACACACACACACACACACACACACACCACACACATTGAAATCTAGTTGGACTCCCAAGAGACTGCAATCTACTCACAGTATAAAAAGACTGCCTGTGATCTACCATTAGGGGAGGGTTGGCCCAAGTTGTTGAGCTTTTTTGGGATTCCAGGGTTTGGGTCCAGAGTTCCCTCCACCCTTCGCTTGTTTTCTCGCCTGCCTCCTTCATGTCCTCTCCCTGCATGCCTCCTCCAGCAACCCGGGAACGTGGGGGTGTCAAAACAAAGGGGGAAGGAAGGGGGTAATCTGTACCCCAGACGTATCACGGTAGGTGGGAGTGGCAGGCGGCGGGCCGAATGTCACCTGCCTCGGAGATGACACCCGGGGTGCACCACCCCCACCTTGCTCCGCCCCTGCAGATAGGGGAGGTACATAAGCCGGGGTGGGGAGTGGGGCTTCTCAGTTGTGGCAACCGCCTCATTGGCTGTACACCTAGGAGCAGCTGAGAGACATGGGAGTGGTGAACCTACCTTTTCCTAACTTGTAAGTGCACTTTGTACAATAAAGAGTTTATTCCTCACTCTGGACATCCCTTGCCCGGCAGCTCTGTGACCCCACATTCCACAAAGACCTGGGCTGTATCTCAGGCGTACAGTGCCTGCAAAAAGGTCCCACGGTTCAATCCCTGATATCTCCAGGAATATTCCCTCCCTGAAAACTCCGTAGAGCTGCTGTCAGCCAGTGTAGAAAATACTGAGCTAGATGGATCAAAGGCCTGACTCTGTATAAGCGTCCTATGTTCCTAAACTAACCTGGTCAGCAAGTGGAATCTCACTTTGACATTGACAGTGGGCCCAGACCCTCCACTTTGGCAGAGGACTGCAAGCAGACTAGTTTACAGCTCTCAGGGGAAATGGGAGCTTCCCAGTCCCTCAGTTCTGAGCCACCTAAGGCAGCTACTTCACTCTGCCCTACAGGAGGGCCAGCCCTGCAATTCGGCATCAGGCGTGATGTTGAAGCAGAAACAGCTGCCGCATGGAGTGGCTTGAAGTGCTCCCCAATCCACTTAGGGTTTATCTATGCAGTGCATATGCATATTGGCAATCTCCCAAATCTCTGAAGGCCAGAAGTTCTGTCTGGTGAGACATGGCTCAAGGTCAAAACACTAGGGCGCAATGAAAACATAGTTGCTCATCTGTCGCGCTTACTGGGGACAAGTTCTCTTGTAACAATTACAAAAAGAGACAGCCATGAATATGCATAAACAGATAATGAAAACCGGGAGATGGGCACATAAGACAAAGCAGGGCTAGAACAGCACAGCTCTTCACAATGCAAAAAGTTGCCATCTACACAGAATGATGGAGGAATAGGCAAGAAATTGCACACGGTTTGCAGAAATGTATATTCAGCCAACAAGCAAAGTAGCTACCATCCAGGAGGAGCACAGAGAAGGGTTGGTGGCTTTTGCTCCTTTGTTTTGGGGTGCTTTGGGTGCCCCCAAACACCTATGAAACCCTTCCCCACCCAATTCAGCCAGAAGTTCTCTTTGGGGAAATTTGGACCAGCGCTAAATTTGTGCACACCAACTGCTGTAAAGGGGAGGAACTAAAAACATGTCAGATATTAAAAAGGAAACTGATCATCCTTGATCGTTTCATTGGCTATTACAATGCTGCTCAGCATGTAAGAAGACATAAGGAGGAAGATAAAAATAAATAAATGTGCCCTTGGGTTCTTCAGTGGCCCCTCCCTGGCTGGCTGATCCCTGGCTGTGTTGTGAACTGGTTGGCCACTGTCAGAACAGGATGCTGGACTAGATGGGCCGCTGGCCTGATCCTGCACGGTTCTTCTTACAATCTTTCGTTGTGAGACAACTAAGCAGCCTTGGCGATTTTTGAAAGAGGTCCGTCCATGTGCAGAGCGCATGCCGAGATGGAAAATGCGAAGCGTCACCCTTTGGCTTGCTGTGTGGTAGGGAGCGCTTTCAGAGGAAAGGAGAGCAAGAGGAGAAAGAGGAAGAGATTCCCGATGCCATGAATCTAAACTCGGAAGCAAAGCCAAAGGAATGAATAAAAGCTGTTTTCCTCCCTTTATCCACATATGGCCGTTTGACTCTAAAAACAAGATGCTTATCTGTCAAAGGGGAAGTAGAGGTTAGTGCATTAAAATCGGCTTAAATGGGAAGTAGCAAACCCTTGTGCGTCACGAGTTTTTCTGTAACCTGAAAATAACGACAGGTTTGTTATCCTCCCGTATTCATACAGGCAAACTTCAGCTTCCAAACCAGTTTCAGGTATAAGTGACTCCATGTAAATCAACCATAGCATCACAGAATCGTAGAGCTGGGAGAGACCCGAGGCTCATCTAGTCCAACCCCCTGCAATGCAGGAATCTCAACACATGGTCTCCCATCCGATTTGAAACCATACTGGACCCTGCTTAGCTTTGCAAATGCACGTAGCAGTTTTATTGCTGAACCACTAAGAATTGCAGCAACCAGAGGAGGAATGACTGCTGGGAGGAGCGCAGAGAGAAAGAATGCCATGGTACAACTGGACTGTTTCATCTGCTGCACATGCAATAAAACCTCTCTCTCTCTCTCTCTCTCTCTCTCTCTCTCTCTCTCTCTCTCTCTCTCTCTCTCTCTCTCTCTCTCTCTCTTGTATCAGACTCTACAGCCACCAACAGTTTCACTTCACCCCTAAAGGTGCACTGCTTCCCGAGCAGACGAATGCCAGCCCAACTAAGAATGGCACTCAGAAAGTTGGCCTAGAAATATTTTAGCATAAAGAAACAAGCATGGCTACCAAGGCACCAATGATGGTAGTGAAATCCCAGGAAAGTGCATGGCTGGCAGAGTTGATATAATTGTTCCAACTGCATTGGGTTGGTCTAGATCAGTGTTTCCCAACCTTGTGCCTCCAGATGTTTTGGGACTACAACTCCCATCATCCCTAGCTAGCAAGACCAGTGGTCAGGAATGATGGGAATTGTAGTCTGAAAACATCTGGAGGCACAAGGTTGGGAAACACTGGTCTAGATGACCCATTGGGCCCCTTTAAACTCCACAAGTCTGTGATTCTGTGGTGCAGTTCCAGGAGCCAACCAAAGCCACTGAGATGTCCAACGCAACCAAGTTCACCCTCCTCCTATTCTCTGCCTTTGGTGAAAGATAGCCTGCCAGGGCACCTGAGGTTGGCTGCTTCTGAGGCCCAGAGCTGAGGCCTAGCTGAAATGGTTCCAGAAAACTCATCAGCCTCCAGAAATAGCAGGGCTTGCTCAAGCACCTCGTGCTCCATCCATCTTGCTCAGAGATGAAGAACCTGCTGCGCTCATCTGCCATCAGATCAAAGCCAACAGCTCCATGCTGAGGAAAGCCCTGCCACGTACAGCAGGTGCAGACAATGGAGAGGCGCCATTTGCCAGGACTTTGAGTTCCCCAGCACCATTTCCAGATGCCTTTCAGCTTCTCATTCCCCTTGCAGATAACAAATTTGTAACCTTGCCCAAGTCCATCTTTATCCTTTTTTCCCCAGGCTCTTGCAACCCGGTCCCGGCTTACTATCAGCACAGGAAAGAGAAAACCAGGAGTTTGTTGCTGTTTCTTTAAATTTCTCATTTTAGCCCCCTCACAAGTATGCACAATGACAGAAAGCATAAAAGTTAGACTGACTTTTCTCTCCTTTTTTAATCATCGAAAAGAAACGAGGAAAGAAAAGAGATGTCTTTTCTGAAGAACTGGGTGCAGTGGGTTTGCAATGGGTGACAGAAACAGAAAGCTTTTCTGCAATGTCACCTGCCTCCCAGTACCGATACTGATTGATGCCCACTCCAACCTGGAGCCATTCCTGGTCTGGACAAAACAAGGGAAGTGGTGTGGTTTGCACAGCATGGTAAGCCAGAAAATGGCTTACCATGAGCACATAAATATTTTGGCTTCTGCAGAGGAGATTGCAATCGCTTTACTTCTCTCTGGTTTTTCACGCGAGTCTCTCCTCCCTTTACCACAACTTGTAATCACGGGACAAAACTTGTCATAAGATAAAACTTAGTTGTTATGCTGACGAAAGAACCCAGTGCCCACGATCTCCTCCTTGGGAGCCAGCATATCCATTTGGTTTAGTGCATCATTCTGTTGAGGTCAGGGATTTGCAAAAGACGTCAGAAAAAATGGCTGTGCTTGGTAAATGGGAACCTGTTAGAGAATATTGGAGTTTTAGTGGATTGCTATAAAATACCGGTAGTGCTTCCTTCTTCAGTGGTCTTTTTATAAAGCACCATTTGGAAGTTTGCTACGGTAGTATGCGAACTTGCTTAATATGGGCTGCTGTCCACATATCTGTGTACCTAGGAATAAAGCCCATTGATTACAAATGATTAAAAAAAAAGGAGTCACACTTCTGAGTAAGCATGCAGAAACTTGCACTGTTGATTATTCAGCTCAAAATTATTTAATAGGTGGGCAGCCCTGGAAACAAATACTTTTTTAAAAAGGAAAGAAAGTTGCCCGACTGCTCTCGAGGCAGAATAGTGTATATGGGCGTTAACGTCCGGCAGGCTCCTGAGTTATATCAAAATGTGCACACCTCTAGTGCTGGGTTGTTTTTTGTATCCTGGGGATTTTATCTGCTTCCCCAAAATACATCTCAAAGCAACATGCATACCTGCAGAACAGGTTAGACCATTGATCATGGGTTGAAACGCCACCATAAGGTATGTACAGCCAACATGGAGTGCCTCTCTGGACAACAAGAGCTCATCACATCACAGAGTCAAGCCATTCTGTGGTTTAAGAATGCAGGTGCGGCATTGCATGGGCGACGGCTCCCATCAGAAATTGATTGTGACAGGCAAGGACTGGGGTCACTGGACTATAACTATCTATGTCCCCAGGGAAGCTCCCCTAGCCCCATCACTTTTTTAAAAAAAGAAATGGGCACTTTGTAAGAAGAACTTCACTGGCTTTGATCTCTGTCGTTGGATTATATTGGAGGTTCTTGCCTTTCGACTGATTGCTTCTATATTTTTTGCTGCTGCTTTTTTTTAAATAAAAAAACTTCGTTTATTTGTTTTACAGTGATGTTCTGACAGTTGCAATTTTGTTGTTTTGATTATTATGGACTGGATGCAGAGGAAGTTAGTTAATTCCAGCAGGACTAAAAAGCACAAGTAAATTCCTCTGTGTCCACCCCCCCGGCAAAATTATTATTCTTAGTCACTGTGGTTCCCTTTGAACAAAAGCAGGATAGGAGAATGTCAAAATAAAGAAATAAAACACATGTGCAGAAGCGTTTGTTTAGAATCATAGAATTGTTGAGTTGGGAGGGACCACGCAGGTCATCTAGTCCAACCCCTTGCAATGCAGGACTCTTTTGCCCAACGTGGGGCTTGAACCCAAGACCCTGGGATTAGGAGCCTCATGTGTTACTGACTGCACAGCAGGGAAGGGAGTCATGTGACTATCTGTACTCCAGTCTGAAGTGGTACCAGTGGTCCAATGGTACAATGTATGATGGGCACTTTGTCCCTAGAGCCTCACCAGCCGTTTTGCAATTCATTTATTTATAAAAGCATTTATGTACCAAATCAGTGGCGAACAGCAACTCAATACACATTCAAGAGGAATACAGAGCAATCATGCAAATGACTGGCCGCTCAAGGGACGCTTTAGACAACTGCAGAGGCCTCTCGGGATTAAGAGAGTCTTCAAGAAAAGATTGACATTCAGAAGCATGCATGCCTGCTGAATCTCAGCTGGAAGAGTGCTCCACAGAACAGGACTGGAAACAGTAGGTAGACGCCTGACTCCCAGTGGAGGCAGATTGTGCTTCTGTAACATGGGGGACGCCACCTCCTAGGTCACTTCTGGGGAATCTGTTTATTGAGCATTCATTCTATTGCAGGGAGCCTAGACAATGTGGCTTCAAGCATATGCATTTCTCAGTCACTTTCCTTATCACAAAGTGTCCCATCTTTTGTGGAAGATTTAACTGTGGAACCTGAACCCACAGGTATGTGACTGAACCCCACCCAAAAGCAGTGACAGTCTGGAAGCACCCCTAGCTTCTAAAAGCACCTGGCTGTGCACAGCTTAAGGAAAACCTAACAGGACAGCCTTAAGCACGTCTACACAAAAGTAAATCTATTAGTCTTCAGTTACAGGTAGGTAGCCGTGTTGGTCTGAGTTGAAGCAAAATAAAAAAATTCCTTCAGTAGTTATTATTTTGGTGTGAGCTTTCATGTGCATGCACACTTCTTCAGATACACTTGAAACAGAAGAGTCAGACCCTTATGTATATACAGAGGGTGGTGTGGGGGTGGGAATGGGTGATGGGCTGATGGGAGTAGATGGCTGTTAACGACTGCTGATGACTGCAATTGGTCCTGCAGGGGGAAAGCAAGGGCTGAGGCGCTAAAGAAAGCTTGATCATGCATAATGAGATAAGAATCCAATGTCTTTGTTCATCCCAGGTGGCTCCATGGTTTTAAGCTTTTAAGCTTTTTCTGCAACATCATCTGGCTGGATGCCACTGTCATCCTAGTGTTGATGGCCACATAAGGGCTGCATGTGAGAGAGTGGGCAGGGGGCAGTGGGGGAAAGTGTGTTTTGGCTGAAGCTGGAGACACAGAGGCTTTCCTTGCTCTGTGCTGGACCTGAAACTGTGGCTTTGGTGCTTCCACGGAATCCCAATAGGGAGGCAAGATCTACTGTAGTGTTGATGCCCTGAGTCCCTCCATCCTGTGCTCAGATTGTATAAAACCACATATCCTAAAAACACCACAGTCTCCATTGACCTTCATTCCAAGGAAACAAACCCTGGGTAAGGGCTGGAACCCCTGTGGTCTCTCACTGCTCCAGGATTGGGTGCTCACAACAGGAAGTGTCCTGTAAACAGTATGCCATAGAATGAAGGTAAACTTCATTCATTACCAAAGGTAAACGAACTGTGAAAAAGCCTCTATGAATTGAAAATGGAGGTGCTATATGTACTTCCCCTTGTTTATTTGCTTTGTGTAACAAGGATTTTTTAAAAAAATAAAAACTACTTTTTTAAAAAAAACAACAGTTAGTGTATTGTACATAATTGCAGCCTGTATAACTTTGGGTTGTGATCTTTGCGCTATTTACAGCTGAGTGCAAATGGAAATGTTCAAGTGCAGCTTTCAATACAGAAAGATAGGGGCTTTGGAAAATTCCATATCCCCTTGCATTGAATATTCTTTTAAACACCCCCCACCCCCACCCCACTTTGCTTGGAGTCATGCCACCCTGGGCCACCATTGTCTATCATGGATGTCAAATGATCAATACTTCCAAGGCTGGTGTACAGTTATTGCAGTGGAGCATGGTGTCCTTTTTATTACATCGGCCTTGCAGCTTAGTCACCTGAGACAAGAAACACCGTTAGAAGCGAAAGGAATAAAAATAGCAGGGCTCAGGAAAGGGCTGCCTGTGACAAAACGCAATCTCCAAATGAAGGGGGGAGGGGGACATTGTAGGAAGTGACAGGACTTAAGTTGCTACTCTTGACCCCAGGACCATTTTAAAATACCATGTATATTACAACTTTTCTCTTGGTTGTCCTTGCAACACCACCACCAACAACAACAACACAGTTAATGGAGAGTAAGCGAATGACTGCAAGAGCTTGGGGCAAATGAAACAACCAGGGTATAACTCACGGGAAAGCGAAGACTACACAACCCCCTTTGAGCAGAATGAATGGCTCCCATTCTCAAAGTTGCCAGTGGCAAATTGTTGCGATGTTCCTGTGAGTTGGGATACTGTTCCCTGTTTTACAGAATGGATGTGAAGACTGAGAGACAGGCAGAACCTGAGGGGTGGGTGGGTGTTTTTTTTAAAAAAGGAATGAGAGATTTTGGCCAGTTCTCTGACTTAGGTCAATGACTAACAGGCCCCAATATTGTGGAGGAGGACATCCAGGCAAAGCTCCCTGGTTAAGTATTCTCTCAAATAACAGCATTTGGCATTGACCAAAGCTCAACAAATCCATCCCAGATCTTTTGAGATGTGGGAAGATAGGGCCATTTCATACATTGTGTGGGAGTGAAGAACCTTTGGCCTTTGATCATGTGCAGAGAACCTGTGACCTTCCAGATGTTGTAGGACTACAACTCCCATCATCCCTCACTGTTGGCCATGCTAGCTGGGGCTGATGTAAGCTGGAGTCCAGCAATCTATGGCATGCCACAGGCTCCCTACTCCTGAAATAGAGGATAATCTGGCTTTGCTACTTAATTGCGCCCTCAACAAAGAGCTAAAGCCACTCCTGGGAAGTTCATGTATGTGTCTGCAGATACAAAGGTCACATTAATAATAGTAATAATAATAATAATGATGATGTTTTTATTCATACCCCACCCATCTGTCTGGGATTCCAGCACATATAAAAGCATAACAAGACGTGAAACATAAAAAACTTCCCAATACAGGGCTGCCTTCAGATGTCTTCTAAAAGCTGTGTGTGTAGTTCTTTATCTCCTTGACATCTGACGGGAGGGTGTTCCACAGGGAGGGCGCCACTGCTGAGAAGGCCCTCTGCCTGGTTCCCCGTAACTTCACTTCTCACAGTTAGGGAACCACCAGAAGACCCTCGGAGCTGGACCTCAATGTCCAGGGCTGAACATTCGGAGAGTTGGTGCAGTATAGCATCTAGGAGACTGAACTGCAAATCAAAAAGTCCCCAGTTCATTTCTCTCTCTGTGCCATGAATGCACTGGGAGGTAGACCTAAGCAAGGCACTGTCACTCAGTTCCATCTGCAGTATAGCAGGTAAGCAGGCGCGCAACAAGGGAGGGACATAGGGGGCGGGCCGCCCCTAGCTCCATACTAGCTCCACTCACATGGGGGCAGCACGCAGGGGCAGCGCCCCCGCCCCCTGGCCCGCCCCTCGCCTCCTCCGCCCGAGCAGGGGGGGAAAGAGCGTGCTATGGAGCAGGTTGCTGGGTGGCGGCACCAGCAAACCGCTTCGTGGTGTGCTCTGCTTCAGAGCGCGCCGCCCGCCCGTACGGACTGCGCATGTGCGGACATGCACAGTCTGCCCTGGTACGCATGCTGCGAAGCGACGCCCCGCCCCCAGGGGGTGCCACCCCGGGCAGCCAAGCGGCACCGTTCGCCACTGCAGGTAAGTATACTGACTTACCTCCAGATGTTGTTGGACTCCATCAGATCCAGGTGGCCTGGCCAGTGATCCGTGATTCCTCCCCACACCCGCCTTATGGGATTACAACTAGATAATATGTGTGAAGCACTTTGAACACTTGAAAGTGCTACACATTTATAATTATTATCCATTATTATTATTATTATTCATGCTTTACATTTTTAGGTGCACACCTAAAACAACGCAAGTGTACTCCACAGTTAAATGGGCACAACAAAACAAGGCCCTAGTTATTAACTGCAGCTGCCTGAAAGCAAAATTGACTGTGAGACAAATTGACTGCTTCAACTTCACTGGCAACAGAAAGGTTAAATATTGTGTTGCCTGCCTACAAGCAAGCTGGCTGTGGCCTTTCAGAGAAGAGAGGCTGGATTCTTTCCTTCTGCATTCTTCTCAGTTGGCATCCAGCATCTTCTGCTTAACTGATGTGACGGGACAAATCTTGCACAATTCACCCTAGCAAACAGAAAACACGGTTGCTAAGAGAGTGTCAATATGGGCATACATAAAACAGAGGAAAGCAGGAGCGGTTTTTGCCTTTTGGAAAAACTTTTTTCTTTTATTTTCTTCAAATGCCTCTTCTTTC
Source organism: Zootoca vivipara (assembly GCF_965207765.1). Classification (NCBI taxonomy): domain Eukaryota; kingdom Metazoa; phylum Chordata; class Lepidosauria; order Squamata; family Lacertidae; genus Zootoca; species Zootoca vivipara. Next base: position 81,809,748 of record NC_142590.1, on the reverse strand, counting down.
AGTCTTTGTTTTTGCTTCCCTCGCTGCACCCTCTGGGACCGGCTCGCTCTCTTTTCCAAATGCTTTTGTCCTGCTCCTGTGAAAGTAGCCAAATGGCATTAGGCAGTAGCCCAGAGTTCCTAGTTTCCTTTTTGCAGGTGCCAGTTTTGGTAGACCTTGGACTGCTGGGACCAAAACATTCCTCTGCATTCTGCAACATTAGTCTGGCGGTCTGGCGAGTTCAGGACGCAAAATCCTAAGCACACTTCATTGGGTGCAAGTCCACCAGGAGCTGTAGCTCAGGAGTAGAGCATCTGCTTTGCATGCAGAAGGTCCCGGGTTCAAATCCCCCCCCATCCTCAGGTATGGCTAGGGAATGTCCTTTACCTGAAACCTTGGAAAGCCACAGCTAGTCAGTGTAGACCAGCAGTTCCCAAACTTTTTGAGTCACGGAGCACTTTTCAGGAGAGAAATTGGTCATGTAGCACTATCATTGCCCTTATGCCAAAGGCATATTTTTATTTATTTTTATTTCCAATCTCTTCACAAAGCAGTTTGGGAACCACTGGTATAGGCTAGAGGGACCAATGATCTCACTTGGATATTTAGGAGCTTGTTACGTTGCATAAACTCCAATATTTTGGGAGAATAAAAGAGATACAAAGATACATTGCCACCAGGAGTGGAGACCCAATGGCCTTCTCGCCACTGCCACTGCCCCTTTCTCAGGACCAACACCTTACCAGGTCCCCTCCAAATTTGAGGGGTGCCTTTGCGAGCCCTTTCCTCTATCACGGGCTCGTGGGTGGGCTTACCTGGAGACAATGGCAGGTGGAAGTGGGTGCAGGAGCAGAAGCAACAGTGGTACCTCGGTTTATGGTGGTACCTCGGTTTATGAACAAAATTGGTTCCAGAAGTCTGTTCATAAACTGAAGCGTTCATAAACTGAAGCGAACTTTCCCATTGAAAGTAATGGAAAGTGAATTTAATCCGTTCCAGATGGGTCCGCAGTGTTCGTAAACCAAAAATTCGTAAACAGAGGTGTTTGTAAACCAAGGTTCCACTGTACTCCAAGCAGCACTGGGTGGCTGGATGTAGCTGCCATTTTTATTTCCCACAATGCCCTAGAATCATGCTACCTCTCAGCAAAAAAATAAAATGGCAGTGAGCGGCAGCCTGGTGAAAATATGGTGTGAGCTAGGAAGGCGTTAAGCTGTACGCCCTGCTGTACTTTCCCTCCAAGGCTCTCCACTTTTAAAAGCTTTCCCATCAGACATAGCATGTATTCAGCCCTCATAAACAGCGTCCGGGTGGAAATCACAGGAAGATCCGGATGTATGTCAGCCCAGGTCAGAAGTGTAGATTTTGGTGGATTTCATTAAAAATAGCGTTCTCTCTCGCGCTCGCGCTCTCTCTGATTTTGCAGGAAAAGCTCAACATTTGTGTCTGGATTTTCACTTTTTGAAATATGGTAACCCTACCTTACCAACGTGGGATGCGGGTGGCGCTGTGGGTTAAACCACAGAGCCTAGGGCTTGCCGATCAGAAGGTCGGCGGTTCGAATCCCCATGATGGAGTGAGCTCCCGTTGCTCGGTCCCAGCTCCTGCCAACCTAGTAGTTTGAAAGCACGTCAAAGTGCAAGTAGATAAATAGGTACTGCTACAGCGGGAAGGTAAACGGCGTTTCCGTGTGCTGCTCTGGTTCGCCAGAAGCGGCTTTGTCATGCTGGCCACATGACCTGGAAGCTATACGCCAGCTCTCTCGGCCAATAACACGAGATGAACGCCACAACCCCACAGGAAGAAGGAAGATTCCGCAAGCACCATGATGGCCTACATTTGTTGCACTATTTGATTCAGCAGTGGCTGGAGATGGGCTGAAATGTGTCCCATTAAAACATGCCAAACTTTTATCCATTGGTAGTTTGAGCTGCCAGGAAAGGTCAGCGTAAACGAAGGCAACATTCTTCTCAGAGTCAAGACACTCTTGCTTGACAGCTAAGGTCTGCTCTATATGTGCCTTGCCAGGGAATTGTTGCCATCTTTAGTAGCCCGGAAAATTTTTAAGGACCAAGGTGCTATTCTTAGCCTTATCTCACTAGGGTTGCAAACAAGCGCTGCTACACATCCATTTCATCAACCCCCCTTGAGAAGTAATGGGGGAAAGTGCTATTAAGATTGCACCATGGCTATTGCCTTTTTATCTCTAACAGATAGCAAGTTGCTATTCACAAATGCCGAACCACTAGAAGTTGCCAGGCCTTTTTTGGAAGTGAACACGCCAAGCTATCATACTAAATTGGTCCATGGATGCACCTAGCTCAGGGTTGTCTACGCTAGCAGAAGCTCTCCAGGGGTTTAGATTAGTGCAGCCTTGTGTCCTACTTTGGAGAGGACAGTTCTCTATTTGAAGGGGTTTCAGAGAGTGGCCCTTTCTTTGAAGGAAAGTTCTTGATGCGAATTTCAGTCCAAGTCCAGTTCAAGAACCCTAAGAGGGGGGGGGAGTGCTTTAAAGGTGCACAATGGTTAGCACCTGCACACAGGGGTGCCAACTTGAATAAAATATGGGGGGGGAAGCAGGTAAACCCCACCCTCCAAAATTGATTACACAGCCACGTTCAGCCAGTGGGCAGGGAGAGAGGCAAAGGCTCTTGCAGGGTGTTTTTTTTCCTGAGCCAAGGACTTGTTGGTGAGGTGAACAGGGAATCTTAAACCAGAGAGTTTTTAAAAAACCCAAAAGCTTCACATTAGAAAACAGAAAACAGCAGTGGATAGATTTGAAGACAATACCAAGCAGGCTCCCTTGTCATTTATCCACCTGGAAAAGGTTTTTGGAAAAATATGTCTTCAAAGTGCAGATAGTCATCATATGCTGTATCTCAATGGGCCCTCCAAGTGTCCCTATTTCCCAGGGACATCCCTGATTTAGAGAAGCCATCCCGGTTTCTAATTTGATCCCTGTGTTTTCTTTGGGGGCGGGGCGGGGGTTATTGGGTTGTTGTTTTTTATTTTGATTATGTATTTTGGCATTTTACATTTTGATTTCATTCTGTGATATAAATTCAAATAATAATAATAGATTCAAATGCACCCCTCAAATCTTTTATTGGTGGCGGACAAAGGGACATTGGCAACCTAGGAGTTTGTTCCTATGTCTGGACTGAGCAAGCACACAACTCGCCTGCTCACAGTCTTCCCAGCTAGGGTGAGATATATTTCTATTTAAATCACAGCAATTGTTTCTGAATTTGCACCTTCAACATTTAAAATAGCACCATGTAAATTTTATGCAAACGTGTCCACTTTCGCCCTCTTTAAAGTATGCATATCCCCTTTTGGGAGTGGGGGAAGGGGAGGGGATGGATGTGTGTGGCCACAGTTGTCCAGACAGGGTTCTGTCTCATCCTTACCTGGAGATAGAACCTGTGACCTTCCACATGCAAAGCAGACGTCATACTACTGAGCGGTCAACGCGCCGTCTGCCTTTTCCTCCATTGGTGGAGACAGGCGGAAGAAACCATCAGCTGCTACTCTTGCACCTACCTGTTGAGGGTCATGCAAGAGAGCAGTGCTTTCTCAGCTGCATTCAGATAATAGATTTGGGACATACAGATTCCTGAGAGGTGGCAAAAGGAGAGGAACCATTCATTTCAGCTAGAATCAGAGAAATCAAAGCTCTTTCTACGCAGACTATAAGTAGGTGTTCCAGGAATTTCCTGGTTATGCTACAAGCCTGGAGGATGGCATAAGCCTGTTGTATTGTATTTTACACAATACACAATGGCACATTTTTGACTTGGGCGAAAACAGCCGGAGGGTGATCCTAGCAGATAAAAATAAGTACAGGGCAGAGGACTGGGCAGACGTACACACAAATGCACAGTTGCTTTTAATGAGTTAAAGAAGAAGATGTAGAGAGATCCTATAATAGACCACCTGTAGCACCTGGAGCTTGGGCCTCGGATTTCCTGATACTACAGCTGACATGTACCCCCAAAACATCCCCAGCCCCATAGAACTGTGGATGTAGCCTATCTTGATTTCAGGAGGCCTTTGACAAGTTGGCCCATGATATTCTTGTAAAGAAGCTGGTAAAATGCGGGCTAGACAATGCTACCATTCAGTGGATTTGTAACTGGCTTACTGACCGAACCCAAAGAGTGCTCATCAATGGCTCCTCCTCATCCTGGAGAGTAGTGACTAGTGGGGTGCCACAGGGTTCTGTCTTGGGCCCAGTCTTATTCAACATCTTTATCAATGACTTGGATGATGGGCTTGAGGGCATCCTGAGCAAGTTTGCAGATGACACCAAATTGTGAGGGGTGGCTAATACCCCAGAGGACAGGATCACACTTCAAAATGACCTTAACAGATTAGACAACTGGGGCCAAAGCAAACAAGATGAATTTTAACAAGGAGAAATGTAAGGTACTACACTTGGGCAAAAAAAAAAAATGAAAGGCACAAATACAGGATGGGTGACACCTGGCTTGAGAGCAGTAAATGTGAAAAGGATCTAGGAGACTTGGTAGACCACAAACTTGACATGAGTCAGCAGTGTGATGCCGCAGCTAAAAAAGCCAATGCAATTCTGGGCTGCATCAATAGGAGTATAGCATCTAGATCTAGGGAAGTAATAGTACCACTGTATTCTGCTCTGGTCAGACCTCACCTGGAGTACTGTGTCCAGCTCTGGGCACCACAGTTCAAGAAGGATACCGACAAGCAGGAACGTGTCCAGAAGAGGGCAACCAAAATGGTCAAAGGCCTGGAAACAATGCCTTATGAGGAGCTTAGGGAGCTAGGTATGTTTAGCCTGGAGAAGAGAAGGTTAAGGGGTGATATGATAGCCATGTTCAAATATATGAAAGGATGTCATATGGAGGAGGTAGAAAGATTGTTTTCTGCTGCTCCAGAGAAGCGGACACGGAGCAATGGATTCAAACTTCAAGAAAGAAGATTCCACCTAAACATTAGGAAGAACTTCCTGACAGTAAGAGCTGTTTGGCAGTGGAATTTGCTACCAAGGAGTGTGGTGGAGTCTCCTTCTTTGGAGGTCTTTAAGCAGAGGCTTGACGGGCATATGTCAAGAATGCTTTGATGGTGTTTCCTTCTTGGCAGGGGGTTGGACTGGATGGCCCTTGTGGTCTCTTCCAACTCTATGATTCTATGAACCCTGGCTTGACTGAGCAAAGGGCAGGGCAACAAAGGGCAGGGCAATTCTTTGGGGGGGGACAAAACACAAATCACTTTTAGAAAAAAAGAAAAAATACAAAGGCAAAAATTGCAGTGCGCCTCCAGTTTTAATTCAGAAAAGGCACCATATCAAAAGTTTGGGAAATATTACCCTGTGTGCTAGCCCTATGTAGCAACAGAGCCCATGCTTATTATCACTGCCACCCTGTCAGCTCCTGGCTTCTGAGATTAGGAAGCTGCTTCTTATCATTCTGGCAACTTGAGAGCTGCAGCCTGGCATCCTCCGTTCACTAAAAGCGACAGAGGAGCATGGAAGAAAAGCAGCTGTGATCTTTTTAAGGCCGATGTAGATTTTCTTTCCACTGCCCCTCTTTGGCTCTCTGCAGAAACGGCCTCTTTCTCATTTTCTATTGCTGGATGCACTAAGCCAGTTTAGATGATTTATTTCTTATTTTGTCTATTGAAATAATTCTTATCCCACTACTGTATTCAGTCAACCAAAAGGCAGGGGGTGGGGGTGGGGGGTCAGTGCCAAGACACTTCTTGTTCTCAGGTTTACAATCTAAAAGACAGAGAACAAAAGGAAAAGGGATCTGGAGGAAGGAGGGGGGAAAGCAAACTCAGGAACAGAGGTCTTGTAATGACCAGCTGGAATGCGAATATTTCAAGGAGAGGAGGCAAACGTTGAGTTGCGGCTCCTTCTGCTGAGTGGGTGGAGAGGCCCTAGGGTCCCACTTCTATCCCTCTCCTATAGGCTGATGGAATGGCTGATGCAGATTAATGCAGAAGTTGGCTCCCTAGCTAACCAGGAAGGAGGAGGACTGGGTGCCAGGGAGGTGGGCATGGTGCAAACGCACCAGCAACAGTACCCGATTGGTGCCGCCGGCATGTCTCTGCTATGCTGACTTCCCAGCTACCTTGCCCCTCTCAATAAACAAAAATGAACCACCTTACTAGGAAGCCAGTGCAAGCAGCTCTGCCGCAACAGAGGTGCCACATCTGGATTAATGGGGAAAGTGCAAATCTTTATCATCATATTAAAGCCCCAATAGCAACAAGTGGTGAATCCGAACACTCAGAAGAGCACACTGCCAGCTCACTGTGACGTTGCTGCATTTTTGGCATCCCAACTTTTTGATTGAGGTCTCTTTCTTATATATACTCTGACAGACCTGATTTCTGCAAAGACAGTCAGAAATATATATATATATATATATATATATATATATATGTACGCCAATTTCCAACAGCAGAAAAAAATGCTATCAGAAATGCTAAATGTGCCATAGAAGATGAATAATATCATGGGTTGTGGACTATAGGAAACTGAAATATGAATCTTCTAAGTGATATAGGATTGGTTAATTGCTTGTAAATGTTATACTGAATTTTTTAAAGTTATCGATAGGAGACTACCTTGAAAATGGCATTTATTCTAGCGGAAACGTGGTACAGAAATGTTGCTTTCTAATAATCATTACTGTTTTTTTAAAAAAGGACCTCTGTAATTGAATGATAATTTTATACATACATACTTTATAAAAAGGATCCTTTAAAAATTATTTCATTGCAACCAATGCTCACATTTGTGGGTTTCCCCCCTTCATTTATTAAACAAAGGGAGCCATCTACTCTTGTTGCAGCATTTGATCAGGAGCAGCTCAATACAACCAGCTGGGCACTGAGGGGGTGAGATAACAGCAGAAAGCATTCTATCGCAGGGAACAGAAACTTTTCCAGGAAAACGATCTGCTTGGGCACACGTGATCCCTCCCCCTTCCTTCACAACGAGACAGTCACTTAGGCATCAGTTGATTTTGTTATTCAAACTATTTCAGTAGCTAGGGTTGTGTTGTGTGTGTTTTTTTTATGCAGTAGTGGAAGCTTTGCAGCAAGCTATTCACTTGGCTGGCAGAATTGTGCAGGGCACAAAGAGAGAGAGAGAGATATGACTTTGTTAGCATTTTCTGTTTACCAATGCAATGAATGTTAGCATAAGTTTTTCAAACCAAAGAAAAAGTATGTACGAGAATCTGCCTATTGGATTTGTATCTCACCCTGCCTCAGGAATTGCCCAGAGAGAAATACACTGGCTGATTCCCTCCGCCCGCCCCCCCGCCCCCAATTTATCCTCACAACATTCCTAAGATTTGTCTGAGAGAGAGTGGCTGGCTCAAGGTCATCCAGTAAGTGGGGATTTGAACCCTGGTCTCCCTTGTTTAAGCACTCTAACCCAGTGACAGCTAAAATGGCGGCCTAAGATGTTGCTACAACTCTCATCAGCCACAGCAATCGTAGTCAGGGATTATGGGAGCTGTGTCAGGAAGGTTTTGGGCACCACATGGCAGGGCAGAGTCTCAAACAAAGATGCGCTCTCCCAAGCCCACATTCGCCGCATGTTCACACTCCTGTCTCAGCAACTTCTATGCTGGCTTGGTCATCTCCACAGAATGGGAAATGGCAGGATCCCCAAGGACATGCGCTTTGAGGATCTGGCTTCAGGCCCCATGCCAATTGGCAGACCCACTGTGTTACAAAGATGTCTGCAAATGAGACATGAAGGCTGGCAACATCAAACCTGCCATGAGAGAATCCCTCGCAGATGACCGCAGAGCCTGGAGACGGTCAGGTTGTGTATGACCAGAGGAGGAATGACTGCTGGGAGGAGCGCAGACAGAAGAAACGTCATGGTGCACCTGAAGCAGCGAAACTGTACACCTTCATCTGCTCAGGGCAGTCTTGAGCAGGTCGGGCGCCCTGGCGCTGAGGGGTGGGGATCGCTCCGGCACCCCCGCCCTCGCAGGGCGCAGCATGGCTTCGCCACGCAGCGCCCTGCCTACCGGCCCGGCGCCCTAACACCCCGCACCACCAGGACTCTACCTAGAGCCGGCCCTGCATCTGCTCCAGCTGCAATGAAACAGGTCTCTCCCATATTGCTATCTACAGCCACAGCAGGCGCTGTAACTCTCCAACGGTTTGACTTCAACCTCGAAGGTGCACTCTTCCATTGTCTCCCAAGACAGACGGATGCCACCCATGGGAGCTGTAGTCAAATAATATCTGCAGAGTACATTGGCTAACCCTGTTCCAGGGTGGATCTACACACACGGGGGAAACCACTATAAATAAATCAGAAATTAAATCATTATAACAAAAGGGAAAAAAACGCTATGGAAAATTGCAAAGAATTTTTTTTTGCTCTCCAGCACCATCTGGTGTTGCATATTTCTAATGCATTCAAAACGCTGTTCTTTGACTAATGTTGCCGAGTCCCCAAACTAGCTCATGCACCACAACAAACCGTGCATCAGCACATGACTGGTGATTACTGGCTTGTGGTAACTTGGAGGTGGGCTTTTCCACTGGTGGCCTCAGGGTTGTAAGTGACCTCCCGGCTGCAATACAGGTGGCCATCAGTATTATCGTGTTTCTCCGAAAATGAGACACCGTCTTATATTTATTTTTCCTCAAAAAACACACACTATGTCTTATTTTCAGGGTATGGCTTATATTCCTTGAATGCTTTAAAATCCTGCTACGGCTTATTTTATGGCTACGTCTTATTTTCAGAGAAACAGGTGATAAACTACAACTGTTGTCTATTTTTCATTTTCCTCTTTCAGTTGTGGGAAGTTATAAGGGATGAGCATGGAATCAACACCACAGGAAACTATCAAGGCAACTTACCTCTGCAGCAGAAAAGAATTAAGGTCTATTTCAATCAAGCCTGTTGGAAGTACATGGGGTTGTTGGTAATTGGGTGGGGAAATTAGATTACAAGAGCCATAGCAGAGGATGCAAATAGAAAAGGCCTTGTCATCTTCCATTGCCATGAAGTCTCTGAATCGTTTATATGGATTTTTGGCTGCACTTCAGGGTTAGTTCTCAGATATGAGAAACAATCATATTAGAAATAAGTTGCAAAAGCGTTTAGGACTATAACCCTACCCTCACTCCCCCCCCCTTTTAAACAAACTTTATTAAATCTGATATAGGCTTAGATACATAAATATGATAATTACATAAAACAGCAGAATGCATAATACAATAAATGAATTGTTTTTCTTGCCACATGTGGCTATTAAAGGCGTAGAGAGCCAGGGAGGCCAACAGGATTTACTGGGTCTGTTACACTGTGTGTGGATTGGGTGTGCTGCCTCACCTTCCCCCTTGCAATCTATTGAGAAGAACTGCTGCTTATCTACATATATTAACTTAACCTAGCCAACTTCATAGGCCTGTTGCAAATATAAAGGGGTGGTGGTGGAGGAGTAAAAATATACTCAAATCCCAGATGGGAGTATCAACATTTGCTTATCAGCGGTGATCAAGTGATTTAATGTCCTTAACAAAGGAGCTGCCTGCTGAGGGCTGAAACATTAGCACTGCCTCCCACTTTTATGGTCTAACTTTCTTCAGAAATGCCCGATTGGCTTTTTTTTTTTTAATGAAGCATACAAAACACTCTGTCCAGCAGGAAATACTGCAGCCACTTCAAGTGTTTGAGCTAGATAAACTCTGTTGAGGGCACCACATCCCTTCCCCTCACCATCCCTTCCTTCGCCTTGCAGCTTATCAGCCATAGCAAACGTTTTAATGACTCGCTCGGTGGCAGCAAACTGTGTCACTGGATAACCTCTCTGACCTCAGACACAGAATACATTAGAAAACATTTGTTGAACAGAAGAGGCAATCTTCCCTAGACTGATTCTTTGGATCCAAATGCTGTTGGTGGAAAAGAGAGGAAATATTGATAATCCATGTTTGATCCTTGATTGGAAACCTTCCCTATCAAGAAAGGTTAAAGAACTCGGCTTTTCTTTAGTCTTTTTGGTTTTTTAAAAAGTGGGCTGCATAACTGAGTTTCCAAGAATTGGCAGGTTGGACAGAAAAGCATTTTTCTCCCTTGTAATATCCGACATGGGTACAGGGTGGCAGTGGGATTCACATAATTGATTGACGGTAGGTTGAGGACAGACAAAAGGAAATGCTTCTTTAGACAATTAGGAATATGGGACTTTGAAATAAGACACGTCTCCCGAGACAGACGGATACGAACAAAAGCCTGTTTTGGTGTGTTTTATGAAATAGCATTTTTATGGGTGAATGTTTATATATGTCAAAGAGATCGTTCATTATTACTTTTTCAGTATTATGTTACTGTGATATTATATGGCATCGTGGTGCTATTTTCGTAGTTGGGTTTAGATATTTAAGCACAGGTTTGTTTGTGGACAATGTGGCTTATAAATAAAATGGCAATGGCAATGATATGAGCTGGAATCCAACAGCATCTGGAAGGAATGGGTTGTCCGGAAAGATGGCAGGACCCAGCAGTCCACAGGCAAACCTTTTCCTGCCAGCTTCACTCATTTTGTTGTGCTCCAGACTGGGACATCTTGATGAAGGGAGAGAGATTGACTGATCCAAGCACCTACTTTAAAAGGCTCCATCGTGGGAAGCCTACCAAGAGTTTGCCATCTTAAGGCAGTGTTGGAGATGCAGTCTCCATGCAGCTGTTGGAAAGAAGTGACTTGGAGACTGACAAACTGCTTCTGAGTAGCTGCTCTCTCTTGCCAAGGCGAGGCAGGCTTCAGATGTTGGGCCTGCTTCTACTCAGGGTGCCCTTTTATTGCCCAATAAGCATTAGCACTGCCTCATTCCTTTCATTCTAACGCCAGCTTACCTGTTTGCCGTGAATGAGCTCTCGACAATTCCATCCGTCAAGAGGTCCCGGGCAAAGCACACTGAGAAACGTACCCCTTGACTGCTCTAGGGTGGTGAAACTCCCTTTCCTCAAGTACTCACCAAAGCCCAACAAAGCAATATATATATATATATATATATATATATATATATATATATATATATATATATATATATATATAATGGGGTTATGCATACAGACACTTTTCTATTAATACTGTTATAGATTGAGAGGGGAGAACCCCCTATGCCCTAGAAAGTAATAAATGTTAGGATTTTGATTACCATATTTTTCTGTGTATAAGACTAGTTGTTTTTACCCCCCCCCCCCAAAAGGCTTAAAATTGGGACTTGTCTAATACACGGGTAGTGCTGAGGTTTTTTTTCTTAATTTGGAGTCCCCCAAAATAGGGGACGTCTTATACATGGGGGCATCTTATACACGGAAAAATGCGGTATGTGGGATGTGAAGGGATAAATACAAGTTGCAGAGAAATTCCTGGGCTAGCCCATGCAAAACGACCTGGCCAAGCTAGGGCCATTAAGAAATGATACAAGGCCATTGAGAGCCATTGGAAATACAATAGAACTGTCCTCCCCCCTTGGCCTGGGATGTGAACAGAGGCTGTGGGTGGGGGTTGGAAGGTTGCCAGGGTAACTGGGTGTGAGGTGACATGGAAAGAGAGTTATGAGCAAGGGTTTCTAGGTAGAAGAAAGGAAAAAAAGACTGGGATCCATCTTGGGCAGGCTGGCTGCAGGCTGGCTGGAAGAGATGCCTCGGGCTGCACTGCTGTGGGGGACAAGCCCCCCTTGAGATGACCATGCTGTAAGATCTGGACTCCTTCCAGATGTTGCTGAACTACAACTTCCATCTGTCCCAGCTACCGTGACTGATGACCAAGGACGATGGGAGCTGTAGTTTAGCAACATCTGCAGGGCCAAAGGTTCTCCAAGCCTGATGTAAAGAGATTTAACACCCACCCACCATACCAAGTCCAGAATCTGAAACTACTGAAGTGAAACCACTGGCGCCTCTCACAAATTAGGAAATGGACCCAGGACTTCAAACGCCCCACAAGAGACACAATCATGCATCCTTCGAGGCAGAGCAATTTTGCCATTATCTCAGCATTTGGGCACTGTGACTCAGGGCACAGCCCATGCCCAGTTTTAGGTCAGATGAAACAGTGTGACTTGGCTTGGGAAGGCAAGGATTTAACCAGACAAAAAGAAACCAGTCATGTCATTAAAAGCCTATTGAGAATGATGGATTAGTGGAAATCCTGTGTGACGAGCCGTTGCTTGAAATAAATAGCTCTGGTTCGGTTGCTTGCCTGTCGTGGATAAAATGAAAAGAGGCGAAATGATTAAGATTGCAAAATGGAGGTGGTTAAGATGCCATCCTCCAGCAGAACTACATGCTTTGTGGAAGGTGAGGGCCCCTTCAACCTTTGATACCCCTGCCATGTGCACTTGAAGAAAAAGATGGCAGTGCAACATGGTGATGTTGGGTTGGTGTTTCCCCACGTCTACAAGAAACACCCAACGAATCAGAACAGGGGACAGGAAAATGCTAACATAATGCCTTCACGAGGGAGATGTGGGGAAAGTTGCAACCAGATGTCTGCCTGTCACTTGCAGCAGCATAGACCTCAGAAGAACACTATCCTCTGTCCATAATTTTTATATCCAAGTATAATCCTCAAATATTACACAACTGTGAGGGTTGAAAGGCAGAAGGGGACTCCGCCAACCTGGAAAGAGCATAGCCAGCTGGCCCAGCTCTAACTCATAGATGTAAGAGCCCTGCTGGAGGAAAGGTCCACGTAAACCAGGACCCTGTTTCTGAATGGCTTCAGAAAGCCCACTAAACAGGCCATGAAAGACAGCAGCTCACCCACATCCCTTGGCCTCTACGGTAGCCAGCTGGACACTGGGAAATTCCATCAGCTCTCACGTTCTTTATAGCCAACTAGTGTCGTTCAGCCTGTTAAATAAACGGGCGCTAGAACATATGTGAGCGCTGCACGGAGCACCGAATCGAGGAGCTGGTCTGCAGAGTCAGCGCCCAGCAACGCCGTGCTGGATTGAGGAGGCGATGCTCCGTGCGGCGTTGCTGGGCGCTGACTCTGCAGACCGGCTCCTCGATCCAGTGCTCTGCGCAGCGCTGATCAGCGCCAACCCGGCAGGCCGCCGGATCAAGGAAGCAGCCTGCCAGGTCGGCGCTGATCAGTGCTGCGTGGAGCACCGGATCGAGGAGCCGGTCTGTACTCAGCGCCCAGCATCGCCACATGGAGCATCGCTTCCTCAATCCAGCACCGCTGACTCTGCAGACCGGCTCCTCGATCTGGTGCTCCCGGGACCTCTCCTTCCTGTCGGCGGCAGGGGGACAGGAACGAAGGAGGAGAAAGCAGCCCTTTCTCCTCCTTCCTTCCTCTCCCCCCGCCGCCGACAGGAAGGAGACATCCCGGGGTTTGGAGAAGTGCTTGCGCAGCGCTTCTCCAAGCCCTGGGACCTGTCCTTGCTGGACGCACACACACACGCTCTCCCCCCCACCAACGCTCAGTCCGGCCGGGAGCGGCAGTTGGCGGCCGCAGGGAAACGGTAGGTGGGGGGGAGCGTGTGTGTGTGTGTGCGTTCAGTCTCTGCGTCCAATCCCTGTGTACGTAGGGCACATGCGCAGTAGCGCGGACACAGGGACTGGACGCAGAGACACAGGGACTTTTATTATATAGGATGGTAGACCACTCTTTTAAAAAATAGATAATGGCTATCCAAAAGCATTATGCTTTAAATACATACACAGTGGTCCCTCGACTTACGAACTTAATCCATTCCGAATGCACATTTGTAGGTCGAAAAGTGCGGAAGTCGAAACGCGGCTTCCCATAGGAAAAAAAATTCGGAAAAATTCATGAGTTGAAAAAACCGCATGTAAAAATTTGTAAGTCGAAAAAACCACATTTAAAGCCGCCAACGGTTTCAGTTTATAGAAAAATTTGTAAGCGTGCGGCCATTTTTCCCGTTCGTAAGTCAAAACCTACGGATGTTGAGTCATTCATAAGTCGAGGGACCACTGTACTTGTTTTAGCAAATGGTTATGAACTTTAACTACCGCAGCTTTTTTTATAATGTTCCCAGGAGGAGGGTATCGTAAGTGCTGCGTTTTGTACTTTTATTATTCCAGCACAGGATAAATAATCTCCATTTCGCAATGAATCGATTACCTCGTAACCTTCCTCCTCTCACTCTGACAATATTATTGGTTATTTATTTATATATTTCATTAAAAAGTTACAGTTCACTAGATTGCTTTAAAAAAAAACCAACAACCTCAAAGCTGTTGACAAAAAGGTAAGTTTACAGACCGTATCCCATACTTTCAGGAACCAGTAATCCAGAGGAGGAAGAGGGTTGACCTTTTTCCCATTTAAAACGTAAGGCTAAACGCCCAGCTGTCGATACATGAACCCTTGTCTCAGTATTCTGATTCTATATGATAGCCCGGCACAGCGGTAACTATAATACAGCAACATTACTTCAGGGTCCAATGGTAGTGTATGAAGTCTTACATTTTCAGTTTCATTTACGACAGAAATCTAACGGATTACGGTATTTTAAATTCGCACATCTGACAAAGTGGGCTTCAGTTCATGAAAGCTTATGCCATAATACATTTGTTCGTCTTTTTAAAAAGTGCCACAAGACTCTCCGTTGTTTTTATTTTAGGGCATGACCAAACGTTGTGCAACACATCTGCCCTAGGAAAGGATTACAGCTCCAACAAGCCCTGAATACATTTTAAGCAGCCGAAGTGGGGCTAGATACCATCGGAACAAGATTTTGCAAAAAAAAAAAACCAAACCCAAAAAACCTTTCCTGAAGTTCATACCAAGAACCTGATGTAGTTACATGCTTCCAAACCCAACACCACGTAGCAAATGACAACTACTTAATTAAACTGCATTCCCGCTTCTGTTGGTTTCTAGATGTAACCCACTCGCCAGCTAAGTTGTATAATTTATTTAAAACCCTCTTAGCTTTCAAGTTAGGTATCACTAATTCAAAGTTTGTACTGAATCTGAGTGCACAGTATTCTGTCAGTAACCTGCTAACCGTGTAGAATCACAGCACTGTAGAGTTGGAAGGGACGTCAAGGGTCATCTAGTCCAACCCCCTGCAATGCAGGAATCTCAGCTAAAGCATCCATGACAGATGGCCCTCTGACCTCTGCTTAACAACCTCCAAGGAAGGAGAGCCTCTCACTGCGGCGATGGGAAAGCTGGGTCTGCCTTTCCTCAGAGCAGATGGCCTGGACCTCACTGATTGGCATGCCCTAGGAGGCTTTCCTTCTGCACAGCAGCCCATTTTGTCTGCCAACCTTGGCCAACCTTGCCACAGCCCACATCCCCCTCTGCTGCAGGGCTTCAAGAGACAATGCGACATTGTTTTAAAAATCAAAATAGTTTATTGCTCTTTTTTTTGTAAAAATGCACTTAACTTACACTGTGTCCTTTGCTTAAATCAGCAGTTTGTACCACTGGGTATAAAAATGTCACGTTTTAAACCCTTTCTTTGTTCAAGTGTGAAACACCTTTTAAAAACTCTGATCCATTCCTGACATTCTCCTAAGCACGGGTGGGCCCACGACCCCATGCTTAGCTTTTTATATAAATACTGTAAAATTTCTCTAGGCTTTGCAGCATTATAAACAAAAGATCTATCAAAGTAGACAATATGTTCAGCATTCTTTTTTTCCCCTTCCTTTTTTTTTGCTTTAAAAAATATACCTAAAACTTTTGAGATAATCTTAAAAGAGTAACAATTACAAGAAGAAGAAGAGAGAAAATTACAGTGCGTTGACTAAAGGAATATCCCATCGTCCTTCGAGCCAATATTCCCTTTTTTTTGCATGTTGAAAGTGATTTAGCGTTACTTAGGAACGTTTTTTCTTCACCTACATACAATAATTTAGTTGAGAATTAAACAAGGCAGATATTACTATTCTTCCACCTGCACTTCACAGCTCCCGTGAATAATAATAATAAAAAAGATCACAATAAATATTAAAATAGGTTCTTCTTTCTTTCTTTCCTCCGTAAGGCATCTTGAATATTACAATGTTTTTAAGAGGAGCCAAAAAGAAAAAGGTTGCATTTTTTCCCCATTATTGTATTCTCCGGGTACCTTCTGTGGCAAGAGCAAATGACCAGCCTGCAGAGTTCAATAGAGTTAAGTAGTGCATAAAAGCAGGGAGTGAGAAAATGATGGGCGGTGGAAGCAGACTGATTTAAGTGTGCCCAAACCTGTAGTTTTCCTCTTTAAGTCGCTTACAGTCCACCTCTGCAACAATTATTTGTCTTCATTTTAAAAAAATGAGAGAGCTTACGAAAGTTCCTTTGTTATGAATGTCTTTTTTTTCTTTTCCTTTCCTTTTGCAAAGCTTGCCTGTAACACTATAAATAGCTTAGGTATTGATATGCATTCTTCCTAAAAAAGTCTTTTAAGAAACTCCGGTTTATTTATTTTGAACTGCTTTCCTCTTTCATCTCACGGATTCGAACCCCGATCCCCACCCCCTCTAAAGAAAAAAAAAATATTTCCACTCCATCATGGGAAGAAAGAAATAGTCCTTCTCCAAAAGGGTGGAGGTGATCTACTGCATACGGTCGGGTTGCAGCTGTGTGGTTGGATACTGCATGAAGGCGGTGGAAGCGGCCACTGCAGGATTGGAGGCGGTGAGAGGTGGCTGGACAGCCCCTGTGTAGCCATATCCC
This sequence comes from Zootoca vivipara, assembly GCF_965207765.1. Taxonomy (NCBI): domain Eukaryota; kingdom Metazoa; phylum Chordata; class Lepidosauria; order Squamata; family Lacertidae; genus Zootoca; species Zootoca vivipara. Next base: position 81,793,090 of record NC_142590.1, on the reverse strand, counting down.
ATGAATCCAGCAGCGGGAGAGGCAGCGTACGGATACTGGTCGTAGGCAGCGGTGGCGGTGAATTGCGAGTAGGCCTGGGTCGCCGTTGCGTAGTCTATGTAGGGAGATGTCATCGACTGTACGGGGGTCGGGATGACCACGCTGGGCTGGACGATGGCTTGAGGGTAGATGAAGTGGTGTGCGAGCCTGTGAGGTTAAAGACAGACAGAATACACAGTCAAGATTCTTCACGCAGGAGAGCAGCGAATAGTTGGGAGCGGGAGAGCCAAGCCATCACTGGGCTACAAGAACCAGAAAACGGATAGAGAGAAGGACCAGTGAAATAAAAAGCAAAGCAAAAAACAACAACCCCAGAAGGTTTAAACCAGCAGACAGACAACAGAGGCCCATGGGATGGTTTAGGCTTCCAACCAGCTTCTTCCAAGACAACGCCATACCATTCCGTCTCGTCTCCAAAACAGCCAGTCAACATTCAGTGCCCACTGAGCATGCTCAATCCTCAACAGGCTGTTTTGGGAGTAGAGTTTTGTTTTTCTAAAAGTGCATTTTGTGGGTTTGTATTTGAGTTTCCTGAAGCCTGCTGATCACCTCCTATCTTGATCTATTTTGACCACATCAGGATCCACACTCAGAAAGTTAATGATTAGTCTGTACACACAATAGCATGCAACAATTCATCTAGCCCAGCACTGCATTTTAACCACCAGCCAGCTACCGGTAGATGGCTCCTGGATGTTCACAAAATGGTGATGAATAGCGACAGCCACCTCCACCTAGCACTTTCGATCAAGGGGCTTTTCTTCTTTAAGTTCTCAAAGTTCTTCACCGAGCTCAAGGTAGTCATCTGAACTAGCCAGACGTTTAACTGAGAATCAATCACAGTCAGTCTATCATTTGAAATACTTTAGAGCTGTCTTGCCCCAAAATGGCAACTAGACATTCTGTTTTGGCAACTGCAACCTTGATTTTGGTAGCCGTTTGGCACCTGGGTTTGATATCTAAGTTTCTAACACTTGAAGTATCAACGTAAGATTTAGCAGTGGGATTCCAGCACTTTTCAGGTTGGCGCCACTGCCATTATTGAGGGAGAAAAATAGCACTGATATCATTTATGGTGTGTGTGTGTGTGTGTGTGTGTGTGTGTGTGTGTGTGTGTGTGTGTCAGATTTTAGTTGATTGTACTGCACATCACCTTCAGACTTAGTCAATAATCAATCAATCAATAATCCTTCCAGCACTCCCACTCAGACTGCAGAGCATGTCTAGTTTTTGCTTAGTCAAGGCTTTTCACAAGAAGCCAGTGACTTGCTGAAGTTGGGCTTAATGATATACAATATCTTTATTGAATAAAAATTCTTTAAAGAACTCGAAGCTGTAGCTTCTGGTCAAGATTTCCACGAAACAAGTGTTATTGTCAAAACAGAGTCCTCTGTCCACCTCAGCCATGCCTGTGAGGCAATTTCATTACGGCTCTCCTCATCACTGCATCTCCTAGGTACTGGCCAGTTGCTTCCAGCTATAATTAGAGTAAAGGCCTTTTCAGGTTTTGTTTAACATTCCAGCCTGTTGTCACTGACTCCATGTTTAAACCTGTATTGCCACAACACTGAGGGCTCCTCTCTTTTTCTGGCAGCGATTATGAGGCATTTGTTGTAAAAACACAAGGCGCTTGCACTCTTTACTCTTCCCCCTTCCTCTCCCACACCCTATTCAGATTTCCTTGAAGTTGCCATGCAAACAAACTCCCCCATTTCCTTAACAGGCTGAGACTTGTGCTGGTTTCGGCAGAAAATTAACTTATCTGGGACCCTGAATGAATGAATGAAAGAAAGAAAGAAAGTATCTGCTGACACGAGTTAACTGCTTTGCGTTCCCATCAGTACTCCTCATTCAGGGGAGGAATTTTTTTCTAAAAATTTCTTTAGCAAAAAAAGAAGAAGATTGCCACTAAAACGTTTTGCTGGAGTTGGAAACGTGCTCTGTTTGATGCAAGTAGTCCCGGGAGGGCAGCTCCCCCCCCCTCAAATCAAGTAAATCAATAAAAATACTTAAATGAGGTTCTAACCCCCCCACACACATAAATCCTGGCTACGCCCATGGCTTATGGTCTTATTTTTGATGGCCTAAGCCAGGCATCCCCAAACTTTGGCCCTCTAGATGTTTTGGACTACAATTCCCATCTTCCCTGACCACTGGTCCTGTTAGCTAGGGATCATGGGAGTTGTAGGCCAAAACATCTGGAGGGCCGCAGTTTGGGGGTGCCTGGACTAAGCCTTCCACAATGACTTAGTCAGGGTTGAACATTTGGTTCAAATTCATTGGTTAGTCTAATCTACTAAAAGAGTTTCCAATCCATTAAAAAAAGGGTGTCCCTGATTAAACTGGACGGCATGCTAAACATCATCAATACACAATCTGAACCATAAGGAGGTATTATGTACGCTACAAAATGCACCACAATGTACATTAATCAATAAAATTAAAACCTTCAGAAAGCCAAAGCTTCAAAATATGTTAAAGTCTATCTAAATTAGCAGCAGGTGAGCTTCGAAATTAGCCAGGCACCAGGCGCATTTTGCAACTGACTATCGGCCACTTGCGACCAAGTGAAGATGTGCAGGCGCCAGGATAGCACCCGATGTCTCCCCACCATTGGGAGGTGCATGCCTGGGGATCCCTGGATATGGACCGTTTTCGCACACTAGCAACACATCCCATAGGCACCCACAGGATCTGACTTGGCAATGACACTCGGACAAGGGCTTCCAATATGAGTGATTTTTAAAAATGGTTCTTAGAAAAGCCATGGGTAGCTGCTGGCCCCACAATGGAATAAACATTTCCCCCTTTCTCTCAGACAGGGAAATGCCTCTTCTTAGATGGGACCTGTTCCAACAGATGCAATATCTAAAAGCATAAAAAAAACAAAGAAAGCAGGCTTATTTCTTTGAAAAGTAGTGTTGCTACTGTATACAGTGGTACTTCTACTTACGAATTTAATGAGTTCCGAACGCACATTCGTAAGTCGAAAAAAATTGTAAGTCGAGTCCCATAGGAATGCATTGGGAGAAAAAATTCGTAAGTCGAAGCAACCCTATCTAAAAATTCCTAAGTAGAAAAAATCCTATCTAAACCGCATCCAAGATGGCGGACGGAGCTCCATTGATAAGTAGAAACATTCGTAAGTAGAGTTATTCGTAAGTAGAGGTACCACTGTACATATTAAAAACACATATGGATTAACCAGCAAATACTTTTTTAAGCTGGGTAACTGTTCTTCCACCAAGACATACTGGGCTCCACAAACTGTATCTTTCCCGATACTTACAATTACGTTATTTATATTTGGAACCTCAGGCCAGTTTAACCCATGTCCTGAGGTGGAATTTAATGTCATCACCTGACAGGCATTTAAATAATTTCCAGCACCAAAACAACCACATCCATTTTCTTGGTAGGTATGCCAATATATATTGTTCCCCATAATTACATTTTTCACAGGGGAAAAAAAAAACTAGGAGCGTTGCAAATTCAATTGAGGAAATCCTGTGCTGATGACATGAGCTTTTTAGTCTTTTGGGGGGGGGACTAGGTTTGGGGCTTCAGTTTTCCTACAGCCAGAATTCACCAAGAAACTGAGGCAATTGCAATTAAAGGGTCAACTTTCATGGCCAAACTTGGCCCTCCAGATGTTTTGGGACTACAATTCCCATCATCCCTGACCATTGGTCCTGTTAGCTAGGGGTGATGGGAGTTGTAGTCCCAAAACATCTGGCGGGCCAAGTTTGGCCATGCCTGCTGTATAGAGTTTATACCCACCCAGACATACACACACACCCTTGGCAGACCATAATGCTTTGCATTCCCAAACACAGCTTGTGCGTGCAAGCAACAGCACCTCACGCTGGGATGGCGAAAGACAACTTCTTAAGCAACCAACCTCCCCACTCAAATTGAAGGGAGTTGAAAAGAAAAGTGAGGGCTGGCTTGGAAGCCATGCAGTGCGTGCGGCATGCCTTACTGCTGCTGTTGTTACTTACTTAATTACTTATACCCCAGCTTTTTCCCTGACAGGACTCAAGGCGGCATTTACATACAGGCAAGCACCCTGTTTACATGCATTCAACATCTGCATCGAGCAGAACCTGGAAGTGACCCAGAAACATCATAAAGACAGGGTGTTTGCTGGGGGGTTTTCCAATGGGTTTCAATTATATGCAATTTCACAGACACGCACGGTGCCTCGGATTGCAACCCCCGTGTGAACGGGGTGGGGGTTGCCTGTACAATAATGAGAACCACTAAAAACATAGAAAAAGAAAACCCCAATACTTACTCAGATAGCCCATTTATAGAAAGATCTTACAACTCTCTTAAGAACGCCCCAATCTTAAAATGCAAAAATTATTTTTAGGTGCTGTAACTGCAGATGGAGGGGATTGGGGGGGGGATATCCATCAGACAATTTATTCCCCCCCTCTCTTTTTGTATATAATTCTTATTAAATTTTCTGTTTTACAATTTAAAATACTCATTTTTACATCCTTAAGATGGTTCTATGGTTCATTTTACTTATCATAAATTACTGCATATTTTACATAAAATATTTCATTACTGCATCCATCAAAACTTATTTACACTGTTGAATTTATCTGAATGCTGCCAGCTTTTTCAGCTGTACACAATTATTTCCCATATATTCAATAAATGTTTTCCAGTCTTCTCTAAGACCATTTATCCTGTCTCTTTGCAGGAGGCTACTGGTGAAATAAGACTGGGGAAACTACTCAGTCATTACTGGGGTTTTTTTTTCAGTTCTTGTTTTGCCCAATATAGCGTACATTGAGCTACTTGGGATCAGCCCCATGGACTCAGATGCAGAGGGAACCCTCTAGATCATGGGTCGGCAAACTAAGGCCCGCGGGTAGGATCAGGCCCAATTGCCCTCTGGATCCGGCCAGCGGACGGTCCTGGAATCACCGCTTGGATCGGCGTGATCGTTCGGGCTGTGCCATTTTTTTCGAAATTTTTTTGGGGAGGCACCATTCCCTCCCCCCCACACGCACACACCGCGGAGGCGGCACCTCCTCCCTCCCTCCTCCTGGCTTCTCCCCGCCCTGCGGAGGAAGGAAGCTGGGCTTTGATTGGTGCCAGCCAATCTGAAGCCTCACCGCCCGTGCGCCAGCCTCTCCGTGCATGGCCGAGCTGTGGGCATCATGACGGGCACGTTGTGGGGCTTCGGCTGGAGCTTGATGTGCCTGCTGGCCCCACACCTGGCGCCTGGGAAAGCTGGCCCAGAAAGGAGAGGCGCTGCCACTGGCTCCCAACCGCAGGCAGAGCGGCGGAGGTGGTAGGAAAGCAGGAGGAGGGGCTGGGGGGAGAGAGAAGCCCCACCGCCGCAGGCGTGTGTGCGCGCGCAGTCTGGCCCACCACAAGGTCTGAGGGGCGGTGAACCGCCCCCTCCTAAAAAAGTTTGCTGACCCCTGCTCTAGATCAGCTTTCAAGAACACAGTGCACTCCAGATGTTATGGACTGGATAAGAAGTTGGTAGCTTTGGGAGGGCACCAGGTGATAGCTGATCTAGATCTCTTAACCATCCAACAGCGCTCTCCCCACTTGCAATTCCCGGCAACTCGTATTTGGAAGAATACTGCCTCTGTCAGTGGCAACTGCCGATCCTTTAGAAATCTGTATTTAGAACACCAAACCTAGAGGGATAGGAGAGAAATTATGTTTTGCTACAACTGGGAAGCCAAACACAGATTGGTGCTGCTTAAGACTGACCCTGAAATAGATTTCTGAAATGAGCTGGGCTCAAAATTTCTGTTCATGTTTGGTTCAAACTGAGTCCAAAGATATAATAATAATAATAATAATAATAATAATAATAATCCAAATTATTTTAATAAAACCATGCCATAAAGTACCCCTTCCTTCTTCTGGCAAGACTTCTTAGATATTCACAATGTAAATAAGAAATAAAATATGATTTGGTCCTAAGATTCATTTACTGAAAACCTTGAAAGGGCAAAAGATAAAATAAAGATTTATGAAAAACAGAAGTAACAGCAATGGATATATTATTAAACACATTAATAGTAATAAAACATCAGGTAGGTTAAGTTTTGATTATCAACCAAAGGAAGCACACACCAAGTACAAAGGGATGAAGTTATCTCCTGGCCTCGTTTTTGCATATCAAAGTTTTTCTTTTTCTAAAACTGAAAGAAGATTTTTTAAACTGTTGTATTTATTTAAAAGGGGGAAGAGAAAGAGGGATAAATGCACCACTGTGCTATTTTTACATGTGCCGGGAATTGTGATAAGATTTAACAACTCAAGTCAAAAACATTTGCTGTTCCGTTTAAACTGTAAGGGAATCCAAAACAAGGCCCAAATAATTTTATCTTAATGCCAGAAGGAAACTTCATCGGAAACGTGATTATAAAAATATCAATCAAGTGATCCTCAAGCTGTCATCACACATCAAATTCACCCTGTGAATGGCAGTTCATGAGCTGCTTTATGGCATTACTGATTAATCACTGGCTGAAACCACAAACACTTGGGAAACACAGCAAAGAGAACTTGGTCAAACCTAAAATGAGACCCACGGACGTTTCTTGCAGAGAGTTGTGTCGGGTGTCGCTTGGGCCCAAGACAGGCGGAGAAGGGATCGCGGCCAGGATCAAGGTGCTATCCTAGCTACGTGGCACGACGCCACAACCAACATTAACGACACACAAGGCAAAACACAGAAAAGGTTATATGCAGATCTACGGGAGGCAAAAGGACAGATATATAAAAGAAAGCAGACTGCATCTGGTCTCAACTCGTGAGCAGTTAATGTTACAGCCACTTCAACCCACGCCTAAAAATGACCCCACTGCGTGAAGCCAAATGCAACTGTGTGCTCTCTTTTTAAGACCCTAGGCTCTGCCAACTAAAGATGGCTACAGTGGACGCTCGGGTTGCGAATGTGATCCATGCGGGAGGCACGTTTGCAACCCGCAGTGTTCGCAACCCACATCTGCACACGCGCGGGTCGCGACTCGGCACTTCTGCCCATGCGCAAAGCACGATTTAGCCGAAACCCAGAAGGAACCTGTTCCGGTGCAACCTGAAAAGACGCAACCAGAAGCGGCTGTAACCTGAGGTATGACTGTATTTTAAAAGTCCTTTGGCTGGCAATTTCCTAGATTTTCAATGCATTTTGTTTAATTATTGCTAACCCTAGATATTGCTTACTGTTGTGACTTATTATGCTAGCATACGGTAGTATTTTTATTACCCTTTTTTTTACTTTCCCCTAATTGGTCAGCTGTCATGGATTGCTTTTTTGGGGGGGCAGGACATAAACTTTTAAAAATAAATAAATAAGCATGAACAGATAGAGGCTGGCTCCAGCGCGCCTCCTGAATGGAGCAGAAGGTGCTTGTTTAAATTCCTAACACCTTCAAGTAGGCCTGAGAGAGAGACTCCCTGCCTGAAATGTTGGACAGCCTATTTAGGTGAACACCACATGACAGTTAACGTGGTAAGAATTTACTTCCACAACACCTGTTTGTTGCCCAGGTGACGGTGCAGCTTTTAAATAAAACACGGAACCAAGTGCATTACAGCAAACTTCAGCAGATCTGGATTTTATTGCAGACTATCGCAATAGGACAGAGCTCAACTTAACGAAGTTGTTCTAGCCGAACTGCCGCTTAAGAAGGTCTGCTGCCACAAGGCTAGTTACAGGTAGGTAGCCGTGTTGGTCTGAGTCGAAGCAAAATAAAAAAATTCCTTCAGTAGCACCTTAAAGACCAACTAAGTTTTTATTTTGGTATGAGCTTTCGTGTGCATGCACACTTCTTCAGATACCTGAAGAAGTGTGCATGCACACGAAAGCTCATACCAAAATATAAACTTAGTTGGTCTTTAAGGTGCTCATACCAAAATATAAACTTAGTTGGTCTTTAAGGTGCTACTGAAGGAATTTTTTTATTTTGCTGCCACAAGGGTTTTATAGGCACAGCACACATAAAACACCTGAACATTCTTAAAGTATAAACATCCTTCTACGTACATTAAGAAAGGTTACAGGTTATGAGAAGTAAAACATTCATTGGCTCCATACCGGCAACTTCACCCCCACAATTTCACCTTGGGGCGCCCCTAACTGCTCAGGCCATTTGGGTCTCAAATGTCCTACCTACTTTGTCACTGTTTCCTTAGTGATCAGCCCATTGACAGGGTTGTTGACATTTCTGTCCCTATCTGTTCCTTGGAACCTCAAGAAGATGCTGGAGTTCGTCCTGTTGCTAACTCAAATCAAACAATGCAAAATATCCCGGGCGACAATTTGTGCCACTTTCAGGGTCAGATAGGGAAGGAATACACACACACACACACCCTGGGTGTCTAATTCTCACACCAGTTATGACATCTACATCCGCTTATAGTCAATCCCACCTCAAGCAATGAGACATTCAAAGTATGTCCACAAACAACAGGATTATCTAGGTGTACTTTACACAGGTGAACATGGACCTTCCAAGTACACAGGAATGCCTCCCAAAGACAGAAGGAAAACTGAACATAAACACGACACAAATATTTATATATGCTTCTCCCTGCTATGAACCACAAAGAATCAATACAGTACTACCTGCACTTAACCTCAGTGGGCATGCATGGACAAGGCAAGATGGCCGTTCTGTATCGCTGCAGGTTGCGTATTTTCGGGTTAAGTGCTCGGCGGACCCGGAAGTGTGCTTCATGCATGCGCTAAAGCGCTGCTCGGGTTGAGTACTTTTCGGGGTGTGAACAGCACCCCAGAACGGATTGTGTACTCAACCCGAGGTACCACTGTACAGGATAACAGAACCAAAGGTGGCCTGTTTGGTACAAACACTCTTTATTCTGTTCACCCAATCCTGTATGCTCCAGTGACCTAAAATGGCTAGTATGGACCATCAAACCAGCAAGCCCGAATGGACACTTCCCACCGCGCAAGGAAACTCAAAACTAGTTCCTCCATCAGGATCTTCCTAGGCTCCAAGGTCTCATTCCTCACTCGCCCCACTTTGCACCCTCTCTAGAAATGTATATACCACTTACTCAAATTAAACACCTGCAAGCAGTTTACAGCAAAGGCAGTAGAATAGGTTGTGGTGTGTGCTTGGTTGTGGAATTTGTGTATGGTGCCCACAACAGTTTACCCGGTTTGCAAATGTACCCACAGGTCCAATTTTTTTTGGGGGGGGGAGGCTGCCCTAAGCACTAGAACTCCCCCAACAGCTCCAACAGCAACACAGATTGTTAGGGTACACGTAATACACGCAACTTTTATTTCTTCATTTTTTTAAACCATAGCTTCCTAACAACAGCAGGAAAGTGTAAAAGAGGTGATAATGCAAAGCAGGAAGACAACAACCCCCTATCTTAGCTGGAAGAAGAAGAACAAAGAGAGACCTTTTGCAACTCAAGCTAAGCAGATACAGAGCCTTGTTGCTAGATCTGATCTGGCCACTGCCACAACCAGCAACCCCACAAAGCTGGGAAAAACAAAAATATTTATGGGCAAGTGCACAAAAACAAGTTGTCAGGCAAAAGAGCTCAAGATACGATCTCCCTGTGTGGTTGGTGGGTGGGTGGGGGAGGGAGGGAATTTACATGAGGACAACAGAGAAATCTTTTCAGCCTCTGCATCTGCCAAGCTGTAGAAAGAAAGAAAGAAAATTACAGTCTCTTTCACACAAAACAAGTATAAGGCATTAGAAGGAAAACCTGCTTTTGCTTCTACAGATTGGAAGAACAGGGCGTGCTTAGCTATGAATCTGTTGACTAAGCCAATCCGTAAAGTTCCAATGCCCCAGGTCCGGGATTCCAATGACGGAAAACTTTTTGTGTCCGGATTTTTACTTCTTGAAACATGGCAACCCTAATATAGCAGAGGGACGCGGGTGGCGCCGTGGTCTAAACCACTGAGCCTAGGGCTTGGCGATCGGAAGGTCGGCGGTTCGAATCCCCGCGACGGGGTGAGCTCCCGTTGCTCAGTCCCAGCTCCTGCCAACCTAGCAGTTCGAAAGCACAAAGTGCAAGTAGATAAATAGGTGTCGCTCCGGTGGGAAGGTAAACGACGTTTCCGTGCGCTGCTCTGGTTCGCCAGAAGCGGCTTAGTCATGCTGGCCACATGACCCGGAAGCTGTCTGTGGAAAAATGCCGGCTCCCTCGGCCTATAGAGCGAGATGAGCGCTGCAACCTCAGAGTCGTTCGCAATTGGACTTAACTGTCAGGGGTCCTTTACCTTTTTTAATATAGCAGAATTGAGGAAGAAGAAGAGTTTGGATTTGATATCCCGCTTTATCACTACCCTAAGGAGTCTCAAAGTGGCTAACATTCTCCTTTCCCTTCCTCCCCCACAACAAACACTCTGTGAGGTGAGTGGGGCTGAGAGACTTCAGAGAAGTGTGACTAGCCCAAGGTCACCCAGCAGCTGCATGTGGAGGAGCGGAGACGTGAACCCGGTTCCCCAGATTACGAGTCTACCGCTCTTAACCACTACACCACACTGGCTTTAAGTGGTCTTTAAACAAAGAAAGGGGTTTCAAACATAGTCCTGGGGTTTTCTACGAGATCATCAGGGTTCCTTTGGTGAAAAAAATCAAATTGCGGCAAAAGAAATCAATAATGGAACCTGCCCTGAAAGATAGCTTGCCCACAACTGCTCTTCCACTGCAATCCAGAATTGCAAAAGAGTGTAAAGTGAGCTCTAGGAGACGCTCGGAAGGTCCATATGGGTCTTGCGTGTTTCTGTCCAAGATCATAATGTTCCTTTTATGCTGCATTACCTGTTGCATTATGGAACTCTGGCTTTTTGATCAACACGCATCCATGTCATGCTAAATTCTAAACAGCAGGAAAGAACCATATGCCAAGACACTGCCCCCCCCCAAATGCATCACATTTAATTACACTGCAAAACTCCTGTGGTTTTCTGAGTTAACGAAGTTGCAAATGGTTCCCCACCCCTTGGAAACACAGAAATTAGTGCTGAATTTCCACTAGGGTCCCCTGGTTTTTCAGAAGCTACTCTTAATACTGTGTGAAAGATCACAAGGGGGGGGGCATAAAAAGAAAATATTAGGTGGAAAAAATGGAATAAGGTGCTGCAGCCATTTTCACATACTTTTGTGGGTTGTGTTTCACAAAAGGCAAGCGGGGGCGCGGGTGTGGGGCAGATTGGAGTCACGGTGCCAGGGGGCAGGGAGGTGGGGCTGTTTCAATTCTTTGCCATTGCAGCAGCTAAATCTGTTCACTATTGTTTTCCACAAAAACACTTCAAGGAGGGAGGAAAGAGAAATGAAGATTTAGGTTTTCTTTCACTTTTCATGTCAGCAGGGCTGAACTAAATAACTGATCACAAGGGTTACCACCAGCACAATGCAACTTTCCCTCTCTCCTACCATCCCCAAATCTGCCCCAGAGGGTTGAGGAACAAATTTGGGGGGGCACATGGGAGAAAGGTTTCATTGCCCAAGGAGAAATCCTTACAACATACAGCATCTCTAAGTTTCAAAAGCTACTCTATTTGTCATTTTAAGGCAAGGAGGAAACTAACATCAGCTTGAAACCCAGACGAACCCTCTAAGCAGGGGATGGTGGGAGAAAACTCCCCATTGCTAGAGAGGGACTATTGCTCATCCGTATGGTAATGCTTTACTTGTGTTAACTTCCCAGGTTAGACTACCAGCTAAATGGGCCTTTGGAAACAGGACTGGGGAAGGCCTCTGCCCAAGACCCTAAGGAACGCCTTCCTAGAGAGAACTGGTCTAAACAGAAGCAGCTCACCGGGTGGTATGGAGCTGCTACACTAATTTCCCAGGAGCCAAGTCACTTTTGCTTTCCAGGAGGAAGAGGCAGCTGAGAGGTCAGCCCAGTGCAAACTCACCAGCAGAGCCAATGCAGGACTCCTGCCAGTGCATTAGCACTGTGTCAACCTCCCCTGTTCTTCTTCCTCCTAATAAGCAACAGCAACCCACCTGCCGCAAAGTTTGCGTAGTGGCTCTTTCCTGCCCAGTCAGCGGCTTGTGGGTCTAAATGAGCCACCAGTTCCAATTCAATAGGACACAGCTTCATGTGTTTCTTTCCAAACTACTGTAACACTTAAGTACAAACCAGGAACCCCTGCACATCTGCAAAGCAGGGCAGAGGATAGTCACCCCACATGAAACAAGTGTCCACCCTATGTACAACACACACGACATTCTTCTGCAGCCACGCGCTGGAGGGGATGACCAGAAGTGCTGGGCAAGGTAATCCATCGGAACTTTGCAATTCCCCAGGACACAGATTGCTCTAGTCCTTAAATCCAATTGCTAGCTGCTAAATACATATAAAATTGAGCACAGACAAACATCCTGCCCTACCAAGTCTTGACCTCCTCTTAAAAGTCATGTGAAACAGCTTGAAGCTCACGCTGTTCAGATTGTCAATGAAAGAGTTTCTTTCTAGCTAGGAACCTGGCTGCTGCTTTCCACTTCTTTTCTATCAAAGGAACAGGAGCTACATTCCACCTTGCAAATTACTGCAAATGCATCCATGGAAACAGGAACGCTGTACAGGAACATTTACACTGCAATATAGGTTCCAATTTGAGTCCTTACTTTACATAGTGCTCAGGATAATGAAGCGGCCGGCCTTAAATCGCCTGAAACTCATTTTCATAGGATTCTGTCGCTATTAATGGCCCATGGTTCCTCCTCACCACTGCAAGCATCCTTCAGAAGGATATTCCGCAGTGAAGAAAAACTGCTAGTAAGGAACAAACAATATCCCTTTTAAGTATCCTGGCCTTCTTCCTCTGACCTCTAAGTATGCATCAGGTTCCTTCCATCTTATGCTGAGCTAAGTCAACAGACCTAATGACCTTTTTCTTCTTCTTCTTCACAGAGAAGCAGCTTAAATTACCAGTTTCACCTTACTTGCAGTTCTTTCCTGCAATGTCCTGAATATTGCAGCTGAACTCTGAATCTGGCCCAGAAACTAAATGCCTGCATGACTGAAAGAAAGAAAAAACCCCTGAATGCAGCAACAAGTCTTAATTCAGGTTTGTTTTCTTCAACTAGCTCCCTGCCCTCTCCACCATGTGAGCATTGTCATACAATGAGGATTCCCCACCAAGCCTGAATTGTATCAGCTCCAATGACCAAGGCTGATGCTGATGAAGCAAAATGCTAAAACCCCAAGCGTTAACACGTTGGGGAGCCACAAAAGGTAGAAACAGAGTTCTGTTTGTTTGATTTAAGCTAGGAATCGAAGGAAGATTGCTTAGATTTCCTCCCACGACACTGGGAGCCTGGTTAAGGCACAGAAATATCAAGGACGAGGTATACCATCTTGGCTGTGAGTCCAGGAAGACCTGTTCCCTGCCTTACAGGCATTTTTCGTAGAATCATAGAGTTGGAAGGGACCCAAGGGTCATCTAGTCCGACGCCCTGCAATGCAGGAATCTCAGCCAAAGCATCCATGACAGATGGCCATCCAACCTCTGCTTAAAAACCTCCAGGGAAGGAGCTACTACGGGAGAACAGGGCCCTGGCTGACTCCAGCTACAAAACCTGAGGCTGCTGAAAAGATTCTTGGGCTGGGATATTGTTTTTGGGAGGTTTTGCTGGGGTGTTGCCATTATTGATATTAATTTTTGCATCTTTTTAAAAGATCTTAATATGATTTATGGTTCACTTATTGTTCATGACAACTTTCGCTACGTTTGCCATTGTTCACTGTATTTCTTTATACCTGTATCAGTGTCCTAAAGGAGCCCTGCAGCATCCTTTTAATCCTCTCAACAGCCCTACGGCTAAGGCTGCAAGAGAGTGAAACGCTCTTGGTGAGGTTGCCTGGTAGCCTTCTGCAACCTGGTGCCCTCCAGATGTTTTGGATTATCAGCCCACCAACCCCAGCCAACACAGTTTGGAATGGCTCCCTGGAAACACTGGGAGGGCACCAGACTGGAGAAGGATTTTTTTGTAGCCAGGCTCTCTCTATAGAACATGTTGCCTCCAGTTGGGAATTTAAACCCTGGTTTCTCAATCTCAGCTCAAAAGTCCTACCTACAACACCACTCTATGACTCCCAGCCAAACGTCTCCATATGCAGGGATTTTGAGGGGAGATGTATCCGTGTTACATTTGGTACTAATATAAAGAGACTCAGAAAGTACAAGCTGAACCATTACCATGCTGGTTGCGAAGAGCCAATACGTGCCTAAATTTGCACTTTCCACCACAAAAAGCTATATGTAAGGGGAAGAGAATATAGGAATCCTCCTCCCCTCATCCGGAGCAGCTCCTCCACTAGCAGCAAGGCCAGCGAGGATGGGGAGGAGTCCAGTGAGGAAGGGGGAAGAGAGGTCCAGGGCTCTGGCAACACAAAAGAGCCCCTGCTACACATGAGGAAGAGAGAGAGGGGGAAAGGGGGGAGAAGGAAAACATGGAGCGTAGACCCTTTTTTTCCCCGGTTCCGGAATTACGCAGGAGAAGGAGGGGAAGGAGATTTGCCGTCCCGAGACTCTTATGCTGGAAGAAGTCTAGGGGCGGTCCATTGCCGGATTCTGCATCGGACTAAGCAGACATGTTCTACATACCAGTTTCACTGTAAATAGACTGCACTAAATAAAACTGTTTAAAGACAAGAATGCGGAGCATCATTACTCTAGAGAAGTCGCAACAACCCCCTGACACTATAGAAAGGAATCTGTTCCCGCTCCATGAAGTTCCTCCTTCCAGGAGAAGCTTTGCTCAGAGAACGGGGGAAGAGAAATAAGGACACTGTTACAGGCCTTATGGTGAATGGGTAGCCAAGTGATCCTCTACAGAGAGGTGGTGGCTCAACTGACTGGTCCAGATGTTTACTACAGAATCTGATGTGGTAAGGGAAGGGAATACCCAAGCACCCTAAATCACACTTGACTTGCAGCATGGACATGTGGAAAGCTGTATAATATGTGTATCATAGGATTCTTCCCCCTCAAATGGGTGGGGCAGGAAAAGACACATGGTTCAGTTCCCCACATACATGGGCACCTACCTACAGTGTTAGAAATTAGCCAGGCGCCAGGCGCATTTAGCTACTGGCATTTAGCTATAGTTGCAACAACAACAACAACAATTTATTATTTATACCCCACCCATCTGGCTGGGCTTCCCCAGCCACTCTGGGCGGCTTCCAACAGAAATATTAAAATACACTAATTTCTCAAAGATTAAAAGCTTCCCTAAACAGGGCTGCCTTCAGATGTCCTCTAAAAGTCTGGGAGTTGTTTTTTCTTTTTGACATCTGATGGGAGGGCGTTCCACAGGGCAGGTGCCACTACCGAGAATGTGGAGATTTCCCGGTGCCAGGTTGGCGACTAACCATTTAAAAACTTCTGCCTTAGTCCATAGTTAATACTATTTCCATTTCCACTGTGTATGTTTGTCTTTGCATACTGGGACAAGCAAATTGTTGTAAGGGCAAGCTACAGTCAAGCTATGTAGCTGAGATCGTAGAATCATAGAATCGTAGCACTGTAAGGGATCTCGATGGTCATACAGTTCAACCCCCTGGTGAATAGACATTCCGTTGTGGCTACCGTAACCTAGGTTTAAGGTGCCATCTGGTGCCTAGCTTATATACCTAAGTTCCTAACACTGTCTACATAAGACCCACCCGCTCAAAGAATATCTGGCAAGAATCTGAAACAGACCAGCATCTACCACATGTCCAGGAAGTACCCTGCAGGTAACAGCACCCATTTAGGAACTCTCCCTGTTAGCATTAAACCACACCAACAACCAGACCTCTCAACAGCTTGAAATTGCGGCATGAAAAACCCTTTTAAAGATTCGGCAGCTTTACGTGTCTCATTGCAAGACACCCCTGCCCACTCTAGGAGAAAAGTCACTCTGTTGTTCCAGAGTCAGGCTACGTTGGATTCCTTTTAACCAGAGCGGTCAGAATTTGAACCTGGGACCTTTCCTGCTTGCGTAGCAGGTGCCTTGCCACAGAGCTAGGCCCTTTCCCCAACTTTTTTTTTTTTTTTTGCAATCTCTTTTCCCGACTATAGGCAGAGAGCGAGAGAAATTTCACATCTGCTGCACTTCAAAGAGAGAACCTCTAGTTCTCGTGAGACCTGCAATAAAAATTTCAACACTGCTAACTGCAGGGTCTGTTGTCTGTGGTTACCGCAACAACATTTCCCTCACCACCCCCAGGAACGCCTTCTGAAGTAATAAATGAATTGCCAGGAGCCTTTCTGCCAGGGAAGGAGAGGAATCCAGAGAGTTGCTCTGGTCAAAACCTTTCCCGTGAAGCCCTAAAACCAGTCTGCGTACACATCATGCATTTAAAGCACACTCACCCACTCAGAATCATTGGGACTCCAATCTACCCCTCAGATCTATGATTCCAAGAACTTTCAACAAGTACAGCTCTCCGGATATTAATTATTTTTTAATGTACGAGGTGGAATTTAGTGTCACACTATTACAAACATTCCGTCTGCACAAGCAATGCAGTTCAACAGAAAGAGCAATCGCCAGCTCTCCTCCCCCTGCTGTATGCTGTTCTGGATCCGTCTCCCCCCCCCCCGAATTCCTCCTTGAGCTACGATGGGGGTAAAAAGGGGAGAAGGGGGAAAGCCCCATACCGCAGGTGGAAGTCCTTGCACAGGGCTTCTGCACTCCTGCTTATGGTGTGTACACGGCCCAAGAACTTGACATGTTGGATACTGATCCACAAAAGAGATTTTAAGCCCTATTGTTTCATTTGCAATGGATCCTGCCCCCCCCGGCCCTCTTTGCCTCCACACACAATGAAGTCGGAGGATGTAGGGCACAGCTTGTAACAGATCAACAGATCAAGTTTCAATCACTCCTAGCAAATATCAGGGGCCAGAAACACTACCCTTTTAGTTCTTCATTCCAAAGGCGACTGAAGCCTTGGGTGCTCAAGGAATGCTGGATCCAGCCCTGAAACTTTATTTGCCTATTGTTCCAGCAGGACAATAATAGAGGCAGCTGCCAAACATGTGTTGCCCAGGAGAACTCCCAACGCTCTGCTTGGGAGCAAGGCTACAGTGCTAGCCAAGATCACTCGGGCAAACATCTCTCCGTCTTGCCAGCCTGCATCTCCCACGATTGAATCACTGCTGGAGCAGAATGCAGCGAAATTCTTGTTTAGTGATGCTTACAAACAAGATATATGCATGCATATCTCTCTCCCTGCTTCCCTGCCTCTCTTGGCCTCCCAGTTCTCGTCTCTTGGCAACCAACAAATAATTTCTAACATTCATTGCCATATATACACCGCATGCAACCCCAATGGTTTCTCGGCTGACAAAACCCAATGCCCAAGAACTAGAACAGTGACTGCTTAGATTGCAAGGCACACATGAAGAGTTCCATATTCCATAGTGCATGAAGACAAGGCACACAAGAGTTGGAAAAAGCTTCCACCCACCCACTAGCTTTTCCACATGCATAGCTGAAGCTAAATGTGCACAGATGTCCCCACATTTGGCACAGATACGAGGAAATCTGGTCCATCTAGTCTAGCCTTCTGTTTCCAAGTGAAGGCATCCAGAAGCTCACATGGTAGGCATAAAGACAACAACCATCCCATGTCTGTGCCTAGCATAAGGCATTCCAAGGTATACTGCTCCTGTATATGGAGGTCTGATTGAACTGTCAGGATGAATGTAGACTGTAGACCTCTTCACTTATAGGCACTGAGTACAGAGAACCCAACTACAAGCACCGCACATGTTGTACACAGACATGTGCAATGGTGGCAAGGGTCAGTTTCTAGCCTCCTGGTTTGATAGTCAACTAGGAGGTATTAAGACTACTTTGACGTACGTTTCCTCCTCTTATTATGCTAGCTGTCACAGGGGTGTTGATGGGCTACTTCAGAGTAACGACGCCACACCGCTCTGCATTTTATCTTTTATTTTGTGCTGCGTATTTACAGTGCTAAAGGCAGTGCTATTTACAGAGACACATCTTAACCGCTTGAGTCAGAACCTCTGAATGGCGTTTGGCGCGTCTTTCTCCAACATAACAACTTGGGGAGACCCAGCCTCTTCCCCCGACGCTTCCTGCGCAATTCCGGAGTTGGGGGGATCGGTCTACCCCCCTTGCTTTCCCCTTCCTGTCCCACCTGGGACGCTGGCTCCGCTACCTTGCCTGAGCCTCGGACACCACTTCCTGCTTCCCCACTTGAGTCGGAACTCTTGCTGCTTTCCCCCGTGCTCGGGGATGGGCTGGACCTCAAGATGGGAGGGACTTCGCGATATCCCTTGTCCCTCACACTAGCCTTTCTATAATTCATTCTGGCTATACCCATCCATTGCTGCCCCGTGTTTTTGGACCACAACCTACGTCATCCCCAGCTAACACGGCCATTGGTCAGAGAAAAGAAATGCAGCCCACTGACTTCCGAGGAGCTATGGTTGGGTCCGAGCTCTCCGAACTGGCACAGAGCCATTTCTCTTTTCCACGGAGCACCTCGCAGACGGTGGGAAGCTCCTCCTTATTTTAGTGCAGATTTACACAACTGCAAAATTCAGTATTTGGATAGTGTGGTGGGGAAGCTGCGCAGAGTCTACTTCTCAGATCAGTTCTGCAAATGCACATCTAGGCCATCTGTACTTAACTGCAGTCAGGAAATGCTTCAGCAGCAGAGCTGCAGAAAACGCCACGCTGAATTCAACAGGGTTCATGCTATCACCATCCTCAATGGGGACAACAACCCCCTCCCCGAACCGAGCCTTAAAGGAAAAGAAGAAACCCACACGCTACCCAGTGCTCTTTTTCCCCTGAGCTATTAAGAACAGGAAAAAAATATTCCGTATTTGAAGGCAGCGCCCTACACTTGTGCACCCAAAAGGGGCATTTGAATGTGAAAAAAGCAATTTGTTTCAACAACACACACAGAGGTGGTGAAGTCGCTATTGTGACAACACGACCTCTCACACCAATAAATCTTTAACATCAATGCAGTTGGCATAACCTAGAGCAGGAAGGCTTCCCGGTGGGGGTGGGGAGGTTTGGAAAAAAGCATAAAAAATTGCAGAGGACAGGAAAAAAAGATTAAATATTAATTATTCTTGGCAAAGGAAAAAAAGATAATGCGTTGCCTCATAAATCCAGAAGCCTTCCCAAGGTTGCGCGCGCACACACACACACACACACACACACACAGAGCACCCAACATGCACTTTCTAAAAAACACAGTGCAGAAAAAAGAAAAAAGGAATAAGGGATGGCATCAATCATTAAACAGTTAAATGAAGGTAGTATGACAGTTGCTATTGTTCTCTAGCAGCACACTTGTCTTTTCCAGAGCAGCTGCCAGATCCTATTAGATGCATAAAAAGAGGATGTTCAGGACCGGGGAGGAATGGGATATGCTATTGAAAACAGCAGACAATGGCTTACTTCTGTAGGCTCCTCAAGCCCCGTATAACATCTGTCCAGAATCAATTTCTGACCTAATGTTCCTTTCATTGACTATTAAGACTTTGCAGCTTGTCTTCTGGGCCAGGATTGTCACACAGAGCACAAAGCAACGAGGCAACGACATGCAGCAAATTCAAATTAATGCTATGCAAAAATAAAAACCCACCAAAAAAGAGAGCCTTTACTTAGGTCGTACGAAGTTTATCCAGCATGAGAGCAGTCACAAACCCAGAAATGCCACGCTCCTGCACAGCCCCCATTCATTTCAGCAGAGCCTGTGCAGGAGAACTTCCCAGTGCAATGTATCCCATGGGGGAATTAAAGATTGGAGAAACGGACTATGGAACGGCTTCCGACCATAGCTGCCAAGTTTTCCCTTTTCTCGCGAGGAAGCCTATTCAGCATAAGGGAAAATCCCTTTAAAAAAGGGATAACTTGGCAGCTATGCTTCCGACTCTTTGGATAGGACAAAGGGACTGAAGAAATGGGATACAGTGGTATCTTGGTACTCGAACGGCTTGGCTCCTGAACAAATCGGCTCCTGAACACCACAAACCCAGAAGTAAGTGTTCCTGTTTGTGGATGTTTTTCGGAAGCCGAACACCCAACGTGGCTTCCGCTTGAGTGCAGAAAGCTCCTGCAGCCAATCGGAAGCTGCGCCTTGATTTTCAAACGGTTTCGGGGTGATCCAAACACAAAGATTAAAAAGCTTTGCTGTAGATTTCCAGCAGGTTTTGCTGCAACATAGGAGTTTATTTCCCTTCTTCAAGACCAGTTGCTGTTTTACCTTTAAACTGCTAATGAATTTTTTAAAAAAGCAACAGAATTCCACTTACCCATAAGGTCTCTGGATGAGAGCTGGATGTAGCTGCTGCACCCCTAAGGTGAAACCTAGAAAAATGTTTGCAAAATGCAATATTAGATCTGGGTGTGCAACGTTATCACGTATTCAGAAGTGCAGCTTGTGCCTAGGCCTGCTTACTCAGAGCTAAGTGCAACTGTCTGCGGCGAGATTTACAGTTTAGCTTCGTGCATCGCAGCTATCTTAATCCTTACTCTTTAGTACAAACAATTTTTGTGTTTACTTTCTCTATGACAACATATCTGACAAATTCTGGAGAGTAGTCTTGTGAAGTCTGTTGCAGCGAGCAGTTTTGTGGCACCTTTAAGGCTAACAAAAACAGCATAAGCTTTTGTGCAGTTCTAGAAACATTATCCTGTCCTCAGGCCTCTCTCTAACTCTGCTCTGAATTGCTACCAACAGTTGGTGACTTAACTTGAACTGGGCAAGGCTTCTCTTGTATTGTATATTACCATATTTCAGAGTGTGTGTTTTAGCCCAGTGTTTCCCAACCTTTTCCCGACCGTGGCCATCTTCCGACACTGTTTCCTTCCTGTGGCCCCCTTGGAATATCCTGGGGGGGGGGCAGGGGGGCCATATGGCCCCTGGTTGGAAAACACTGTTTTAGCCAACACTAGGTGAATAGAGAAGGAATTGGGCAGGATGTTGTTGTTGTTGTTATGTTTAGCCTTGACATTAAAACTAGTTGTGCTTCCAGACCTCAACACTTCAGCCACTCCCATGTGCAGCTACTTCATATAGCACAAGTAATAGTTTGCAGTTACATGTAAACTAGCAAACTATGGTTTGCATGTCTCTCAAAACCATGATTACAAACTACAGTTTGGGCATGTTTTGCAAGGCAAGTACAAACCGGTTTGCTGGTTTGGATTCTAACTGCAGGCTATGTTTGTACTACACAGGAAGCAACTTACTGAATTGGAGTGGACGAAAGGAGAGAAGGAGAACAAGGTTCATTCACTGCCTCAAGTTATGTCAAACTATGGTTTGGTATTATTCTTGAACCAGATGACTGCAATATATTCTATTAGCTATTTTAATAAACTTCTAAAAAATGTGTCATGTCAACTTCCCACTCCCCACCACCACCATCACAGGATGTTTGTGTAACTACACAAGCAAGTTTCCCACTATTTAATTTTCCCAGTTTACAATATGCTATTAATATATCACCCACACTCTGCTACATTCTATTAATTCCAAGTCTCAAACCTGTCTCTTTTCTAGACAGCTAGTCCCCAACTTGACTCATGTTTGTGCTCAAAGCTCCAGTTTTTCATTCATGAAAGCATCTACAATTTATTTTGACATTCATTAACGGGTGCCCTCCTTACTTCGACCCACTGTCATCTTCCCTTTTTTGATTCCTTGGAGGTAAAATGCTTCCACCTCCCTTTCACGGCATCCTTTTCTGAGTTGGTCTAATTCTGCCTTCCCCCTAGACTGCTGTCAACCTTTTCCCTTGGTCTCAGACGTTTGCCTCTGCTTCAATCTGTAACCATTCTCTAACACACGCAAAGTTTACTGCAGTTGTGAACAGTCGGCTGCAGTTTATATACAATCTCAAGCCAACTATACTAATCCTTGGGCAAAGTTCCCCAGTTTTCTTTTCTTTGCACAAATCCCCATCTTCCCCTTCTTTGCTTCCAGCACATCTATTCTCCAGTGAATGCTCAGAAACTCAAGACATATATACATTATCATGTTTCAGATAATTTGTCTGTTTTTTCTTTCTTTGAATCTGCAAGGCTCTTGGGTCACAACATCAAATGGCTATATTGCACGGCCTATAGTTTCTGGAGCTGACAAAAAGAACACAAATGAAGCCTGTCCTTAAAAGCATGCAGAACTTTCCAAAGGAGAGCAATAAGAAGAGCAGAAGCAACTATGATGGCTCAAGTGAGCCAGCAAGCTACAGAAAGACACCTATGATTTTTCTTGAATTACATTTTTTCAACAAAAAAACCCCCACACCCCCAACCTCTGTTTACTGTAAGCTTCGAGCTAAACACAGATTTTCTAAAGATTTGCCATTGTTGTTGTTTAGTCGTTTTGTCATGTCCAACTCTTCATGACCCCATGGACCAGAGCATGCCAGGCACTCCTGTCTTCCACTGCCTCCTGCAGTTTGGTCAGACTCATGTTGGTAGCTTTCAGAACACTGTCCAACCATCTCGTCCTCTGCCGTCCCCTTCTCTTTGTGCCCTCCATCTTTCCCAACATCAGGGTCTTTTCCAGGGAGTCTTCTCTTCTCATGAGGTGGCCAAAGTATTGGAGCCTCAGCTTCAGGATCTGTCCTTCCAGTGAGCACTCAGGGCTGGTTTCCTTCAGAATGGATAGGTTTGATCTTCTTGCAGTCCATGGGACTCTCAAGAGTCTCCTCCAGCACCATAATTCAAAAGCATCAATTCTTCGGCGATCAGCCTTCTTTATGGTCCAGCTCTCACTTCCATACATCACTACTGGGAAAACCATGGCTTTAACTATACGGACCTTTGTCGGCAAGGTGATGTCTCTGCTTTTTAAGATGCTGTCTAGGTTTCTCATTGCTTTTCTCCCAAGAAGCAGGCGTCTTTTAATTTCATGACTGCTGTCACCATCTGCAGTGATCATGGAGCCCAAGAAAGTAAAATCTCTCACTGCCTCCATTTCTTCCCCTTCTATTTGCCAGGAGGTGATGGGACCAGTGGCCGTAGTCTTCGTTTTTTTGATGTTGAGCTTCAGACCATATTTTGTGCTCTCCTCTTTCACCCTCATTAAAAGGTTCTTTAATTCCTCCTCACTTTGCCATATAATGATTTGTATATAATGGCTCAATTTGGATGTCACAGAGGCCAATCACCTGGTCTGACAACCAGAGTACAGGGGCAACTTGGTTTACCTACGTTTTGGATTACAACCTGTTTTGGATAAGAAATGGACCTCCAGAACGGATTATGGTTGTAAACCAAGGTACCACTGTACTCTGCATGTTTAAGCATACCATATGCTCCTTATATACCAATTTCATCCCCCACTTTCTTTTTTAGAAAGTGTATCTCCACCCCCATCGTTCTACTGGACTGAGGTCCAGCGCTGAAGGCCTTCTGGTGGTTCCATTACAGGGAACCAGGTAGAGGGCCTTCTTAGTAGTGGCACCTGCCCTGTGGAACGCCCTCCCAGCAGATGTCAAAGAGAACAACAACTACCAGACTTTTAGAAGACATCTGAAGGCAGCCCTGTTTAGGGAAGCTTTTAATGTTTGATGGACTACTGTATTTTAATATTTTGTTGGAAGCTGCCCAGAGTGGCTGGGGAAACCAAGCCAGATGGGCGGGGGTATAAATAATAAATTATTATTTCGCCTCAGCCACAGTTTGCCAGATGTGGACATCATGGTAAACTAGGGTTAGAACAAACCAGAAAAGGGAAATGCATACACAAGAAAGGGGGGGGGCTGCACATGTCACTTGACCACGACTGTACAAAAAACACAGGGTCCCTGTTCCTTGGGAACTGGAGCCTGCATAGTTGCAGGGTCTCTCTGCTCCAGCTCCTACAGCACTTGCCAAGAGATTGTCAGTGACATTGAAAACTCCATTCTTGGCAGCAGAAGCAAATCACACTCAGCATGCAGAGTTTATTTGGATGGTGGAATGAGCTTCCTGGGTGCAGAAAACACACAGCTTTATTTTTATTGTCCCGTTCAAACCCAGAAATATATTGAGCCATTTTAGGGGGAGAGTGGGAGAGAGGGGGGCAGTTAGTCTCACCAGTTTGAATACTCCTTGGTTTTGCTCCCAGGTAGGCAAGGTTCACGTTTGCTTTCCGGCCGTCAATGATGGGGTTGGGATCCTTGCAAGCCCTTTCGGCTGCAGATCTGTCAGCCATGGTCACCTGGAACGAAGAAGCAGACAAACTGCGTTTGTAAGAGACCTGGAACACCACCAAGTGGGTGTTTTATCTCTCCTCCTTTCTAGCGAGCACTTCCACACAACAAAGTTAAGAACTCTCCTTGAATCTCACTTGAAAAGCTGTTAAGAGGGGATAATCCATTATGTGGCTCTGGAGGGAGGAAGCCTAATCATCTCCACCTATATCCCCCTTTTGTTTCCTGTTTTGACATCACAAGTAAAAAAGAGCAGGCAGGCTGAATATCAAGCAGCCAAGCAGACAAGCAGAGGCGGAGGCAGGCGAAGAAGATGCTGTTTTAAGATTCAAGATCCCTTGAACTCTGGTACACTCACGGAGGCAGCTTTATGGCCGAAGTACCTTCAGAACGTGATTTACAGTGGAAAAGCCAGCAGTAGATGGAAGTATCCCAAAGGAAAAAAGCACTCAAGGGACAGTACCATAAACTGCAAGCAGATAAGTTCAGAGTAGCTACTATTTTTGTTTCCTTTTTTAAAAAAACAACAACACATCGTCGCCGCCGCCTCCCCCCCCCCCAATCCTTTTGGCACTGGAAGGGAACACCAGGTGGTAGCTTTTCCTTTTCTTCTCACAAACAAAGCAAACAGAAACCCAAGCAGCGCAGCCCCACCTAACCAGCAGCAAGAACAGCACAGAAATGAACAGCTTCCCCTTTTTGAAAGTGTGGAATTGCATTACTGAAGCTTGAGAAGGCAGGAGACACTCCTGTCTGTACACTGTTATCAAGTCTGCAGGGTTTATTTCGATACACGACAAAACTGCTAAACGCAAAGTTGTCTCCAGGGGGAAATTAACATGCTTCGTCTATGTAGACCATGCAAGTTCTATTTTAAAGACTCCAGCTAAATGTGACATTCCTACATAACTGGAAATCATTGTCATGGTTGGGATGCAACAATAAACTCTGGCTTAGTGTTGCATGAAAGAGTTTGTCTTGGGTTTGTTAGCTCCCCACACCAAACTCTCGACTGCAGGTACCGAGATCAGAAGCTTTTTGCTTCCATTTTCAACTGCGATTTAACATTAGGCACAACCTCGTAAACTGTGGTTAGTCCTAACTGTGGCTTATTGCAACAAGTCAACTTCATAAACCATATCTGAATCTGGCTTGTTACAATAAACCATAGCTAAGACTGGCCACAGTTGTCTCGGCTTTGGCATAATGCTATGAATACACCGCATAAAATCATTCCTGGGGTGCAGAAGTTCAACTGACTTTTTATTCTAATGATAAAAATGCAAAGCGGCTGGGAGGTGGTGGTGAAAATGTCCTGCTGAGAGCTTCGCAGAGGCATCTTCAAGATGCCCAACAATGAAGTGCAAGGTCAATTATTGGTTAGAGAAAGTTTCCTGTTGCTTCCAACAAGAACTGAGTCTTTCTGAAGAATTCCCTTTTAAGTAGAAATTTAAGAACCTGGGAAAGGAAACGGTAGAGATCCTAGGCACAATCCTTGGCTTCTCTAGGTAAGACTACGAAAGCATTTGCTGAAGAACATGCGAGAACAGGTACCAGCCTGTGTAGAATGGGCAAGAGGGATCAACTAGGCAGCTTCCCATGTCTCTAATGCAAGATGAGCTCTCAAAGCAGCCCATCAGATTCCTCTAGGAAGCTCACAGGCAGGACTGCAGGGCAACTGCACTTTCCACCGCAACTAGTATTCAGAGCCATCCCACCTCTGATCCTGGAGATAGCAGAGGTAAAAGGTGAAGGACCCCTGGGAAGTTAAATCCAGTCAAAGGCAACTATGGGGTGCAGCGCTCATCTTGCTTTCAGGCCAAGGGAGAAGGCATTTGTCCACAGACAGCTTTCTGGGTCATGTGGCCAGCATGACGAAACCGCTTCAACAGGACACAGTGACGGAAGCCAGAGCGCACAGAAACGCCGTTGACCTTCCCGTCACAGTGGTACCTATTTATCTACTTGCACTGGCGGGCTTTAGAACTGCTAGGTGGGCAGAAGCTGGGACAGAGCAACAGGAGCTCACCCCATCAAGCAGATTCGAACCACTGACCTTCCGATCGGCAAAAGAGGCTCAATGGTTTAGGAACATGGGTGGTGCTGTGGAGATAGCGTACAGCCACCATGACTGGTACTTCTTCATACCTCCATGAATTTGTCTAATTTTAAAGCTATCCCTGCATTTTGTGGCAGCAGCAAGTTAAGGAACTTAAGCGGTGCCTGCAACAAAATACTGCAGCACAAAGTGCTCCTCATCAGTACTAGTCAGCCATGTCTTTTTCCACACCCACCCACCCAATAAATGCTCAGTCCTTGTTGAGCTGTTCTAGAGAGGCTACTCCTCCTCCACCCACCCTGAAAAATGTGTGTATGCACATTTAAATTATCTTTTTTGCACTTCTGCAAACCTCTGGATTCTCTGCAACTTGCCAACACCTTGTCTGTGCATGTTGCTGTTTTGGCTGTGTGAATTCGGAGAACTGAGTTCGCTATTCACCTCTCCCAGCTCCTGCACTCAGCATGCAATCCCTTCAAAAGTCTGAAAGGCAGAGAGAAGATGCAATTTCCTCCATCTCCTCACCCAGCAACTGACTTTGAAAAACTGTGGGAAGACATCCATATGAAATGCAAAAAGGAGCCCATGTGATACTCCCACAGCATGAACAGTGTGGGAGTATTTGGAAGAGGGGGAGGGGAACGTGATAGGGTAATATTCCCACCCCGATTTTTGTGAACTGGGAACAAAACAACAAGGATCGAAGGCAGTGGGGCAGCAGTACTTGTTGTTTAGTCGTTTAGTCGTGTCCGACTCTTCGTGACCCCATGGACCATAGCAGTACACTGGGATACAAAACCATTTCCCCCACGCACAGAGCTGAGTACCCTTCAGTGTTGCAGTTCTATACCGATTAGAGGTCACAAAGTCAGAAAGCAGCAGGAAGTAACGCAACCTGCAGAAACCTCTGCTCACGCAATACCCCCTGCAACTGTTAAGCCCGATTCCTTTTCCAAGAGACACCCTCCCCTTTCGGACCCGCAAAGCATTTCTGCCACTCTGCTGCAAATTCCCTACAGATCAGGACCACCGTAGAACCACTGGAACGGATTCCTTGATGGGATAAAATTTCGGAGGTCACCCCACTCCCCGCTCAGTATGAAAGGATGAGGGAGACAACACAAGACACACACACACACACACACACTGCTTCAAGGAAGAGATGCTGTAATGTTCATGCGACCCACAACCCCATTTCCCCAGAAACACACTGAGCAGATAATCTAATCCCAAGCAGAGTCTCCACTTCCCAGCTACAGGCCTCTCCAAGGAGTCTCCTTTCCTTTACCAAATGTTGTTTTTACTATTATTGTTAACGGTGACATATCCCACAAGAACACGCAAATTCCAATTAAGCAGAACACTTCACTTCAATACAATACAATGAGCTCTCCAGACCCTTTGGAACCTAGATTTCAGCTCGTGTCCATCTCTTCCCCTAGGAGTAACTACCCACTTTCTGCTCCCTCTACCTACATAGCACCCCAACTCTAAGCTACAAGACTCCCAAACCAACTTTGGAACAAAGTCCCTCTAGATGTGGCTCCTCCAGTTTCATAAGCCAGAAGAGGCAGTTGCAGGCCTGTGGGCTCCCTGCCTAAGCCATCAAATTGCACCCCACCTCCTTAACCCCCACCACCACCTCATATTTCCTTGCAAGTTTATATAACAGAGGGGCATCAAACTCAAGAGTCTGGAAACGAAGCCTGATGTGGAATGGTTGAAGGAGCTGGGTATTTTTAGCCTGAGACTAAGCGGAGATGCAATAGCCATCTTCAAACATTGAAAGGGCTGTCACATAGGGAATAGGGAACAAGCTTGTTTCCTCCTTCTCTGGAGGGTAGGACCCAAACCGATGGATTCGAGTTACAAGAAAGGAGATTGTAACTAAACATCGGGAAGAACTTTCTGACAAAGAGCTGTTTGATAGTGGAATGGACCCCCTCAGAGGTTGTGGACTCTCCTTCCTTGGAAGATTTTAAGCAGAGGGTGGGTGGACATCTGTCATGCTTTAGTTGAGATTCCTACATTGCAGGGGCTGAACTAGATGACCCTCAGGGCCCCTTTAGCTCTACAATTCGATTAGTATCTCATTCAATATAGACTGGTTATGGCTCAAAGGGATCACCAAGTTCGAGAAAGAGGGAGTTAAAAATACTGTACGGTTTCCCCAAGGCCTGTCTCCCCTTTCAGCCGTTGAAATTTTAACCTTTCAACGCAGGCTTAAGGCAGAAAAGGGAAGACTCCTATTGCAGGTGAGCGCCCCGACGTGTCGCCTACTCAGAATTCATTGGCAAGGCCTGCAAGAGGCGAGCTAGCGAGGAGGTCCTTTGGCCAGGTGCCCCGACGCCAGGTGACCAGAACAGACCCCCCCTCCCAGCCCTTCCCGAAAAGCGACACCCCGCCCCCCAAATCCGCACTTACGAAGCCATATCCCCGGGATTTTCCCGTCTGCCGGTCCGTGATGACGACGGCTTCCTCGATGTCGCCGAACACCTCGAAGTACTTCCTCAGCGAGGAGTCCGTGGTGTGGTAGGGCAGCCCCCCGACGAAGATCTTCGTGAAGGTAGTGTCCTTCTGCACCGTGTGCATGGCGCCGGAGCAGCCCCGACGGCGATGGCCGCAGCTGCTACTTGGAGAGCAGGAGAAGGGCGACGAGGACGAGGAGGGCGGCGGAGAGTGGGAGAGGCTGGAATAAGCATCCAAGAGGAGGAAAGGGCGAGACGAGGCGCGAGGAAAGACGTCCAGGGTGGAAGGAAGGAGATGTCCTACTCTGCCTGGGTCACCGCGCGACCCAGCGAGCGGTCCACGGGCGAGGAGGAGCAGGAGGAGGAAGGAGGAGAAGACCGGGGGAGCCCGCTCCCCCGAGCAACAGCGACTCAGCGATCACAGTAGCGGCAGCAGCTCCGCGCCCCATGCAGCAGCTCCAGCGGCAAAAGCAACCGCAGCATCGACGGCAGGGGGCAATGAGAGCGCTCCGCCTTTCCAAAGCGCTTCCAGCCCCCCGCCCCGTCGAGCAGCAGCAGCACGACCTCTCGCCTGGAGCCGCGGAGCGTTGAAAGTGTTCCCCAGCGCTCGCGCGCCTTTGTACCCATCCTTCCCTCTCCGCCCCTTCCAAGGCCGGGCTCCAGCCACGCCTCCCCGCCGCCGGGTCGGGAAAAACATCGAGCCTGGCCGGCCGCAGAGGCCCCTGGGCTTCGTAGTTCTTCGCCGCCGACGCCTCGTCCGTTGGGGCGGCGCAAAACGAGGACGGCGACGCGGACTTTCGAGGCGCTTCGAAGCCTGATCGTGCAATTCAGTGGGGTCTGGGAATAAGTCGCGCGGAGCTCGTTGGCGAGGCTTACTTCTGAGTAGACGTGTACTGTGCAGGATTGCATTGCGCGTGGTAGCAAGACCTGTCTCTCGGCAGAAGCGTCCGTGGACTACCGGCGCCTGAGCCTATTTCTTCTTAGATGAATGAAGTCCTATGGAGAATATTCCTTTTTGATTTTAAAAACTTAAATTCCACCTTCACATTCGCGCGCACACTCACAAAATTCTTAAGCCGTCTTTTAATACATACATTTTTTTTAAAAAAAAAAGTACTAAAGGTCTTTAGCGCCAAAGTAGCCCCCAAATTCCTGTACAGTATGGCATTCCATTATGGATTGGTGCAGTTAACCAATCGTTGGAACACATCCAATTCAGGGGCTTCCAGTTGACCACGCCATCTTGCTCAGACGGGGGTCCGCTCAGCGGAGCGGACCTCGGCGCTTCAGAGGTGGAGGGAATCGTTCCAGCGAAGCGAAACCTCCTTAAAAGCCCCAAATCGAGCTTTTTGGGGACGGATTTTGCCTGGCGGCGCCAAAAGCAGGCTCTCTCCTCCCCGGATCGGCTTTGTTTAAGCCCCCGAGAGCGAGGAGGTGAACCGCGGCGGACAGGCTGACACTGCTGCTCTGAGAGCGCGAAGCTGCGAGTCTGGGAAGTGGAGGTGGCCAATTCTTCCAAGAACATTCAGCAAATGAATAGACTGTGAGTAATTTGGATTCTTTGGAATGTAAATTAAGGCAACAATTTGGACCTGGGAGAGAGGGGAAAAGAGGAAGCCACCCCCCCCCCTACGGTAACATAAGAGGCAGTAAACAGAAACCCGAAGCCGTAAACAGAAGATTTTAACTTAAAAGGATTCCTCAAAGGCATCAAAGAGAATCTCCCCTAAATGCAGGGTAAAAGGGGAGAGAGACTGTGGTTGTGAATGCCCTGCAGAAAGAGGTTAAGACTAAGAAAGACCTTTCTTTTCCTCGGGAGCCGGCAGCCCAGACAACCCAGTGAGCTGATCAGGATTTATAGTTAAATTTTATTTCTATCTTTATCTCTGGACTTTTTGGAAATTCTTTTTTGGTCTATATGCTTTTGAAATGTGAGTTCGAACTTTATTTTTAAGAATGCAGCCAGCTTGTTAAAATGGAGTCGAGAAAATAGACTGCGATCATATTCCACCCCATGTGACAAGTTTTGACCTTGACAGGACTGAACTATGTCAACAAAAAGGTACCCGCCTGAGTTTCAGCGGACTGTTTTGACCTTAATGTGGGAAGCAAGAATAGAACTATGTCAAGAGGAGACACAACGGCAAGAGTTACAGCAACAATTCCAGATGGTGATGGCAGAATATGATTTCTTAGAAGATGAAGCTTTTGAAACTGAAGAAGACGAATGTGAGAATGACAATGATGGTGATTGTGATTTGGAAGGAAAAGATGAAGATGAGGACTGTGATGATTTAACACAAAATGAAGCCCACCATGAAAAAAATGATGATTTTACTCTACAAAAAGTTGGATGGAGTGCCTCCCCTTCGAGGGGGGCACGATTGGATTTACTGGAACTCCAGAATGACCACAGGGAAGAAGGAAAAATTAAGCAGAGAAGAGAAGAAGCTCAGGGGTCTGATATGGAGGCCTGGATGGCAAAAGACTGTAAACAGGGGGTGGGGTGAAGGGAAAGTGAAGTTGTGATTGTAAGGATGGGTTAATAGGATTATAACTGGACTGCTGACTATGGAACTTGCTGGATTGGTGGGGTGGAGCCGGTACTCGGGGGGTGTAAGGTTAGTTTGGGAATAGTTATAGGTTTAAAAAGTGAATTGATTCTGGAAAAAGGTGAAAATATGGAGGCCTATAGAGGGGGTAAAAATTAGGCACGGGAAGAAAAAATGGGAGTTTGATTTTTCAGTGATTGGACATTAGGCGAAAATGATAATAGTTAGTTTAAAAGTGGTATAAGATATAAAGGTGTATGTTATAAAATATGAACTATGAAACTGTTGAAGATGATAAATAAGGGAGGAAAACCGGGGAAGGGGGGAGGGTCGGGAAGCCCACAAAATATGGTTTAACAATTATGAATTTAACAATTATGATGAATTTTTTTTTGTTTTTGTCTTTTTTCCTTTTTGTCTTTTTTTTCTTCTCTTTTTTCTCTTTTTCTCTTTTTGTATTTTCTTTTTTTTTTGGTATGACAGTAGATGGTTGGATGGATGAACTCCTGCGTACTGCCCTGGTTTACTGGAGCTCCCTGGTGGCAGGGGGGGGCTTCGGGGGCAGGGGAGGGGGAGGAGGACAGAAACCCAATCACAAAATGGACCACTTCTGACTGTTCACCTGCGTGGGATACTTCTGTGGCAGGGGAGGACCCATGGAGGGGGGTGGGAAGAAGGTGGAAAAGGTGTTTATGTATGTACCATCTTTTGTAATTTGTAAAATCAATAAAAATTATGTTTTTTTTAAAAAAGGAACACATCCAATTCAAATTTCTGTGCAAAATCCTGTGGCTGCCAAATTGTGTGCCATTTGCAGCCATGTGTCTGGAAACTGGACAAAGGCTGCTGGAAACCAAAATGTGGCTCACCACTATAAAATTCTGGCTCTGCCTACATTTCATGTCTGATCTGTCATCATCATGGCTAGCTTGCACTGAGAGCGAAATCAACCTGTGGCCTATCACTCGAGTCGCTGTTTATGCTCCCACAATTAGCATTCCAGAAAATCAAGTGCAGAATCCTAGAGACTGAATTCCAAAACCCTTTGCAGAATACAGGAGATGCAAACAAAAAGCAGTAATTCAAAGATTATACAGTGGTAACTCAGAAGTTGAACAGAATTCGTTCTGGAAGTCCATTCGACTTCCAAAACGTTTGGAAACCAGAACACTCGCTTCCGGGTTTGCGGCGTTTGGGAGGCAAATGTTCGACTCGCAAGGCGTTCAGGATCTAAGGTACGACTGTATTGCCAGAAGGTGAACATAAGCCTGTCAAAATTAAGCCCAACGTAATAAACGCACCTGAATTAAATTCTCAAAGGCCATTGAAACGGAACACGTTTTGCCTAGAGGCTAAATTGAGTGTGAGATACCTGTGGCCCTTCAGTTGTTGCTAGGCTACAACCATCCCTGGCTGGGGTTGATGGGAGTTGGAGTCCAACATCTGAAAAGCATCACTACTATATTTGGCTAAGCCTGGTCTAAGATACATCAAAGAAGGGGCCAGGTAAGTCAACTTGTGGAAGAGCATCCCAGCTGATGTGCAACCACAGAAAAGGCTGTTTTCTTTTGTAGCCACTTGCCCACTAGCTGTCAAGAGAACGGAGAACTGATCTGGCCAGGTAACCAACTACCGTATGTGTATGTTACACCAAACACACCAAACGTGTAGTTTCTCATGACAAGCGCATCAGCGCACCTCTCCCCTCCCATGCTTCTGCTGGATTTGTAGAATACAAGTTTCATCTACTTGTTACTTAACCACTAAATTCAACACTTAGGTTATGCGATAGCTGAATGATATCTCCATGTTGAGAAGCAGTGTACCAGCGCAACACCACTTTCTGGGAAACCAACAGCAGAAGAGGGTTGTTGTCTTCATGCTCTGTTTGTAAGATTCCCAAGAAGCATTTGGTTAGCCGCTGGTAATTTGTGGGAGCAAATTCCATAGTTTAACAATGTGCTGTGTGAATAAGTTCTTCTTCTTCTTCTTCTTCTTCTTCTTCTTCTTCTTCTTCTTCTTCTTCTTCTTCTTCTTCTTCTTCTTCTGTCTTTCTTGAATTTTCCAACATTCAGCACATAGCTGTCAAGTTTTCCCTTTTCTCGCGAGGAAGCCTATTCAGCATAAGGAAATTTCCCTTAAAAAAAGGGAGAACT
Organism: Zootoca vivipara; assembly: GCF_965207765.1. Taxonomy (NCBI): domain Eukaryota; kingdom Metazoa; phylum Chordata; class Lepidosauria; order Squamata; family Lacertidae; genus Zootoca; species Zootoca vivipara. The sequence goes on along the minus strand of NC_142590.1, from coordinate 81,759,635 downwards.
TGACAGCTATGAATCACCATCATCGGATGGTCCTGGGTATTGGGTGCCTTGGCAGAAAGTTGGGATATATAGTAAATATTATGAGAGAGGGAGGAAAACACTTTATTCACTTTCTCAACTCCATACACCATCTTCTACACCTCTGTAATGCCCCCTTGCAGCTATCCCTCCCCCCAGAATATAAGACTAATGTTGTTAGTTTTCCAGCTCCTTGTTCATTTTGGTTGCCTATTTCTGAACTTTTTCCAGATCTAAAATATTCTTTCCCTAACGATCCGTAACATGGAGTTCATCCCTTTTCACAGCTTCCGCACAAGTGGATCCCTATCTTCATTGAGCTATCCAAAATGATCCCAAGGTTTTGTTCCTGGCCCATCATCTCCAGTTCAGATGCCTTGATAGTAGCCTTTATGTGAAACTAAGTGTATTTTTGTTTTGTTAGCTTGCTTGTTTTTGCGCCAACATGCATCACTTCTACAGCTGAACCGAATTGGCTAGCTAATATTTAGGAGCCTGTGGTGAGGGACTTTTGTCAAAGGCTTCTTGAAACTCAGTCCTGATAACTGGGCATGGGCATGAGACACAGCCTGCATTTGCTGGTAGATTTACCCATCCCAAACAGTGGCTTTTGCAGGGAGCTAGCACTACCCGCTTCAAGCCTGCCGGTTCTGCTTCCCACTGAAACTACATCCCCCAGCAGGCACTGCGGGAGCCTCTTCCTCCTCCCCTCCCCACCCCGGAGAATATTGCCGCTCGTTGCAAATGGACGGTCGATTTGCATAGAGGCGGCAGAAAGGAGCGCTGGATTTGACTAAGAAATGCAAGTTTGCAAAGCAAATCTTTGTGCCGAGAAGCCCGCCAGAGAAAGCCGCCTAACAGCGCGCGCGCCTGTTTTTTTAAATGTTGAACTTTGCAGGAATCCCAATTGCAAATAATTGCAATTTGCAGCTGCTGGCGAGCGCTGGCATTTGGAGAAGGTCGTCGGGAGGGGAGCCTCCGTCCCTCCTTGGTTATGATGCGTTTGGTGACCGCAGATGTTTACGAAGCTGCGCCTTTGGAAAGAGGAAGAAAAGAGCGAACCCTTAAAAAATCATGCACATAGGAACCGGCTCCTAGGAAGCCCCCACAAAAAAATTAGTTGCTCTCTGTGGGCGATACTATTTTATTACTATTGAATCTGTATGCCACCCTTGATCCGAAGATCATGGTGATTCACAACATAAAAATAAAAAATGGAAACAGAAAATATGTAACAAAACAAACAAAAACAAATCAATAAGCCCCTTCCACAAACACATTTACAAGGTAATAATAGATAATCAGCCAAAGGCCTGATTATAGAGGAATGTTGTTGCCTGGTGCCTAAAGATGCGCATGAAGGCGCCAGCCCGGGGGAAGGGTCTCAGATGATGATCTCAGGGTCGGGGGTCAGCTTATATGGGAAGAGGCTGTCCTTGAGGTATTGCGGTCTTGAGCTTTTTGAGGCTTTCTAGGTCAAAAGGGACCCAGGTGGTGCTGTGGTTAAACCACTGAGCCTAGGGCTTGCTGATCAGAAGGTCGGCGGTTCGAATCCCTGTGACGGGGTGAGCGCCCGTTGCTTGGTCCCAGCTCCTGCCAACCTAGCAGTTCGAAAGCACGTCAAAATGCAAGTAGAGAAATAGGAACCGCTACAGCGGGAAGGTAAACGGCGTTTCCATGTGCTGCTCTGGTTTGCCAGAAGCGGCTTTGTCATGCTGGCCACATGACCTGGAAGCTATACGCCGGCTCCCTCGGCCAATAATGCGAGATGAGCGTGCAACCCCAGAGTCGGTCACGACTGGACATAATGGTCAGGGGTCCCTTTACCTAGGTCAAAAGCAGCACTTTGAATTGGGCCCAGAAACGAATCAGTGGCTAGTGCAGTTGTGCCAGGATCAGTCTTGCCCCGATGAGCAACCTGGCCACTGAATTCTGTGCCAGCTAAAGTTTCCAACTCGTCTTCAGAGGCAACCCTATGTACAATGCATTGCAGTAACCTAACCTAGAGGTTACCAGAGCATAGACAACAGTAGTTAGGGGTGCAGCTAGGCCACCAGCCAAAGCTGGTGGAAGGCCCTCCGTGTTACTGAGGCCACCTGAGCCTCAAGTGACAGGCAAAGCATCCAAAATTACCCACAAGCTGTATACCTGCTCCTTCAGAGGGAGGCAACCTAAGCTAGATGGACCAAAATAAGGCCCCGTCTGGCGAGAAAACAACAACCCATGAATCCTGGGAGCTGTAGTTTAAGGGTTCTGAAAGCTGTTGGGAAACTCTTTCCCCTTCAAAGAGCTACAATTCCAAGAATTGCCTGGAAAGAAGGATTGATTGTGAGGTTATTCTGTGAGGGGAATTGGGGCCTCCTACTCTCAGTGCCCCTCTCATCCACTAGTTACAGGTACTGTAGGTAGCCGTGTTGGTCTGAGTCAAAGCAAAATAAAAAAATTCCTTCAGTAGCACCTTAAAGACCAACTAAGTTTTTATTTTGGTATGAGCTTTCGTGTGCATGTGTGCATGCACACGAAAGCTCATACCAAAATAAAAACTTAGTTGGTCTTTAAGGTGCTACTGAAGGAATTTTTTTATTTTCCCTCATCCACTGTTAGTGTAGATCAGGCATCCCCAAACTTCGGCCCTCCAGATGTTTTGGACTACAATTCCCATCATCCCCCTGACCACTGGTCCTCTTAGCTAGGGATGATGGGAGTTGTAGGCCAAAACATCTGGAGGGCCGCAGTTTGGGGATGCCTGATGTAGATCATGCCAAAAAATAGGGTAGCCAGACATATCCCCCTCTGCTTGGACTGTTTTGCTGCCTGAGGCAAAGACAATATGGTCTCCCCACCACCATGACTGCCTGCGTATCCAAAACCCTGCCAGTTTGGCAACTGAATTTTACACCACCTTCCACCTTGCAGTCGGCTGCCTTAAGCCTTGCAGGGAAGACCACATGGCATAGAGTTGTGTTCGGCAAAGCCTCATTACTGCTCTGCACCTCTCAGCATCCACCGCCAGAGGTGGCTGCCACAATCTGCTTAATGGTAGGACCAGCCCAAAACATTTTTATTTTATTTTTTTTGCTTGCTACCTGAACCTATAGTGGGGTGCCTGCATTCCATGGACTAAAACCCCAATTCCAGGGCAGGTATTAAGCTCTCAAGTTGACGGGCTGGGGATAGAAAAGGCATCTCTTTTGGACTGTGGCTTGTAGACTGTAGCCTCCATCCGCTCTCCGAAAGCTTGTACAGTACTGTGGGAATAGTTAGGCTTGTTGGCTTTGCTAATGCCAGATCTGGATGCTTGCCACCCTTCTAGGCTGTGAAGCATCCTGGGAGGAGATGCCCTAAATCCTTTTTCGTTTGTAGCAGTGATCATGCTGTATCCAAAGGTCTCTTCCTTTGTCTCTGCATTTTCCGATTACCCTGAACGCACTGTGGCCTTTTAGATCTCAGCGCTGCAGCTATAAATAATGAGCCTCTTTTTTAAACACAAACACGCACACACATTGTGTTTAGTGAATTATGAGAGCAGAAAAAGTTCAAAATCTTGTCTTTGCTCAGCCATGCTTCTTCTGAATAACCTTTTATGAATATCTGGGGACGGACACACACACACATTGTGTGTGTGTGTGTGTGTGTGTGTGTGTGTGTGTGTGTGTGTGTGTGTGTGTATGGAAATGTAACTGATTATACTCATTGTGTTATACTATATCTCTCCTTTTTGTACTTTGATTCTATGACTTAGAACAAAATATTTAACAGGTCTAACCCTATATGTAACCTTTAGAAGACATCTGAAGGCATCCCTGTATAGGGAAGCTTTTTAATGTTTAATGCTTTAGAATGTTTTTATATACAAGGTACCTTTGTTCTCAAGCTTAATTCGTTCTGGGAGTCCTTTCGACTCCCAAAACTGTTCGAAAACCAAGGCACGGCCTCCGATTGGCTGCAGGAGCTTCCTGCACTCAAGCAGAAGCCAGGTCGGATGTTCGGTTTCCGAAAAACATTTGCGAACTGGAACACTTACTTCTGGGCTTGCGGCATTCAGGAGCGGATTTGTTCAGAAGCCAAGCCGTTCGAGTACCAAGGTACCACTGTAAGTTGGAAGCCACCTAGAGTGCCTGGGGCAACCTAGTCAGATGGGTGGGGTACAAATAAAAATTGTTGTTGTTGTTGGTGGTGTTATTGTTATATTCCCATGCTTCACTTTGCTGCATGCTGTGTGTTTTGACACCTCTTCTGGGACTCTCTCTACCAGATAGTATTCTGCCCAATTGTTTAGATCTAGGGACACGGAGATTTCTTTTACTTAATAACCAGTCGCAAACTCTGAGACACTTCCAATAATCTCCATACAGAAATGTGTATGCCTTGCCTTCAAGTTTTATTGACCCGAGGACGCTCAAAGGGTATTCAACGAAACGGGAGAGGTTGCCATTTGCTCCTTTCAGGAGCCCGTCCCCTCTGAAAGGCACCTTTAGCTGGCAATGGTGGGTGGTGTTGCATCGAGACCTCCCCTCCCCCTGTCTGCCAGGAGAGGGGGATTGTGGGAGAAGGGTTCGTGGTGGCCCAGGCTGGCGCCACCGTTGCCTCCTGCCAGCTTCTCATAGTCCGGATTCGGCTGCATGGACCTCTGCTGGTGCTTCCTCTCCCAGATGCTCTTGCGCTGCTTGTGGGTGTTGCTGCCCCCCTGCCCTGCCGGTCCCTGGCTGGAACTGCCCCTGCTGTGGCTGAGAGACACCCTGCTGGCGAGAACGTCCTTTCTGGAGATGCCTTGGGATGTGGAAAATGGGTGGTTGGGCTGGTCGGGGTTGTGCTCCGGGCTGGGCAGCGGAGGGCTGACCAGGTAAACATACACTTCGGCCTGCTGCGCCGCGGGCAAGCGCTGCTGCCACTCTGGCCCGAGGCGGTGCCGCGGCCCTCTTGGGGAATGCGGGTAGGGGTACTCCTCGCCGTTGAGGTGGGTCCTGGACGCCGCATCCGAAGCCAGGGCAGAGTACACCACCCGCCTAGGGCCCGGCAAGATGGGGCTGGGGATGAAATTTGTCTCGCTGGACTGGGGGTTGAAGTGCTCGTGAGGGGGTTCTGGGGAGCGGGGAGCAGGCTCCTCGGTGTTCATGCCCACCGAGTGCTGCAGGAACCTCTGCCCATGGGCACCCTCCCTGGTGACGTCCGAGCTGTGGTGCTTGTCGCCGGTGGCTCTTTGGTGGTTCCGCGTGTGGGCCCCGCAGCGGGCCAAGCTGCTCGCGGCCTCGGTGGCGCGCTGCGGGGGGCTGAAGTTGAAACGCACCCAGGAGGCAACAGAGCCGGCGGGGCACGCCGGCTGGGGGGTTTCGGTGTCTGAGGGGTGGGAGCTGCACGGGCTGCTCTGTCGGCGTTGCGGTCTCCTGTACCAACTGGCCTTCTTGTCATCTGTGTCGTGGTGGCTGGACCACTCGCCAGAGTAGTAGGCCTTGCTCTTGCGGCCGCCCTGCGAGCAGCACGCTTTGGGCTCCTGCAGGCTGCTCATCTTCACTGTGACTTTGACGGGCTCCACGATGCAGCGGAAGCGCATGCTGGAGAGCTTCTTGCGGCTTCTGAGCAGCAGTGACTCCTTCCACAGTCTCTTGCTGCTGGAGAGGACCTTCATGGTCTTCAGAAGTTGGCTGCCTGAGGTAAAGAGAGGCGGGGAAGTGTGAGGGTGGTTAGAACACTTGGGAGCATCAATGGGAGGAAAAGGAGGCTGCTTCCCTGGTCATTGCTTTAAAGTGCCTGTGTTTCTCAAAGTTGCGTCCTCGGTTGTTATTGGACTACGGTACAACTCCCATCATCCCTAACTAGCAGGTCTGGGATGATGGGAGTTGTAGTCCAACAACAGCTGGGGACCCAAGGTTGAGAAACACTGCATGGGTGAGGGGCATCTGGCTGAGGGACCTAACCTAGCCCTCCAAACGGCTCTGTCTGGCCCTTGGGACTCTAACCAGCCATGCCTCCCCTCCCTAGGTCACAACCTGCACCAGCCCTGCTTTGCACTCTCCTAAGTATGTGTCCTTGAACTCTGATAATGCTTCTTTTTTTCTGCCTGGATGGAGTATGTGTGAGATTGTGTGTAAATACTAGTCTAAAGAGTAATATTCACATTTCCGCTTTTGCTATGCGGCTCCCAGAAAGTTTACCAGAATGGAAAGTGGACTTCAGGCTGTAAAAGTGGGCCTCACCCCCAATTTAAACTTTGTAAGTTAATTTACGGAATCCCAGATCAAGCAAAGCCTGGTTCGCTTTCCTGAGCAGGCTGTTTGGTGAAACTAGCAGAGAAATGATAATGGAATAGGGGGAAGGGTCCCAAGGAGAGGGATGGGGAAGTCTCAGAAGTGAAGAGAATTTAAGAGCCCAGTTCCCAGGACTCTTTGAGTGAAGCCATGGTAGTATACAACCATGATAACTTTGTGTCAGGGACTAGCTGGCTGACAAGGAGTGGTGGGAGGCAACAGTTGGGGAACCCCCTAGGGAAGCCTCATAGGAGGAAGCCTCAGAGGCCAGGGAGTGGTGGTGAGAGACTGAGCACAGGTCAAAGGAAGAAGGAGGGAGGAGAGGTTGGATGCTGAGGAAGCAACAGGCTTTAGTGAGCAAGAGGAGCCAGGTGCAGAAAGCAGTTCAGGCTCAGAAGATGAAGCAGAGGAGGAGGGAAAGGAGGCTGCAGAAGCATCCCAGGAGTTTGCTGGTCATACTGTATTAAGATCCTCTCCCCCCTTGTCTCCAAGGGCAGGGAGGGCTATGCATGTTGCAGAACAAATGTCATAGATTCCCTCACCATCCCCGCCCCATATAATTTGAAGCTGCTTGGAAAACATCCAGCAGGGCAGGAGACTGAGAGGGAAACAGCAGGCAAAGACCTTCAGTCCTGGCAGCTGTTTCATAGGGGCCAGCCCTGTTTGTAGGGATTGCTGCCTTGTATATTGTTTCCTTGAATAAAGAGTTAACTTCTCTGCTCGTCTCTTGAGTGTTGACCTGCATCTGAACCAGACCTAACACTTTGTAGGGGAGGAAAGGGCAGGCTCCGGATTGAAGAGCACCCATGGCAATACGTCCTCTGGTGGGCCACCCCCTTGACTGTCCCCACCCTGCTGCCAAAGTCATGGGCTAACCTGATGATATTGGAAGGTAAGCTGTAAGCAGGCACCTGAGCTTTCCCAAAAAGCTTTCATTGGGATAACTGCAGGGAATTTCAAGTGGCTGCTTGCTGACCCAGCCACCCTGCTAGGGGTTCAGTGTCAGCAGGGCTTGCCAGAGTGTTGCTGAAGAAGGGCCTGAGTGCAGATCTACACAAGGGTAGTCAACACAGATGATAGGGACTACGATGCCCATCAGCCAGGATGCCCAATAGGAATGATGGGAGTTGTAGTCCGTAATGTTTTGGGGTGGGGAGAACCACACTAGCTATCCCTGTGTGATGAGACATTTCTTTATTTAGTCTCTTTCAGTCGTGCTAGCTAACAAATTATTAGCAAATTTATTTAGCCCTCTTTCAGTCGTGCTAGCTAACAAATTATTAGCAATTGAGTCTTAGCTAACAGACTCCAACTTTTTAAGCATCTCAGAGTAATAAAAGTTTGGGGATGTGCCTTTGCTTGTTGATGTATGTTGTTCTCATTTGAATGAAAAAATCTTTTGAACCTAGTTTTGTTTAAGTTCTTGAATATTCCATTATAGCCAGTTACGTATGTGTATATCTTAACTGTGTTCGTAACGAAGGTTTGTGCTGTAATCTTGTATCAGAGTAATAAAACTGCACATTTACAGGTATCTCCTTTCTCTTTCCAGTTCTCTCTCTCTCTCTCTCTCTCTCTCTCTCTCTCTCTCTCTCTCTCACACACACACACACACACACACACACACATTTATTTGCCCAAAACACTGGGTTGTTTGGTATTGTGGGGAGGTTTGAGCAGCCAAAGATACTCAAGATTTTCCCACTTTCGACTTGCTTCCTTGACTATTAGTTCCCCACCCCCTTGACATTTCTAGCTGTGGGGGTACCAGCAGATACTTTTCCAGTTTCAACACCGTGATTTCCGTGGCCTGAGAGAAACAAAAGAGCTGGAAAACAGGACAGGAGCATAATCCTAAGAACTTGAGGGACCAAAAGGAAACGGGATATCATCCTCATCATCACACACCTCTTTCTCATCTAAAACGTACCTTTCTTGAAGCAAGAGTCATGTATTTTCCTCATTAACGGAGAGATGCTAATCCAGCCCTGCAGGGAAGTAAAAGGCAAATGTCAATGTACTTGCTCAGCAGCCACTGAGGGCACAGGGTGGGAAACCCAAGTGGTCCCTCTTTGCAAACCTTTCGTTGAAGTTAAACCTTGGTGCTTCCAACAGCACGCTCAATTACAAGGACACCCGTAACACCCTCCATCTTTGGCCCAGAGCTTACCAAAGAAATCAGTCTGACGGCATATTCCAGTAAAGCGAGAAGTCCCAGCACAATCAGGATGGTGGCTAGCAGCTTCTGGTGTGTCTCTCCAAAAGGGAGGCAGCTGTAGACTTTGTCCCCTGGCACAGCCATAGCTGGAAGGCGGGGGGAAACCGGTAGCTGGAAGTCAGTGCAGCATCTTTCCACTCATCTCCCCCTTGCCCTGTTCCCTCTGCCGCAGCCAGAGCAAGCAGCAGCAGCAGCAGCCGTGGTGGGTGGTGGAGGGTGCTCAGAGGGTTGCTAGAGCCAGTGTGTTAGCAGCACAGGCCTTTGTGACAAGAGTCCTGTGTCATGCATTGCTCAAATGTGTGACTCAGGTGAGGATTGTCTTGGATGGACCAATCAGGAGAGTTGCTTTTGAGGGTCACTGCAGGCAGGCAGGCCGGCCCTGGTCTGTGAAATGGCCCCTCTGTGGAGCCGCCTGCCACTGCAGCTCATGCAAATTCTTTACCTAAATGTCCAAAGGGTCTCACAGTACAAACAGCAATTACATGTGGATATTGTACAATTTTCAGTCCATTATATATAAAAGCCAACTATCAATCTAGCTCAGTCGATAGAATGTGCGACTCTTCATCACAGAATTGTGGGTTCGAGCTCTACACTGGGCAAAAGATTTCCTGCACTGCAGGGCATTGTATTAGATGGTCCTTGGGGTCCCAATTCTACGAAACACAGCGATGGATACCCGTTGGTTAAAATATAATGTGTGTCGTCACCCTGAGTGTGGCCAATTGCAGTCAGAACTAGTAAGCTCAACTCTTAAGAGGTCAAGACCATAGAGTTTTCTCAGACTTAACTACTGGCAAGTCACGTCCCCCCATCTTGGAAGGAAGCAAAACTTCCTTTTTTCATTCTCTCCCATCATGTGAAGTTGACCAGGCAACATGCCTGGGCTTGACCCCTTCAAGCCCAGGCCTCATGCTCTGAAGTATTTTTCTGTATTTGGTATCCCAGGAAGTTTCTGCATCTGTTCCTCTTGCTGAATCTGACCAATAAAGAATCTGACCGTTGTAGTTTGTAAGTAAAGCATTTAAACTTACTAATGGTGTGGTCTGTTCATTGCGAGAGGGGTAGAGGCGGGCGGGGGGCAGTGTGGTGGTGGCTGTAAGTGGACCAAACAGGATACTGTATTAAACGGGGTCTAACAGCCTATATTCCTAACACTTCACTGTTGCACATTTTATTATTTTTAAACTCAGCTGGGGCTCCGTTACTGGAGAGTGTGTTTAATTCAGGGCTTTGGATCTAGGTATACAGCCAAGTCTTCTATTAATTACTCCACATGGGTGATCTATATTTTCCCACCACACTGTGCTCATTGGAGGAAGACGGGGAATTGCAAGGGTTGGGGATCAAACCTGTGATTTTCTACATGAGGCAGACGTGCATCAGTCCCCATAAATATGGTGTTTTGTACATTACACAAAGGCCAACTGATGTTTGCCCGTGAAGTGTCTTTATCATGTATTTCGTGCTTTTATATTGCATTTTTACTTTGTGAACTACCTTGAGGTTTGCGAATGAAGGGCGCTCTACAAATTTAATAAACAAATGCATGCTCAAGAGTCAGTGCAAACCAACAATCACTCCTGATGTGCCCTTGCACGATACATTTGTTGGCAAACATGTCTCTCTTGCATTCCATTTTCCATTTTTTAGTTACACTTTAAAGATCTCAGGTGCCTGATGAAAGAAAAGGGAATTTGCAAAGTGGCTTTTCCGTGCACAGAATGTCATAAGGGCAAGTGTGTTCAATGCGGATTGTGCATGTTCCAAAATTTCTGATCTGCACCATCATGTCTGCCACCTCATTTGTTTAAGTCAGACAAAAGATGCAACAGCCGGCATTGTTGGCTTCCTAAAGGGAGCACATTTTCTCCTACTGACTGATTAATTACTCGGTGAATGCATTCAGCTTGAAGAGACACTTTAATTATTCAGGGGCTGCATGGATGTTAATGTAGTGTGTGTGTGTTTCTTTTGAGTCTGCCGGATCTTGTCACGTGAAGCCAAGCCCCTAGCTTTTGTGTATGCAAGGAAATGTTTCTGAAAGCTGCCTTCCTGGACCAGGTACCAGGCGAAAGTAATGCAATAGCTCTAGAGAGGGAGGGCTTCGCTTATTCTTCCACTGCTTTTTGGGAACATTGAAAGGAACAGCTGGTATGGGCATAAAACCCTCCTACCGTATGATGGGTAAAAAAGTGCATTGACTCTGTTCGTCCTGGAGAAGCAGGCATGGGGGGAGATGACATACTTTATGGTGGAGAGATAAGATTTCCCTTCCAGATTTACTTATTTATGGTGTATAAATAATGGGTGAGTAGGCACAGCTGTTTTCATATAGCTTGCGTTCTCAACAAATTACAGGGATCCTCCCTTAGAAATATATTTTCCCCCACTGGGACTGGTGGGGTGGAAAGCATGGAGACCAACAGTATTGTCATTGCCATCATTATTATCAACAATAAAACTAAAAAAATTGTATACAGCCCTTCATCTGTAGACCTCAGGGCAGTTCCCAGCAGCAGAAAAATGCAAGATTAAAAACTCAGAATACATAATGAAGACAAGAACAAAAGCAAAGCAAACCAACATTAATAATAATTTTATTATTATACCCCGCCCATCTGACTGGGCTGCCTCAGCCAATCTAGGCAGCTTCCAGCGTATATAAAAACATAATAAAACATTAAACTTTAGAAACTTCCCTATACAGGGCCTCCTTCAGATGTCTTTTAAGGGTTGTAGAGTTACTTATCTCCTTGACATCTGATGGGTGGGAGTGCCACGATTGAGAAGGCCCAATAACCAGCCCTCCCCCAGTAGCCAATGACAGGCAGGGGCAAGTGTTTTTGCCCCTATGCTCATCGCTGCTGAGTTCTGTAAAGACAACACTTGAGATTGAGGAGGAGCGTGCCATACAAATTTAACTACGCAACAAATATAACTGTCATCTCCATTGTCTTTTAGTAGACGTTATTCTGTCTCCTTTGAAGCAGAGCTTGCTATCCTGGTTGGTACCTGTGTTGGATTTGAAATGGGTTATAAAATGTTTTCATTGCTTTATACGTAATTGTTGAAAACTTGCTTTTATACATGCAATTGTTTTATATACATTTTTTTTATTGTGTTGCTTTTGGCTTTGAGATGCTCATCAGAAGCAATTCATTTGTAAATGAAATAACTAACCTATGTATCCTGTTGCGATTACTGAAGGCACCCCCTCATGACGCTGTTTTTTTTTATATGGTGGGGTGCAAAGAGAGTACAGAGGTCCCTTCCACCAACAGGGAGGGCATGTGTCCTACCTTACAAAGGGCAGTCCTCTATTTGAAGGGCTATCTGGTCCAAGTCCAGATTTAAACATACCGAACCCTAAGGAAATTCTGTATCATCAACAGCCGCAGGCTCTCCTGCTGCGGTGTAGTTTTTATATTGATGGGAATTGTTTCTAAATTTGCATCTATACAGATACACTAATACATGCAAATTTTATGTAAATCTCTCTTTTGGTGATGCCTACAAGGCCAGCCTGTTCACCCAAGTCCAGACTTCATCACCTTTTGGAAGTGTGGCAAGACCCACCTGCTTAGGAAGGTGGGAGGGATTGAATTGATTTTGTTTTCTTGGTGCCATTTTTCTTTTTCGTTTTGATTTTCTTCTTTCCATATGCATCCAGGGTTTGGTTTTAAAAAAATAAAATTTTGTATATAGTGAATGCTGTATGGCCATCCCTTATATAGCCAAAATAACACCATTCGAGCATGAGGAGGAGGTAAAAGCAGGCTGTGGGGAAATCCCAAGTTTTTTTCTGAAGTGCAACAAACACCATCTCCCTTTAAAAAATAGGGCCATGGGAAGTAGGGTGGGTGGGTGTGGGAACTGCAAACAGACTAGGGAGGACTGAGCATGCTCAGCAGTCGTGGAATGCTAGCTGGCTGCTTGGGTGGGTGGAGAGGTGGGAAAGCAGTATATAAATATCCAAAACAAACAAATAAAAATGGTGGTGGAATGGAATGGAGTATCCTGAAAGAGGATTGGGACCATAAATAGGAGCACTGCAAGTCCCACTTGTAAATATATATTGCTCTTTGAATACATCAACCTATTTTTTAGCAGAGAGAGAAAGGAATACTTATAATAGCTGCTGAAGGAGTTGGGAGCTAATCCTGGAACACAATGGGGAAGCACTTGACGCAATTGCAGCAGGCACCTATAATTATCAGGAAAATAAAAATAAGGCATCTGACTTCAGAGGGCGCTTGTTGTTTCCTGGTGTCAATAAAGCCCATAGTCATGGAAGTCTGTGTGGTCTTCTTTTTTTCTTGTTTCATTTTTTCTTTTATTAGCACCTGGCAGAATGTACTGAGCCCTCCAGAGGCATCGACTCAGTAAGTTTCAACGGATACAAATGCTGCCATCTTCTGGCCCAAATAAAGGTTTACAACTGCCAATGTAAAGTCATATGCCAAGTGCAAGATGCAGCTTTTAAGCATCCTGTTGATGGGAAAACCCACTGGCACCCAAAGAAGTTGGTTCCATTGTGAAACAGCACTTACCTTTCAAGAAATTCTCATCCATCTGACAAAGTGGGCTTTGACCCATAATAGGATTTATGCCACAACAGGCTTATTAATCTTTTGAGGTCCCTCCTGGATTCTTTGCTCTTACAGGGTAGGAGCGGCTTTTTCCTTTCTCCACAGCATATCGAAAGCTAAGCCAGAGGGCAGTCTGGCATTGTGACTGTTCTGATCTCACTTGTCCTTTTTTTGCAGGCTTTGGGGCTCAATCCACATAGCCACCAGATGGATACGGGGAGCGAACGGGCAATTGCTACTGCCAGGAGGACAAGATGAGCCCATTCAGGAAGAATGCTTGCTGAGGATTAAGACCCACACAAAACTAAGAGGGCCAACAATGTATTAAAAAATAAACTTTAAATAGCTTAACAGTGCAATCTTATGTCCACTCCAAAGTAAGCCACATTGAGTTCAATGGGTCTTATTCCCAGGTAAATGAACATAGGATTGCAGCCCAAAAGTCTCTTTTATGCAATATTTAAAGATAACAAGAATCCAAACTGGTATTTGTGCACATCTTAAGATTATGTATCTATAAATACTAGATCAATTATCCTGTAACTTTTCCAGCAAGCAATTCACTGGATTCCAATATATTGTCTTATAATATTTGGCAAACACATTTGGGCAATGATATAACGTGCCGTAATTTTTTGTCTTTAGAAGAAAGGTGGAGTGTAATTTCATTAAATTCTCTAAGAGGAGATAAATTGGTAAAGAGTTCAATGCAATGCACTCTCTTCTCTCCACACAACCACTGGGGGAGAAAGCACATAATTAACATAAGATAGCCATCTTGCACATTTTATTTTGCTATAAATTCAAGTGACATGACAGACTGCTTTTTCTAGCAGATATAGTCTTAAACCAATAACCCAGGGAGCGCAGTTATTCCTAGTTGCATATCATATTTACACCACAGGTTATATTTATACAAGAAAGTCACATAAATTCAAGTTTTACTGCTTGTGACCAGTCCTGTGATACATTTCTCTTTGTCATCAAGATTACAATGTGTGGCATATTACATGGGGTGGTGTGTGTGTGTGTGTGTGTGTGCGTGTGTGTGCTGGTGGCCAGATTTTTTTAAAAAAAATTAATGAAGGTTGTTACTTCTCTTCAATGGAAGTCATCTTTTGTCTACTTTCAATCTGGATTAAGACTGGATTCTTACAATGTCAAAAGATTGAGAGTACTCATTTGGAGTGCAAGATCATTGGAAAATGTGTTTCGAGCATTAATGTGGTAGTATATGATCTTAAAGCTGCAATAAATCTATCAATAAATCTATCTATCATCTATCTATCTATCTATCTATCTAACTCTAATGTAGTAGTGGAAAAAACTTTTCGAAAGGTCTCAAAATCAGGTCTGATTCACACCAATAGCTGAAGAGCTGGTAAAACTGCAGTGGACTGTTTCATTTCAGACTGAGAGCACATGGCTGAACATATCTTCATAGCTGCCAAGTCTCCCGTATTCCCCAGGAAACCCCCATTTTTCCAGCCATTTCCAGCTGAAAAAACTGATTTTTTTTTGTTTCCCCCCGGTTTATTCTGGCGCGGTGGCCATTTTGGAACTGGGCGGAGCATGCTCAGAAGCGACAGTTCCAAAATGGTTGCAGCGCGACTTCCGGTGTGCTACTTCTGGTCCGATCCCTTATTTTTCCGGCAGGAACTTGGCAGGTATGCATATCTTCATGAAAGAATAGAAAAATCAAGCACATAAAAAAAAGCATATCAGAGATAAGGCTGGATTCTGATGCACAAAACATATTATGATGATTAAGGGAAGGGAATTTTGTTATGATCCACTATCTACAATCTGTTGTGGTACAGTCCACTTACCACCTCATGAAACCCTTGTAGATCACATAAATGCATTAGTGGTAGAGGACCTCAGTTAACCCTTGGACAGCGCAGGAATATTACCACTGGTCCAACTGTACACCACCCACTTAAATGTGGCTAGCCACAGAAGGCCTTTGAACACCCAGCCCAGATTAACTAGGAATACCATTTTGAATGAAAGAGCAAGGAAGCATGAACAAAATTATTTCCCCCTTTCTCCTTGCAATAAGCCAATTTATGGTGAGAAGCAAGGCCTGAATGATGAAAGGAAGGGAACGCCAGAGGCTTTCCCTCAGGCATAAACTAAACCAATACACATTAGAAAAAGCTAGGATTCGGCTTCGGTGTCTTTTGTCATGGCCGGTTCTTATTGTGACTGGCGTAGAGGGTGGTCGCACACAGCAGACCTTAAGGCAGAGCAGTGAAGATGCAGGAATGTATTGCTACAGAAAATGGATCTTTTTGGCCAAGGGAGGGGTAGGGGAAGAGGGAGACACCAGGGGTGGCAAGCCTCCAAGGATTCTGCAAGTAGGGAGCCTTCTTCAGATTAACTAACTTGCTGAGGAAGAACTGCTTTCTTACAGCATCCCCCCACCCTTCATGCAGGGTGCTTGCTGGAGCCATTGATCCTCACCATCATATTAAAAGTTCATTATGCAATACAGATGTTTCTACATGCACATTGCAGGGGAACAGCAGTAGTCTTGGGCAGACCATTGTTCATCTCTTTAACATACATGTACTGTATTTACATCGCACATTTTTCCCATCAAGAAACTCAAGGTGACGCACTTGAAGTTCTCAAGCAGTCTCCTATCCATGCAGGCACTGACCAGAACGGGACCATCATGCACCCTCAGACTATGTCAGGAACAAGGATGCTTTTACACCTTTACTGATCATGGAAGGAAGTCCCTTGCTAAGCCTTCAGTGAACTTTTCAAGGTGCCCTGGAAATTACAGAACTAGGGAAATGAACTGGAGACTGCTTTGTTCTTGGCAAGGATGGAGAAGGCAGGTGATACAATTTTGCACCTGTTGTTCAGCTATGTGAACCTTTGGGTACACATTTTTAAGCTACAGGTGCTTGTCTGCCTGTTAATGTTCTATAACTCAGTTTAAAACACCTGCTAGTAGTATCATGTGCCAATACTGTGCAATCCTATGCAAGTTTACTAAAAATAAATAAAAAATACGCCCTTGGTGTAAGTGGGTAGAAATGTTGACATAGGTCAACCCATAGGAGGAGAGTTTAAGGAAAACCAGGGGTAGTTCCCACAGAACAAAAACATAGATAAAAAGGTTTAGGAGGAGAAGAAGAAGAAAAAACAGCAGTATAGTTTAAGCATTTTGGTTGCTACAGGTAAGATGACACAAGGAAGAAGCCCAACTGGCAAGCAAG
Source organism: Zootoca vivipara (assembly GCF_965207765.1). Lineage (NCBI taxonomy): Eukaryota > Metazoa > Chordata > Lepidosauria > Squamata > Lacertidae > Zootoca > Zootoca vivipara. The sequence goes on along the minus strand of NC_142590.1, from coordinate 81,743,329 downwards.
GCTAGCTAACTTCTGGGTAGAGAGACACCTTCCTCAGTTGAAATTCCTGTGGTACCTTCAAAACAAAAACAAAAAAGAACAAGAGGACTCGTAAGGGTGCTTTATTTATAAAACTCAACTCCAGCCCTTCAAAGACCTTAAATTAGAAACAGAATAGGGAGGCACCCAAGAGGCTAATTCATTCAACCTTGTTCCACAAAACACTCAAGGAGCATGACAGCCCTGAAGAGTTGTGTATGGATAAGATTGCTATTGAAACACTGGAAGGGAGACAGCAGGGGAGAGAACATTTTACAGCATAAATCCTAGCACAAAGGCGAACAATAATGTTGGGTTTTTTTTTTTAAAAGGAAGCACTAACAAGCCTGTAGGGCTTAGAAATAACTTCGCAGACAGACTGAGCCACACCATGCTGCTAATTCAAGCACTTCGGTTTAACAGAATGGCAAAAGGGGCTGGCACTTCCTACTTTCCCTTACTCACTTTCCTTCCCTGCTTCTGGCTATCCCAGGGATGCTACATGAATTTATTATTTGCTGCATTTAGAGCCTTAACAACTTAATACATATAAGTTTCATAAAATACATTTCATTTATTTTATACAATAAATAAATCTAGACAGCCACAGGCTAATCTTCCCTACTGTATAGGGACTGGCTCCTATATGCTTGATTCTTTAGGATAATTCTTATTTTAGTGGTTTTTGTGCTGTGATTGGGGAAATTCTACAGCTCTTTTTGAAGCTAGTTCCTTAAGATGCACAACGGAGACCAGCTTTCTTGAAATATAGCTTCGACATTTCAAATGATATTCTCCCTGAAATCTGGAGTTCCATGGGAATGACAGGAGTATTGATTGATATGGGGGGCAATGTTGACGTTCAATAGGCCTGGGCAGTGTCCCGCATGAACTCAGCATGCACTGCAGAATAAATTCCAGAATCTTTTACTTACAGCAAGGTGGAGATGTTGCTAAATAGCTGAGAACTAGTAGCTGCGCTCAGAAATTTGGTTGGGGACAACATGGAAATATCATAAATAAGCAATGTATTCTGTACCCATTTGCTAAAACAAAAATGCTATAATTTTTTTAAAAAACAGAAATATAGACCCTTCAATGTAGCTTAAGAACCTTATTTAGTTATAAATCAAGCTTTCAGTGATAACTATTTTTATGTGAAATATCTGATGTGCAAATGGGAAACTTGATTTAAAACTTCAATTTAGATCAGTCCACTCCTCGTTTATCACGTTCATCTCAAAATAACTATGAAGGCTACAGGAAGAGTCCACTCTCATTTTCTGCCTCATCCACAAAGCCGAGACACTTCTCTTCAGAAAGCTACATCAGCTAATGCACAAAATGCTCTAACAGCATGCATAAAAAGGCAATCAAACTCTGCTTAACTCTGGTCTTGCCCTCAAAGTGTTCTCCTCACACACAAAGCACAGAAACATAATGCAAGTGATATTCCCTGCAGGTGCATCAAAAGGTAAACAGAATATACAGATTCCTGAATGAGCGCATTTCTGAAGGAATGTGCTCATATAATCAACTAAAACTCATACGAAAATAGCAGCCTGCTACCTTGTTATAAAGGTCTTAGGGGAACCAAGTTTATCATTTCAGCTCTATAGGGTTCCTACGCTATACTCATAACTTGCTCCCAAGGATATAAACAAAGAGGGTGGTTAAAAAAGAAAAGAAAAAAGAAGATCTGGATCTGTTCCAAGTTCCCCTTTTGGTATGGATTTGCAGAGTGGTTGTAAATAAGTTGCTTTATCAGGCACAGACCTGGGTTTCACATACACAAAAAGGAAGTAAAGGACTGATTCGCATCTGAATATCAATATAAATCACCACGAGAAAACAGCAACCATCTCACCAAATGTAGTCAGGCTAGCAAATAAGCATGATGCTTAAAACTGCACAATACAACCATAATGCTAAGCCTTCTTGCAAAAGCGAGCCAGAATTAGAGTAAAAACCAGTTTGCTCTTGAAACTTCACCAGCCATTTTGGAAGGAACATCAATACTGCATGTGTCGATTGTGGGGTTTCACTAAATTGCCACGCCACTCACTAAAAAAAGGGAAATATATACTGTACTATGCTCAATTTACTACACAGATAAGCAGGCGGTAGCTCAAGTGAAGCCAGGGATTATTTGCTCTGCACAGGTCACACACGTAACACACACCATTGTTACCTGCTAGACTTCTGACCTCCACAAGATTTAACTGCAAAATGAAAGAGGTTGTTTTCATAATCAGAAAGAATAAGTGTTAAGTCTGCAATAGTCCGTTTGCAGTTCAGCAGCACACGGACGCTAAAAAAACAAAACAAACACCCAGCCCTAACAAAGAAGGCATGAATTGCTAGTGGCTAAAGTTAACTGTACATGACAACTAGAAGCAGCACGAGGGGAGCTTGCCTTGAGGAAAAGACTGAGCTGATAGCCAAAGCAATGAATTTGGCACTGGAAGCTTATAATTCTGTATCTGTTTCACCTCTTGAGAAGTTCGATGCTATCTTATTTACTGGTTATTCAAAGTACTGTAGTTGCATCCAAAGTACTGGGTGTATACCACACTGCCATTGTAAATACATATGCAACATGCATCTCCAAGGCCTTCAGAGCAGACAATTCTGGGCTGGTTATACAAAATATAATCTTGTCGTATGGATGCCGGTTCCCCAGGACTTTCACATACAGAATTGGCAGACACGTGATACATGGCCCTATAGGAAACCATGCCAGTATTTGAAGAGGCCCGTGTTGAGGTTAAGAACCTTTTAAGCAAGGTATTGGTCGAATAGTTTTCATGCATCCTTGTGTTTTGTGGAAAGTGGCCCTTTTGATCAGCGATTCCAAAGAACCTATTTTTTGTTCTTGAATTCAGGCTATCTGTACCATAATGGAACCATCGTAGCTCACGCGTAGAGCATGTGCTTTAAGGTCCCAGGTTCAACTCAACTGGCATCTCCATTTAAAAGGATCTCTGGTAGCAGGAGTCAGAAAAGACATTAATTTGTGTACAATACAAAACAAGAGACTGGTTGAGATTCCATGAAATCATTTAATAAGAGTAGTTTTAAATATTTTGCCTCTGATCCCTCAGTTCACCAGCACTAATAACTGAAGTACTTACATAAGGCTTTGTTCAAATTCAAAACAGTTTTATTTAAATCATAGCAAGTTTTACAACATATGTGCTTACAGAAAAAAATTCTGCCAGAAGCTTATTTGTATACAAATTCTGCCCCCCCCTTCTTCCTTTCATTATAAAACGGAAATCAGCATCAAGCTTTTTGTAAGAAAATCCTTTGACGTTTTGAACAGCAGATTCCCCAATGTGAATAAGCCTGGACTAGATGCACATTATATAAGCCTCTGTACCATTTCTACTTAGTTGTATTCCGATGAGGTTTACCCGCCTAACACTATGCAATATTAGTGGAGTTAGGAATGCTTTCTCTACTTGAGGCAACACTTGGAAATAAGCTGCATCTGCAGCTCTTTTAAGACACAGATTAGGGTACAGAAGTGGTCCTATTATGTGGCACATGTATATGAAACTGTTCTTTTAGTTATGATAAGGCCCTTTCTTTTTCTTGCTACTGCAGACACGGGCAGAGTGCAATGCAGAGACATTGTATTGTTCGTCTGATATCTTGCATCCAATGACCAGGCAAGAGTTCACGGAATCACAGGCACAACAGTATTTCTACATGACACGGAGTCCCTGGGTCTGTAGCCACCTTCTCAACTGTTGAATGTTAATGTGCCATAAGAGAGGGCTTGTGCTATGCAACTCTAGCCCCCTAGTGAGTCGCCCACATCTCAAAAGCACAACCCAGGCACAGTCTGCAGCAAAATCAGAACTGAATTATTCCTAGAATGCATCAAAACTTAAATTTGGGTTTATTCTGGAATTTTTTTTGCCTTCAGTACATAGCCCACTTACATGAGTAGAAAAATATGTCTAAGACCAAAAACCAGGTACACATTGGCAGCAGATTAATATTTAATTTACAATTCTATGAAAAAGAAAACCTCAGAAGAATCTAAAATCACAAAAACTTACTTTCCCTAACTCTCATTAGCCCCAATTCTCAATCCAGTAAGAAAAAAAAGGTTTGCCGAGAATTATTGCAAAGCACATATTTTTCTGTAGTATTCATAAAATATTGGCAAGTACTTAGGATGCAACAACTGTTTCTTGGTCCAGTGCAGGTATTTTGCAACTATTAAGAAAACTGGCAAGTCTTCATGCAAATGTCAGGCATTCCTGGGCAGCATGGAACACACTAGTCAAAGGGTACTTTTCCAGCCCATAAGAATGTACTTTGGTATTTGTCACAGAGACCCCTGCTAAGGGTTACCAATCCAAGACAGACAACTGGAAAGAGATCAATGGGGCAAGGGGGGGCACGTGGCAAGAAAGCAGTGCTACAAGGATGGTCTGAATTATACTCACTACTTCTTATTTCTGGGTTTTAACTCTTCGGCAGCATTGCGCAGAAATATATAGTTCTTCTTTTGCGGATTATAGAATTCATGCCCCTGCAAAAATGGTTAAATACAGTTGTATTACACAGTGGTAGCAAATTAAACCTAAACCAAGTACCGTATATGCTGGCGTATAAGGCGACTGGGCGTATAAGACGACCCCTTACTTTTCAAGTTAAAATATAGAATTTGGGATGTACTCCAGCCCTTTTTTGGCGGGGAGGGGAGGGGAGGCTGTCTTCTCCAGCACTCAAGTCTGCAGCCGGGGAAATGGTGGTTTGTTTGTTTGTTTGCTTGCTTGCTTAGTTATTGAGAGGGGGAAAGAAGCCAGAGAGAGGAGAGATAGAGAAGCAGAGACATCGATCAAAAGGAGGGAGAGGGAGAGGGAGGCAGAGACATCGAGCAAAAGGGGGGGGAAAGAAACCATAGAGAGGATAGCGATAGAGGGGCAGAGACATCGGAGGCTCACACAGCCAGCGAAAGACGCTGAGCAGCAGTGAAAGAGAGAGCGGAGAGAGAGAGAGACGGAGAGATCCCTTTGCTTTGCGCTGACAAAAAGAGAAGAGGCAGCAGCTTGACACCAATGAAATACACAAAACTGTATCTCTGCGCTGATCCAGGTCACAAAGCCATGAGGGAGCCATTCTCCCTGGCGGGGAGCAGCCCCCTCCCGAGCGCGCTTCTTTGCGTTCATATGGTCACTGCATACAGTGGGGATGCGGCCGTTTTTGAGCTCCCCCCACCGTATGCGGTGACTGCAGATTCTTGGACGCGGCGTATAAGACGGGCCCCCAACTTTTGAAAAAAATTTCCTGGGTTCAAAAACCGTCTAATACGCCAGTATATACGGTATCTTATTTAACATCTTACAAGTAAGTGGGGCTCTGGCTGCATTTGGATATTGTGCCACGATACTAGATGTGTTTCCTTCTCTTTCTAGATATTTCAGTTTAACTGAGATGCCAAATTTCTCCAATGACATATATTAAAAGATGCTCTCTTTACGTTTCAGCCAACTCACCTTTGACCAATCGTAACTAGATGCATATGCAAATATATTGCCGTTGTGGTTGAAGGAGCAAGCAGATATTGGCTGGTCCAGCTGTTCTGAGGTTTTTAGCTTTGTCCGTGCATCTTTATCCCAAAAGCTGAATCTGCCATCAGATCCTACGGTTGCAAGGGTGCCGTGGGCAGGATGAAAGGCGATCCCATTAACCTTCAAAGTAATCATTTAAAATTTAATTTAAGCGTTTTCACGCCACTCTTTGGAAAACATTTCGAGTGACTTACACGGTATTAGTTTGCGCTCTCTGGCTTATAACCTAAGAGACATGATAGCGAAAGAGGGAGGAGGAAGGAAGAGGAAAATATTCACATTCAAACACCAGTTCCAAAAGTGAACAAAAGTCTTATACGGATCAGTTTGAAAGTTAACAGCTGAACCAACACACTTCGGAGAGGAGGCAAATGATCCTGGTCTCCCACCACAGGCAATGGAGAGGCTGGGCTTCTCATCTCTCTCTTTTGAGTTAATGCAAAACAAAATACACAGTAGATAAATGTATTTTTAAAAAAGTCATTGCAAGCTTTGTTTAGTCGTTTCAGACCAAAACAACAAAGTTCATTCATGTAAAAAAAAAAGTCTATTATTGACAGTTTCCAATATTTCCCGAAAATACTTTATCACCCTTCCCCCACCTCCTAGTTTTATACCACTGAAGCAGGCCTGACACCACAACTAGCTCTGCTTACAAAGGCAATGGTCACAGGGAAGGACTGGAGGAGGAAAGGAGATGAACTGTTGTTCTTCGGTCCTTCCTCACCTACCCCCCTAGACTAAGGACAAGGTGGGGTCTGACGTGCAACTTTAAGTTTTCCCCTACGTAAACAAAAGGTGTGTGTGTCATTAGATCTTATGGTAGAAAATCAAGATATACACTCAAGGGATATTCTTGGCCTGGTAATCCAAGTATTTTGGGGGGGAGAAGGGGGTTTTACCCCTCTAAAATGTTTCCCAAACTGGGTCCCATTTGCTTTGTCCTAGTTAAAATCAATGGAATCTGCAGCTCTAAGTCCCAGTTACTAAACATGCTAAAGCGGAACGAAACGTTAGGAGAGAATATTGGAAACTGGCTATTATATAGACCATCTGTCCCAAGGGCATGGGGAAATGTCATTTTCTTCACTCAAGAACGTATTTTACTGGAATAAAAAAAAAATGGATTGAAAACGTAGCAGGCCAAAATTCTTCAGCGACTCATATTCTGATTGTTACAGATGTCAGTTTTCTGCCTTTAGACAGAGGCAAAATTTCTCTTTAGGGACAAAATGTCAAAGAACGAAGACTCCAGATTTGACATCATATCTATACTTGGTCTGGATAACTTTCAGCAGCCCTGGAGGATCCTTACTGCATGTCGTGCGAAATACTTACAGCATAGATATCCTGAGGTGCAGATGTGTTTGTGCCATTGGAACGATGACATTTGAAGGTGAAGTTGTCTTTGGCACTGGAAGGAGGGGGGAAAGCATTTAAGTTTGTCATTTCACATTGCACGCAACAGATTGCCTACTTCTACAAGCCCATGTTCCGTGCAAGCCTAAGTGGTCAGTTTGCAGCCCATTTCAAGATACTTACGGATTTGGTGGGTTAATGTAATGAATGGCTACTCTTCCTTCGATGCTTCCAAGGGCAAACCCTGTTGGCTTGTTCACTTTGTCTTTAAAGATAGCAACACAGCGATGCTAAATGGGGGATAGAGGTTGCGTTTTATGGCACCATCTTATACATGTCTACTCCAAAGCAAATCCCACTAAGGTGAATAGGACTTATTCCCACATTAGTGTATATAGGATTGCATCTTCAGTCGGCTATCAAACAAGCCTAAAGTGTTAGCAGGGACAATGCAACATGAAAGCTACTGAATAGTTAAGAGCATGCAGAGCATTTACTTATTAAAGATTTTGCCAAGGAATTGTGTGTGATTCAAATCCCAATGGGAAGAACAGGTCCAAATATTCAAGGGCCTTTGGGAAGTAGTTATTTCTCAGACGTCAATTTCTGGCTGCACTCAGAGGATGAGGGCCAAGTTTCAAGTAACTCACTTTGGGTTTCTCAAACGGTAGCCCACCATGCCATAAGACAAACCTTTTCAGAAACTGAAGAAATTTTCAAAGTGATTTGCATTATGGCATGGAGGTCTGTGTGCCAAAGAAAAGAGCGTTTTACAATTCCATATGTGTAAGCTCAAGTTCTCTTAAACACTTGGAATAGCGTTTTTGAATTCTAGATTATCAAATTTAAATTCATTGCAATAAGATATATGCTGGCAAAGTCATTTTTGGGGGTACTTCTAATAAGCTATTCTTTCAACCAGTTTTGATTCTTATCCCTCTCAAAAGAACAGCTAAGAATAAAATTTAAGATACCAGTAGTGATAATGGCAGAGTTATTTATGTAAACAAATTATAGAATTTGGCCCATGATGCTAAAAATAAATAAAAACCTATCACATAAATAGAACTCCTAGAAATACTATTTTTAAAAGTATTGATTTAGGCACAACTTAAAGAAGGCCAACTTCCTATAAATCAAGACAAGTTAACTCAAGTTTAATTATTTACCTGATGCTTAAGTGGAGAGTCTATTCTTCGAAATTCAGAAGGCTGATTCTCTAACTGATAAACTATCAAGCCTCTCTCTGCAGTAGCTACAACAGCCATGGGGTATACCTGAAACAAGATAAAGTAAAAAGTAGAAAATAAAACTTTTAAATTATCATCTGAATCAAAATTTACATAAAGTCAAAACGAACAGCAAAAGCACTTGCCTAAAATGATAACAGCAACACTTAATACAAACTCAGCATATTAGTTACTGTGGTAGAAAGACAGCTAAACAAATGGCAAACGACAGCATGTTTTCATGCAAACACACGCCAAAAGATCTCTTACTTACTACATCAGCACAGTAGCACCGCTCAGGCAACTGCAGGGTCATCATTGGTGTGGGTGATCGTGTATCCCAGAACTAAAAAAAATGAAAAACATCAACAATCCCACATGTAAGGTATTATATGGGCTACCTTAGCAAAACAAGACTATGCTGTCTCCATGACCTTAATTAAGACTGGTTCTGGAAAGCCTGTGCTTTTACACACTGAAGTCATATTAAAAATAGATACTACTATATAAACAAGCACTGTATAGCTGGCTAAAGACTTTGGGCATTTCACATGCATTCTTTATCATTCTCAGAGCAACCTTGAACAAACTAGGGCACCAAAGGAGTAGAGCAAGTGGACCCTTTTAACAATCCTTTGTTGAGGGAGCTCATGGCCTCACACGGATTACAACCAGGAGCTTCCAGTTCATACCTCACACCCTCAAGCATAAATGTTAAGCACAATTATTTAGAATAAAGGCCCACTGAATGCAGCAGGGCTTGCTTCTAAGTAAACATGCATACGATTGTACTGCATACAATAATGCTACAAACAAAACAAAACAAAACACAGAACCCACAATTTTCTCCATAATACATGCTTCGTAAAATCTGCTGCAAACATTTTCAATTATGTAGAGCAGCATTAATGCAATCAAAATATCCACATCTTACCTTCAGAGTTTTATCCCAGCTTCCAGTCATCACACAGCTATAATTTGGTGCTTTAATCCAATGGACAGTCTTTACAGGAGCTTCATGCTAAAGGACAAGAAGGTTTTAAAAGATGTCTAGAATAAGGCTCATTCATGCATTTTAGGTTGGGTGTAGACATAAATGGAATGAAGACCGCTGCTTTTTCTTCTTTTGCAAAGCAAGCCTGGTTTCGCCTTGTACCTTCTCTTTTGATGGACATAGTTAGCAATGCAAAGCAAACACTAATCACATTAGCGTTCTTGCACTCCCCCCCCCATTTCATACAGGCATGGGAGGATAGAGCAAAGTTCTGCCTTTTGCAAAACCTAGGGCATATGAAGGGTACTGCAGAGCTTTTCTCTCCTATCTTCTTACAAGCTCTGTTTGAAGCATCTATGGAGAAAATTGATAGGTGAACCTGGAGTGTACTAAGAATTAAATATATACCTGTTTCCATGGGAAATAGGTTGTGAAGGTTTGACCCACTTTTTAGTTTAGCCTGCCCACTACTAGAATGCAACCCCTGACAGCTTTCTATTAAGGTAATGCAGACCATGCGTAAGAAAGCTTCCCCATTCTGATGAAGATGGATTAAAATTCTTGACATTTATCTGAATAGCACTTCTATTCAGTTTTTCTATAAAAGACTATGGGGAAAAATCATACCTGTGCAATTTGTATTGCCTGGTTGCTGTTGAGATCCCACATTTTGGCAGTTTTATCACAAGATGCTGTAAACACTTTACTCCCATCCTATATAATGACAAGAGAAGGTGTGGGTGGGAAATATAAATTCCATTGTATTTTATCTGTTTCTAAAATTCATTTCCGAGTGTGACAGCATATCAAGGGCAGAGATCTCCTGATATTGTAGAAAATAACATTATAATTTTCAGGACAGGATCATGCCATTTAGTGGATGCAGGTTATTCTAAAGAGGTTCTTCCACCCAACTCTTCCATCCTTCTCCACTGAAGAAACTATATAGTTATTCTAAAGAGGTTCTTCCACCCAATTCTTCCATCCTTCTCCACTGAAGAAACTATATTTCCCAAAGAAACATTACAGATCTTTAAGAATACTTCTTGTGCAATAAAAGGACGTACGTCACTCCAGCAAACGTCTAGCACAGGTCCTGTGTGCATTTGTTGTGCTTTTGGAATTGTCTGCCCATTATCCTGGACTTCCCAACAACGAACCTGAAGTAAAGAGACAGAATAATTTTAAAGTAAGATTCATTTGTACACCACTCTTATTGTACAGCTGTTCACATTGTTTGCCCTTAAAACAACCCTGAATTCTTGTGACTTTCCCCATTTTACATCAAAACAATGGAGGTAGTGAGATTGCAGCCATCTGGTGAACCCTTTCCTTAGGTTTTTATTTAAGGTCTTTGATTTCCACCTTAGCCACTGGGCTGCAATGGTTCTCAATATTACCCTAAATATTATTGGGGTTTTTCCAGGTGTTTTGAAAACACTAGGCCAAAGAACCTCCTGATGAACTGACGCTGCTTTATGAATGCATCAATAAATTTGTTGCTTTTAAGGTGCCACAGGACTTTTATTTTTGCAACAATAGATGCAAACCTAATCCTATGAATGCTTACTCCCAGGAGTAAGTACCACTGTTCAAAGAAGTCTATTAAGTATGAATAAGATTGCAGTATAGCATGACTATTATTTTAGAATTTGCCTGCTAAAACAACTTCATTCTCAACAGATGAACCAACAGATGCAGGAGACCTTGAGGCTGTGATGCAATATCCACTTACTTGGAAGTAAGACCCAGTGAACGCCATGGGACTTACTTCTGAGCAGACATGTATAACATTGTACTATTAGAAAAGAGTGAACAATTAATGCACACACAGATGTTATGTCAACAGCCCTGTGTTAAGAGAAATGCAAACTATGATACTACTACCTCTATTTTTCATCAAATTGTTAATGTTTTTAACGATTAAAATCTTTTGGAATGTTTTATGGGAAGTGATTCATGTATAAAAGAAATCATCATTAGTCTCTATTCCAATAATAGGAGATGCTCCTTGTTAACAGGAGGCAACCAATTTTTTTAAAAAACAACATTTAAATTGTTAATGTTTTTTTAGTCTGTCAGTATATTGCAACAGACTTGTCTCAGAGAGTGGTACACAAATGCTTTAAACATTAAGATTATCACATTATGTCTGCACGAAGCAGCTGCCCATATTCAGTACAAATTGTGCAGGCAAAGTGCATGGCCTCAATACCTACTTTCATTTGTTACTTACATCATTTGCCCATGATCCTGCAATAAGGAAATTCCCCGGCAATGTTGGTGGGCTGAAAGCTAAACAGCCTATGCTGTCATCAGGTGGTGAAGTAACTTCAATATCCTGGAACAGAAATCAAAGTTAGACATGTCTCCAGGCAGATATATTACTTATAAGAGAATATCATCACACTGCCCCCACTGGAAAATTTATTTCCAATTTATTTCACTCGTAATCCCATGTGCTATCTTGAACATGAAGTCTTCAACTCAAAGTAGCAATTCTCAACAGGTATTCAGTTAACAGGCAAATACCCATATATGTACATCCATCAATTAAACTTAACCTCTTCCAACTGAACAAGCTAGCTTACAGGCTTGCTGTTAAAATCCTATTCCTCTTATATATAAAGCAACATATATAACCACAGGGGTGTGTGCAAAGGGGGCTGCAGAACACGAGAGGAGAGGAGGCATGGAAAAGTGGGTGGTCTATATGCAAGGGAGAGTTGAGAAAAGGAGGACGGAAGACAAATCTGAGTGAATATGAAAACGGTGGGCACAAGGCAGGGTTGCAAAAAAGGAGGGACAGGTGGCATGGTAATGGGAGTTATGAAAAGGCTGCAGAATAATGACTTCATAACTGGATGGAAAGGGGGAAAGGGTGCTTAGTAGGTGCAATGTGTAGGAGGAGGAAGATGCAGGAGGTTACCATGGGAGTGGTCTCTATGATGGGAAGAGTTTGCACAAAAAAGGGAGGTGGCATGGATATGGGGGTCACCTAAAGGTGAAAACAAAGAGATGCAAAGTGGGGCTATATACCTTCATAGGGTTGTGATTATCTGTGGCTGTGCTGCCAAACATGCTGGTACCTCCAGTTCCAAACCCTGATGTTGACCCAAACAAACTCATCTTGCCCCTGTAAAAATAATTGAAAATAATTTAAATAGAAGTATTTTCTATGCGGACTATGCAACAATAATCATACTTACAATATGACCATTTATTTATTATTTACAAAAATTTATGCCCTAAATCACACAAATACAGTGGCATAGAAGCAAATCTGAAGGACTACCTTCTTTCACATGACTTATCTGAGATTCTCCCTCCAGACCCATCATCTAAAGTTAGGCAGGTGGTGACTGGGGAGAAGACCTTCTACAGTCAAACCTTGGTTCCCGAATGGCTCTGCTCTCAAATGTTTCGGCTCCTGAACGCCGAAAACCCAGAAGCTGAACGTCCGATGCAGCTTCCACTTGAGTGCAGAAAGCTCTTGCAACCAATCGGGAAGCTGTGCATCGGTTGTCAAACGTTTTGGAAGCTGGATGGGCTTCCAAAGTGGATTACGTTCGACAACCAAGGTTTGACTGTATCCTTCCTGAGGATTATATAGTAGTTGTTGACATGGCTTTTGCTGGATTTTACTGGTGACATATCGTTTTATGTAGTGTTTTATTGTGTTTTAATTTTGTATACTTTACACTGCCCTGTGAGCCTTGCAGTGAAGGGTGGTCTATAAATAAACGCCACTGAATTAAGTGGGATTTACACAACCATACGCATGCTTACTGAAAAGCAGGTCCCACTTTATTCAATGAGGTGTTACTCATTCTTTAAGTAAATGTGTTTAAGATTGAATCCTTCATTCAATATTCAGATAACACCCTCCAGAAAGAAGAACTATCACAATGTAAGTGGGGGTGCACTTTGTTCTCTACCTTAATGCTGGTTCGTATTGTGGAAAATTCAAAGTTTTACTTAGCACAAGCAGTGTAAAACGGTGCATCTCCAGGGAAAGCATATGGATACTCTGCACATATTCCCAACTGTTACTAAAAAGGGTAATGAAGCATTCATGCTTTCACTGCTGTACATTGTACAAGACACATCCCTGTAGCAATTATAAAGATCTCTGTTTCAAGGTGACATCCCAAAAGTGTAGGGTGTACCGGTATCTCCCCACCCCCACCCCCAGGCATGCTGCGCCTTGGGCAACTGCATAGTTTTTTTTCTCCAGAGTGTTACAACAACCCTGGGCGGCAGGGGACACTGCTGGTACCCCCACAGGACCGTTAGCTAAGGTTGAGGCTAATAGAATCAGTGAGCCGTGGAGTAGGAGGGGACCCCAAGGATCATCTAGTCCAATGCCCTGCAATGCAGGAACCTCAACTAAAGCACCCATGACAGGCGGCCATCCACCTGCCCTTTTCTCTGCCTGTCTTCCTTTCTCTTTTTGCCTGAGGGGAGCACTGAATTGCCTTGAAGAATAAATAAAGTCCTGCTCCGACAGCACGTGCGGCGGAAGTCCTTCCCTACAAGCGGCTCTACTGCGCTGCTTGAAAGGGCGGGCTACCAGCCCTATCCCTCCCCCCCCCCCAATGCCCGGAGGGCACCATCGCTGGGGAAGGACCCCCATGACGCGGCCAAGCAAGGGAAGGGCCGCGGCTGAAGGGGAACGAGCGGGCGCGGAGAAAACCGGGAGAGGGAGCCGGGGAGAGAAGCGCGAGGTGCCACGGCTCCAGCGGGAGGGCCTGGCGAGCCACGCGGCCGGCCCCGAACGCCACACGCGGGCTTGGCCAGGCGCAGGGAAGGGGAGCGTACCTCAGGCGGGCCGGGGCCGACCGTCCTCCTTCCCCACGCGACTCTCTCCTCCTTCTCCAAGGGACACCCCGGAGCCGCGGCAACAGAACGCAGGCCCCTCCGCGCTGCGCATGCGTCACCGTAGAACTGAACTCGTAGGCGCCGGCGTCAGTTCACGGGTTAAAGGAGGGCGTGGCCTCTGGCGGGGGCTCACGTGCTTTACCCGGTTGGTCCTTTCCCTTGCAGGCTCTGTCTGTTCGCAGGAGCTGCTGCTTTTAGGTTATTGCAAAGTGGTTTCCGATACTCGTGCGGTTCCCCGATTAGGCTATTACTTCAATTTAGCCAAAGGTAACAATTTTGGCTAAGGAGCGGGAAATCTGGATTAAAAAAATTATTATTATTACTTGTGAGGTGTTGGGAAGTTTGTTCAACGACGAATCTGGATGCATCTTAATTTTGCATTTTACCTGCTTTTGAGGGGGGGGTTAACAAGTGGCCAGCCAGCCAGGTGTAATGGAATGGTAAATTTTGAAGTGCAGGAGCTCGTCGTGACGCCCCCTATAGGCACGTCTCCAAGGAGAGTTCGGTTCCTTGTCCTCAAGAGCCGTCCAAAAGAGCAGACAGCTAGCTGTGTTTGTTACCATTCGCGTGCGCACCCCAAACGGCAGCAGTACATAGCATAATAACCATTTTACTATATCAGCAATATTATATATCGCTTCCTGGGGAGGAAACTGCAAAACTCAGTGATCTTCACTTCTAACAACTCCACTGAACTTAGCGATGCTTTCTTCTGACTATATTGGTTCAACTTGAAAAACATATTTAATAAAGAACTTCCTCCAGCTGAAATGCAATCTTTAGCATTTAATTAGAAAGCAAACAATTTTGTAGAGAAGTGTTACCATTTAAACAAGTGTAAAGTAGGAAGCCCATCAAAACTAAAGAAATACTCTGTATGATTATTTTCCTCATTCTGTGACTTCCTCTATGCCAGTTACAGGTAGGTAGCCGTGTTGGTCTGACGTAGTCGAAACAAAATAAAAAAAATTCTTAAGTAGCACCTTAAAGACCAACTAAGTTTTTATTTTGGTATGAGCTTTCGTGTGCATGCACACTTCTTCAGATACACTGAATTAGAAGTCCTAATTCTAATTCAGTGTATCTGAAGAAGTGTGCATGCACACGAAAGCTCATACCAAAATAAAAACTTAGTTGGTCTTTAAGGTGCTACTGAAGGAATTTTTTTTAATTTTGTTTCCTCTATGCCAGTCTTCCCAAACCTTGTTTTGTTTAGTCGTTTAGTCATGTACGACTCTTTGTGACCCCATGGACAGAGCACGCCAGGCACTCCTGTCTTCCACTGCCTCCCGCAGTTTGGTCAGACTCATGTTGGTGGCTTCGAGAACACTGTTCAACCATCTCATCCTCTGTCGTCCCCTTCTCCTTGTGCCCTCAATCTTTCCCAACACCAGGGTCTTTTCCAGGGAGTCTTCTCTTCTCGTGAGGTGGCCAAAGTATTGGAGCCTCAGCTTCAGGATCTGTCCTTCCAGTGAGCACTCAGGGTTGATTTCCTTCAGAATGGATAGGTTTGATCTTCTTGCAGTCCATGGGACTCTCAAGAGTCTCCTCCAGCACCATAATTCAAAAGCATCAATTCTTTAAGGTCCAGCTCTCACTTCCATACATCACTACTGGGAAAACCATAGCTTTAACTATACGGACCTTTGTTGGCAAGGTGATGTCTCTGCTTTTTAAGATGCTGTCTAGGTTTGTCATTGCTTTTCTTCCAAGAAGCAGGCGTCTTTTAATTTCGTGATTGCTGTCACCATCTGCAGTGATCATGGAACCCAAGAAAATAAAATCTCACTGCCTCCATTTCTTCCCCTTCTATTTTCCAGGAGGTGATGTGCATAGCTGCCAAGTTTTCCCTTTTCTCGCGAGGAAGCCTATTCAGCATAAGGGAAAATCCCTTTAAAAAAGGGATAACTTGGCAGCTATGGTGATGTGGCCAGTGGCCATGATCTTAGGTTTTTTTTTTTTATGTTGAGCTTCAGACCATATTTTGCACTCTCCTCTTTCACCCTCATTAAAAGGTTCTTTAATTCCTCCTCACTTTCTGCCATCAAAGTTGTGTCATCAGCATATCTGAGGTTGTTGATATTTCTTCCGGCAATCTTAATTCCGGCTTGGGATTCAAACCTAGCTAACTCCAAATGTCTTGGACTAACGGCTCCCTTTAGTCCCAGCAAGCACAAATGTTACTGCAGCACAGTTGGACATTAGGGAATGCTGCTCTGGGCTTCTATGTCGACCACACTTAAAAGCCTCATAGTCACCTCATTCATGCATGCCAAAGCAAGGAAGATCCATCAACTACTCTGGTGTTCCTACTCTGAAATGTTCTGGCACTGCACTCTCATGCACTGACCAACCCACTTCAATATTACTACAAGTGCCTGTGAAATATTGAATGTTTGCATATGTTTCAATTTTTCTAGGAATTTTATAAAGATGAGGAATAATCATTTTATAGTTTTTTATCTTGTGGTTAACTTGCAATTGTCTGTAAGCTGTAATAAAATAATGAATATAAGATACATCATATCTTACAGTATTTGCAACAATAGTTTGCATTAAAAATAGCAGTTTTGTATCTTGAATTATGAGAAATTAATCAAGGTTTTAAATTAAATGTTAGAACATATCCTCTGCCTTTCTGTAAGAATCACTTTTTATTTTTAACAATTTGCAATTGGTATATTTTGGTGGCACTGCAGAATAATGTGGATTCATGGAAGGAAATTATCACTCTTTCCAATAAAAAAAAAATCAAAGACAAAAACAAATGCACCCCAAACTAAAAAAAAAAACCTGCAGCTTTTCAATTAGGATTGCATGAAACATTTTTACAGTGATGCATGAAATGTTTTAACAGTTGACTGAAAATTCATATCCATCCACCAAACTGTAATTTATTTGGCAAATACACTCTGGAAAGATAATCGGATGAAAAATATGTCAATGCTTGAATTTCGGCCTTCATTTTGCATGTTGCCATAATATCCAGCTGTAAAGGAAAGCATTGGAAATTAAACTTCTATTGAAATTGATATGATGCATATATTACACTTAGTAACTGTGCCACATCAGAAACAAAGAGTTTTGTTCCAGTTTCAAGTTATTTCGTAGTATAAAAACAAACCTTTATTGTACAAGAGCAGCTTTTGGCCACAATTGAATATGTACTGTGTAAGTGTACTGAAGCTATTGATTTTGATTGACTTAAGGATGCTTAGGTTTGTGTTGGATTATGGTCTTGATCTCTTTTTACTTGTAGAAATTACCTTTTTTTACGTTATGCATGGCAGTTTACAGCTCAATCTACCAGCTGCTGCTGCTGCAGTACAATCAAAAGCTTGCACTGCAACAAATAAAGCAGCTTACCGTACTACTGTATATGAATCAAGGTAGTCAGATATACTAAGGTCTGTAATGTGGTCTTTTCTTGTTCCCTGTTTGTATTTTATTTGGTGGTATAATAATAAAATGTCTTTCATTACAATTACAGTGTTTGCTGTTTGTCAGTGGGAGGACAGTTGGGCAACGTGCTTAATAAATCATGCATTTGTTAGTGAACTGTATTTTTATATGGCTTTGGCTCACAGGCACATATGACTTCAGTGTAGTTGTGGTAGCTGAACTCCAAGCTCACAAAAAGCCATGGATAGGCTTTACAAATATGCAGCATGTTTATTGTCCCTTTTATAAGGCCTAAATACTGATTTAAATACCAAGGATTTATTCTACCTATATAAGCCTGAAAGGCCTTTAAAGGACTAGTTATTGGCTATTGGTGAGAAAATAACTAATAACTTAAAAGTGATAAAAGGATAAGCATGACTGGACAAATGCTATGCAATACAGTAGCTGTTTATTCAATATACAAATGAACGTGGTCTTAAAGATAAACTGTGATGGATAAACCAACTTTTGTGCTGTCACCAAGACATTTTATGTTTGACATTTGGATAATTTGTATGGATTAATAAAAACTGTAATCCAATCTATACCTGTTATCTGTTAGTCTGCTTTTATTTTCCATTATCTTAGCATTTACATTAATACACTCACTCCTGTCTCAATAGTGCATCATCTAGAGGCAAAGCCGTGGTGGGTTGTATCAGTTGGTAGATTACACAAAGCTAGTTAGCAGAAAACATGAACTTTGATTCAAAAGTGTTCTTCTAATAGTTGAAAGCCGTTGCACAGTAATTTCCAATTGCCTGACAGCCAGCTGGCTGTGGTGCGCTTGGGAAATGTACAAGGGATTTTGATAGGTGAGTGAGATAACACACCTGTCAATAATCTGATGTCATGACAGTTTATGATCGACATATGGGATGTCCCACCCACCTGTCAAATTTGGCCTGTTGGGGTAAAGCCAATCTGGCCTACTGAACCGGGAAAGGTTCCCCACCCCTATGCTAGCTGTTACACATGAGTTTGTGGAATAGATTTCTCTTTCCAGTTGCTTGAATCCAAGCAATAATTTGGAATCCTAGTTCTGATTTGAGTTTGGTGGTTGATTGTATACCATGGCTTCCTCATTCAAGCACCATGCTATTAAACTGTTGTTTGGCATGATGTATGATTTTTTCTCCTACTCTACAGAGAAAGAATATATTACCTCAGTTAGAATCACATAATTCTATTCTAATTAAGGTAACATATTCTTTCTGTGTAAAGTAATAGGGGAAATGAGTTTGTTCAGGAAGCTAAAAAAATAGTAAAAAAATGTCTGTACATACTTCTTTTTTCCATGTTGATTGATAAGCAATATAAGGTCTTGTATTCAAACTGTCCAATTTACTTTGATCTTGTTTAGTCAATGGAATCAATGCAGTCTTGGGTATACTCAGTCTGAAAGGCAGATAGGTGAATCTGACTAGTGTATCTTTATTTTTCACACTTGTATAAAAATATTTTTTCCATAAATCACTACACACTGAAATAAAAGGGGTGGGGCACTGATTGAAAAACCCTCCCTCTTACCCTGTAGCTGTCCATGTGTACCGTGTTTCTCATATTATAAGACACGTCTTATATTTATTTTTTCCTCAAAAAAACACACTATGGCTTATTTTCAAGGGATGTTTTATTTTTTTCCTCCTCCTCCTGCCGCGGCCGGCATTGCTGCTGCGCCTATCACTATGTCTTATTTTCGGGGTATGGCTTATATTCCTTGAATGCTTAGAATCCTGCTATGGCTTATTTTATGGGTATGTCTTAAAATATGAGAAACAGGGTATTTTATACAAAATAATCCAACAGAAGTTTTCCAGTTTTGTGGGATTTAAAGTAAATGTGTTGTTGTTATTGTTGTTTAAGAATTTTTATTGCAAAGTAAATACATAGTACCAAGCCATACATAAAGAATGATATAAAGAAAAAGAAAAAAAGAAAAGAAAAAATGTGAAGAAAAGTAGACAGTAAAAGAATAAAGAAAAGTATATTTCAATATAATAAACACTATTTTACAAAATCCCCTTCATGGATCAATGCCTTGTCGTGGCGAAGGGGCTTGAATAACTCAGAGAAGCTATGAGCTATGCCATGCAGGGCCACCCAAGATGGACAGGTCATAGTGGAGAGTTTTGACTAAACGTGATCCACCTGGAGAAGGAACTGGCAAGCCACTCCAGTATCCCTGCCAAGAAAACTCCATGGACAAAGACAACAGGCATATAAAAGTTATGACGCTGGAAGATGAGCCCCTCAGGTCGGAAGGCGTCCAACATGCTACTGAGGAAGAACGGAGGACAAGTTCAAGTAGATTCAGAGCTGATGAAGCGGCTGGGCCAAAGCCGAAAGGACACTCAGTTGCGGATATGCCTGGAAGTGAAAGGAAAGTCCGATGCTGTAAAGAAAAATATTGCATAGGAACCTGGAATGTAAGAACCATGAGTGGAGGTAAGCTGGATGTGGTCAAAAATGAGATGACAAGAATAAATATCGACATCCTGGGCATCAGTGAACTAAAATGGAAGGGAATGGGCGAATTCAGTTCGGGTGACTATCATATCTACTACTGTGGGCAAGAATCCTGTAGCAGAAATGGAGTGGCCCTCATAGTCAACAAAAGAGTGGCAAAAGCTGTAATGGGATGCAATCTCAAAAATGACAGAATGATCTCGATACGAATCCAAGGCAGACCTTTTAACATCACAGTAATCCAAGTTTATGCACCAACTACCGGTGCTGAAGAAAGTGAAATTGACCAATTCTATGAAGACCTACAACAACTTCTAGAAATGACACCAAAGAAGGATGTTCTTCTCATTACAGGGGATTGGAATGCTAAAGTAGGGAATCAAGAGATAAAAGGAACAACTGGCAAGTTTGGCCTTGGAGTTCAAAATGAAGCAGGGCAAAGGCTAATAGAGTTCTGTCAAGAGAACAAGCTGGTCATCACAAACACTCTCTTCCAACAACACAAGAGACGACTCTACACATGGATATCACCAAATGGGCACCATCGAAATCAGATTGATTATATTCTCTGCAGCCAAAGATGGAGAAGCTCTATACAGTCAGCGAAAACAAGACCTGGAGCTGACTGTAACTCAGATCATCAGCTTCTTATAGCAAAATTCCAGCTTAAACTGAAGAAAGTAGGAAAAACCACTGGGCCAGTAAGATACAATCTGAATCAAATCCCTTATGAATACACAGTGGAAGTGAGGAACAGGTTTAAGGATTTAGATTTGGTGGACAGAGTGCCTGAAGAACTATGGATGGAGGCTCGTAACATTATACAGGAGGCAGCAACGAAAACCATCCCAAGGAAAAGGAAATGCAAGAAAGCAAAATGGCTATCCAACGAGGCCTTACAAATAGCGGAGGAGAGGAGGCAAGCAAAATGCAAGGGAGATAGGGAAAGATACAGGAAACTGAATGCAGATTTCCAAAAAACAGCAAGGAGAGACAAGAGGGTCTTCTTAAATGAGCAATGCAAAGAAATAGAGGAAAACAATAGAATGGGGAAAACCAGAGATCTGTTCAAGAAAATTGGAGATATGAAAGGAACATTTCGTACAAAGATTACCATAATCAAGGACAAAAGTGGTAAGGACCTAACAGAAGCAGAAGACATCAAGAAGAGGTGGCAAGAATACACAGAGGAATTATACCAGAAAGATATGGAGGTCTCATACACCCCAGGTAGTGTGGTTGCTGACCTTGAGCCAGACATCTTGGAGAGTGAAGTCAAATGGGCCTTAGAAAGCATTGCTAATAACAAGGCCAGTGGAAGTGATGATATTCCAGCTGAACTATTTAAAATTTTAAAAGATGATGCTGTTAAGGTGCTACACCCAATATGCCAGCAAGTTTGGAAAACTCAGCAATGGCCAGAGGATTGGAGAAGATCAGTCTACATCCCAATTCCAAAGAAGGGCAGTGCCAAAGAATGCTCCAACTACCGCACAATTGCGCTCATTTCACACGCTAGCAAGGTTATGCTTAAAATTCTACAAGGCAGGCTTAGGCAGTATGTGGACCGAGAACTCCCAGAAGTGCAAGCTGGATTTCGAAAGGGCAGAGGAACCAGAGACCAAATAGCAAACATGCGCTGGATTATGGAGAAAGCTAGAGAGTTCCAGAAAAACGTCTACTTCTGCTTCATTGACTATGCAAAAGCCTTTGACTGTGTCGACCACAGCAAACTATGGCAAGTTCTTAAAGAAATGGGAGTGCCTGATCACCTCATCTGTCTCCTGAGAAATCTCTATGTGGGACAAGAAGCTACAGTTAGAACTGGATATGGAACAACTGATTGGTTCAAAATTGGGAAAGGAGTACAACAAGGTTGTATATTGTCTCCCTGCTTATTTAACTTATATGCAGAATTCATCATGCGAAAGGCTGGACTAGATGAATCCCAAGCCGGAATTAAGATTGCCGGAAGAAATATCAACAACCTCAGATATGCAGATGACACAACCTTGATGGCAGAAAGCGAGGAGGAATTAAAGAACCTTTTAATGAGGGTGAAAGAGGAGAGCGCAAAATATGGTCTGAAGCTCAACATCAAAAAAACCAAGATTATGGCCACTGGTCCCATCACCTCCTGGCAAATAGAAGGGGAAGAAATGGAGGCAGTGAGAGATTTTACTTTCTTGGGCTCCTTGATCACTGCAGATGGTGACAGCAGTCACGAAATTAAAAGACGCCTGCTTCTTGGGAGAAAAGCAATGACAAACCTAGACAGCATCTTAAAAAGCAGAGACATCACTTTGCCAACAAAGGTCCGTATAGTTAAAGCTATGGTTTTCCCAGTAGTGATGTATGGAAGTGAGAGCTGGACCATAAAGAAGGCTGATCGCCGAAGAATTGATGCTTTTGAATTATGGTGTTGGAGGAGACTCTTGAGAGTCCCATGGACTGCTAGAAGATCAAACCTATCCATTCTTAAGAAAATCAGCCCTGAGTGCTCCCTGGAAGGACAGATTGTGAAGCTGAGGCTCCAATACTTTGGCCACCTCATGAGAAGAGAAGAATCCTTGGAAAAGACCCTGATGTTGGGAAAGATTGAGGGCACTAGGAGAAGGGGACGACAGAGGACAAGATGGTTGGACAGTGTTCTCGAAGCTACGAACATGAGTTTGACCAAACTGCGGGAGGCAGTGCAAGACAGGAGTGCCTGGCGTGCTATGGTCCATGGGGTCACGAAGAGTCGGACACGACTAAACGACTAAACAACAACAACATTTTACAAAATAATAATAGTAATAGACTTCCATCATCACTCTCACAACACTTCCTTTCACATTTCATATTTTATCTGTATTTCAGTATTCTTTTCATCTTTAATATACAGGGATAGATATGTATATATATGTTTCCCCTTTTCCATTCACGAGGTTATTCTAGACACAGCCAAATTTTTACATTAGAATCTTGTCTTTCTAAATAATCATTCAAGCACTTCCATTCCTTCTTGACTCTATTCATTGGCTTTAGTCTTAACAAATTCGTCAATTTGGCCAGTTCCAAATATTCATGTAATTTACATAACCATTCCTCTTTGGTCGGTACCTGGTTACCCTGACAGTACTTAGCCACCAGGATTCTCACCACAGATTTCGCGTAGAGGAAGAATTTAGTATTTTCTCTAGAAATATCACTAATATTCCCAAAAGGTATGTTCCCTAGTCTTTTCCTATGTGAAGTTCTTAGTAACTTTTATTATTTTTTCATGGATCATGTCCCAAAACTTTCTGATCTCTGGACATGTCCACCACATATGGTAGAAGGTTCCAATCTGTATTGTTTTTGGTTTCATTTTTGTGAAAGAATGGGGGAAATTAAAGTTCTTAGAAAAGTAACTAACCGGTCAAAATCAGATGGAAGAAGTCCAAGCCATCTTATAGCAGGAACCGTGAGGCGATGGGCTTCAAATGACATAGACTGAAATGTGGGGGGGGGGACATTTGTTTTCTCAATTCTTATGACAGTACTCTCCACTTACCTGTCTGTAGCTCATTGCAAATATCTAGATAAGCTTTATTTATTCTTGTGAATGAAGCATCCCATACTTTTTTGATTTTTATGTGTTTCATGAAGTTCTATTTTGTTATTGGGGTTATATGGTTAAAATTAAATAAAAATACTTTTTTTAAAAAAAGAAAAATGTCAGCTTGGAAGTTTATCTGACAAAAGATATTGGTGGTAGTGGGATAGATAATGGGAAAAATAAAAGCCTCTTTCTATTGAGATAACTGGTTTTAGATGAGCTTCAATCCTTCTATTAAAAAACCCCATCAGAATCCTGTTTTCTAGTCACATCTATCCAGGATGAGGAATCTCCATCTAAATGTTCACAACCCATGCTCATTTTGGTAGAGATGCAGGTATACTATTTTATAGGTTTAGGGACCCTCCTAATCCTAAACCCTAGAAATTAATAAATGGTAGGATTTTAATTATTTGGGATGTGAAGGGAGAAATACAAACTGCAGAAGAATTCCTGGGCTAGCCTATGCAAAAAGAAAAAAGACCTAGCTAAGTCAAGGGTATTAAGAAACAATACAGGGCCATTGAGGGCCATTGGCAATGTAAGAGAACTGTCCTTCTGTCCTGAGGTGTGAACAGAGACTGAGGGTTGGAGGGTTGCTAGGGTAACTGGGTATGAGGTGACAGTAAAAGAGTATTTTTAGCAAGGTATGTTGGGAACAAGAAGGGATAACAAAAAGGGAAATCCATGTTGGGCAGGCTGGCTGAAGGCATCCTACCCCCTCCAGATCCTGGCACTGATTGCTGTGGATCTATTCTCCATAAACTACAGTCATACCTTGACATCCGAACGACGCGACTTCCAAAGGTTTCGACTTCCGAAGTTGACAACCCCGGAAGTCTTTTCGCCGTGCGCGCGGTCCGTGCATGCGCAGAAGCACAAAATCGCACTTCGCACATGCACAGAATGGGCGCTTCGACAAATGAAGACTTCGACTTATGAAGACTTTCCACGGAACGGATCGTCTTCGTAAGTCGAGGTACCACTGTAAGCCCCTCAGGACCCTTTCCTTCTATGCACTTGGCTGCATTCAAAAGCCCACTTACCTGGGAGTAAGTCTCACTGAATTCAGTAGAACCTACTTCTAAGTTGACATGGCTAGGCTTACACAGTAAACCCAATTCAACTTTAGTTTACTAGGCAGGATTAGTCTAGGGCAGCCCTTCCACTGGAGAAGCAATGAAGACTCACATTGCCTTTATGCTCCAGGGGAAAGTGCCATCCCAAGATTAAGGGCCCTACAGGAGCCTCATGAGAATGAGATACTGTATAACCCACTCTGCACCTTTTTTTTTTACTTCTAGGATGTATTTTTGGAGATAGAGTGAACAGAACTATACAAAATACTCTAAATGTGGTTACAACATAAATTTGTATCAGAACTTTACAACTTTACTATACAGTTTCATTTTCAGTTCTTTCTTTTGTAATTCCTAGCATGGGTGTCATCCTTTTCCCAGCTGCTACACACTGAGTTGACATTTTCCATCAACTGCAGTCCCAAAAGATATGATTTTGGTTCAGAAACAATATAGACCAAAATAAGACATAACGTATTAGTCCTGCTTAAATAAACCAGCAATAGTTTTCACATATCACATTTTAGCTGGAAATGGTGCAACAGAATTTTGAATTTAAAGTTGTAAAAAACTTACCACAGAACCATACTTGTAGATACACATTATTTCAATACCTAATATAAAGATGATATGAAATGAAAATTGAGTTATACCTACTGGGGGGCAGATTTGGTTCATAGAACATTGCCCCATTGCACTTTTGGTTGGGGCAATAGCATTAGTCCACTGGTGGAGCACTTCTGGGCTGGGCAGAAATATATCTCCACTTTATCTAAACTCCCCTCCCCAGCATGTTGGATAATATTTTGGATTGAGCCACCATTGGTGTTTTGAATACATGGTTGCATTTTTTGAAAGGTAAAAATAAATCACTGTATGATTTAGCAATGTATCTTAACTGTAAATCTTTGTATATCAAAATAGTGCTATGAATTATTAATAGATACGTTGCCTTCCCAGTTTTTTCAGTAGGGCAGAGTTCCTAACTCTGTTTTTGCAGAAATCATGCAAATGTCTGGTAGGGGGCACTTGGAAGGCTGCCAACTCTGCCTGCTTCTGCATTTATGTTCACTTTTGTTTTCAGAAGAAAGCTGGGGAGGGATGATGGGTTGCTGGGTGGGAAAATGTTAAGTATCTCATTCCAATTTTCTCCTGCAAGTGTTCCCAGCATCACTTTACAAGGGAGCCATGAGACTGAGAGAACTGTTTCTATCATAAAGTCTCATTCTGCTCTTAGACTACTCTATCTTTATAAATAATATGGTGAGGAGGACTATCTTCATTCCCATTTCTCACACTTACCATGTGGATCACCATCCATGAGAGCAAAGATAGGCACATGGCATGTATCCCATAACTTTCTGACTAGAAGCCTCGTGTTGACATCCGGCACACCTTTTCCCTAAGGAAATAATGCCTAACTAGAGTTTATATAATTATCAATGTTTTGAATATATATTGAGAAATCATTGCACTACCAATCAAATACGGTAAGTTCCAGAGTTACAAAATGTTAGCTACATACCGTAATTATTATGCATGGGGACATTTTACTGCAGAAGTTGTCATCCAGCAGTCTCTGAAAAGTTGCATCTTTTTCAACAATTAGAATAAATTTTGCTTCTGTGATCAAATCTATAAAATTAAGGCCACAAATATTGATAGGATTCCATTGTGCCATACAATTAAGTGCTGAATACTGTAGTAAATAACTTAGTATCATTTTACTAAGTAATATTACTTAGTAATATTTTAAAGAGAAAAAGAAGTACAAATTTTATATTGGTCTTTGTCTCTCTTTAGAAGAAAAACCCTCCCCCAGTCTACAGATAGATGTTTTCCTTAAAGGATACTTCTCATTCCTTCTACATTAGATGGTACAGCTACCTAAAACAACAAAAGGCAAAGTACCAAAAATAAAGATATGCAATTTAATAATTTAATAAACAGAAACAGGAATAAATCACCTAAAGGCCTTAACTGTTAATTTCCAATATAGTTTTCTACATTAATAATTGATTGCTTTATAGACTCCATGTGTATTGATGAATACTGCACGTGCAGAAACAACCTTATTGACCTTTGGACTCATTTTTGGTTTTGTCCACTCAATCTACCAGTCCATCTTCATATGCAGGGGAAATCCCTACCTCACTGAGTGTTTGAGACCCATCAACTACCATCACCTGGTTTAGCTGGTTAGTTGATGCGATTCCTGGGGTGTGGGCACTGCTGCATTATGACAGCTTCCAGGAGCCACAGGTGAGATCTGACTGCAGGGTGGGAGCAAAGGTGGACAAACTGCTCCAGAAGGAGCACAATGTCTCCCCCATCAGAAGTACTACCCCACCCTTAACACCCCATATTGCATTTATATCCCACTGGCGCTGTGGTCTAAACCACAGAGCCTAGGGCTTGCCGATCGAAGGTCGGCGGTTCGAATCCCCGCGACGGGGTGAGCTGCCATTGCTTGGTCCCTGCTCCTGCCCACCTAGCAGTTTGAAAGAACGTCAAGTGCAAGTAGATAAATAGGTACTGCTCTGGCGGGAAGGTAAACGGCGTTTCCATGCACTGCTCTGGTTTCGCCAGAAGCGGCTTAGTCATGCTGGCCACGACCTGGAAGCTGTACGCTGGCTCCGTCAGCCAGTAAAGCGAGATGAGTGCCGCAACACCAGAGTCGACCGCAACTGGACCTAACAGTCAGGGGTCCCTTTACCTTTATTCTTCTCCAAAGAGTTCAAGGTAGTGAGCATGGTTCTCCCCCTTCTCATGTAATTCCCCAAACATCCCTGTGAGGTAGGTTAGACTGAGGGAAGACAGTG
Source organism: Zootoca vivipara (assembly GCF_965207765.1). Classification (NCBI taxonomy): domain Eukaryota; kingdom Metazoa; phylum Chordata; class Lepidosauria; order Squamata; family Lacertidae; genus Zootoca; species Zootoca vivipara. The sequence continues at coordinate 81,715,860 of NC_142590.1, read as the reverse complement.
ACTAGCCCAAGGTCACCCAGCAAGCTTTGTAGCCAACTGGGAGTTCAAACCCTAGTCTCCCAGGTACCATGTTTGACACTCTAACCATGAAATCAATGTGCCCAAAACACACTACCCAAACAATAACTTTCTTTTATGCTGAAATTTGCATATGGTCACTAGAAAGAGCAAACGTTAAACATCCTGATGACAGATGTTTACAGACACTTTAAACTGCTGTATTTTCCATTTGTTTTATTGCCTTTCAGCTATTATTCAACTCAAGTGAGATATGAGTTCCAGAGTTATGGGGAAAGTTGTTAACATTTCATATCTCATATTGGAATTTGACTCAATATGGCAAACATATGGAGAAAGAACCAGGGAAGGAGATGGGGGAGGGGAGAAATTGGCACAGATACCTATATACTGTAAGCTGAAGTGTGTGGCCTTACTGTTTAACCATTATATCATTGCAGGTGTTCAAGATAGAACATCTGGACATACTAAAATATAAGGAAAGCCTGAGAAATATTAATCTTGAAGGAACCTTATATTTAGTCCTAGAAAAGGAAATGTGTCTTACATGCTCACATAGTTATTTTTTCTCCATTGGAATGAATGGGCCAGATTGTGTGCACTAGGGAACTGAATGCATGTGGTTCTCTGAGTGAGAAGCTTGTTTTTAAGTAATGTATTCCCTCATATCTTGCACTACTTAACTTATTAAAGCATCTCCATTGTGTATGGCTGGGTGGATCCATGGTGTGGCCAATGCATCTTTGTGGGAGGAAGTGGTCCTGGCCTTCTTGAATAATAGAATCATAGAGTTGGAAGAGACCACAAGGGCCATTCAGTCCAACCCCCTGCCAAGCAGGAAACAAGACAGTGATTGAACTGCTTCTGAAAAAGCCCACTCTAGATGAACTGGGTTGTTTGTTTGTTATTTAATGTTTTTGTGAATGAAAAAAATTATATATGGTTTGTTGTCGATATGTATTGTTAAATATTTTTTTTAATGTTTCATTAATACAGTGGTACCTTGGTTGTCAAACTTAATCCGTTCCAGGAGTCTGTTTGACTCCCGGAACCATTTGAAAACCAAGGTGCGGCTTCCAATTGGCTGCAAGAGCTTCCTGCACTCAATCGGAAGCCACAGAGGACGTTTGGCTTCCGAAAAACGTTCGCAAACTGGAACACTCACTTCCAGGTTAGGGGCGTTCAGGAACTGATTTGTTCAGGAGCCAAGGCATTCAACAACCAAGGTACCATTGTAGAAGTGTTGAGATTTTATATGTTTACTATTAACACATTGCAACATCTTTGAATATTTTATGGATTTAGACAGACATTCTGTTACGGTTCTAAGAGAAGCAATAGCTAAGGAACAATTGGTTTTAACTCCTTTTCTTACATTTTCTTACATTCCTTCAACATTTCCTTACATTGCTTCACCATTTTCTTAGACAGTGTTGGTTAAGTTGTAGTCAAACATTAATTGCAAACTAAAATATGGATACTATATTAGGACTCCTGAGAAAGAATAGGAGTTCCCCAACTCTTGAGGAAAGGTTATAATATACAAAATGCATTGAGCAATCATTTATCTTTTGCAAATATTTGAAATCACCTCCTTCTTTAGTTGCCCAGCTGCAAAACCTCAATTGCATATTTATTTATATAATATGTAAATTAATTAACCAAAACTATTTCCTTCCAACTCTACAAATTCTATGATTCTATTATTCTAAGGAATTAGTAATACATACTGTTGTACTGCAGCTACAATTCACTTTTGTACCATCTTCTTCAACATAACTTAGATTACCAGCAATGCAACCTTTGCTGGTAGACAGCTGTGGAAAAGAAATTGGAAATTAGCTTGTCAGTTTTTTGGGTCAATCTGATTTTGGAAATATGTTGCTTACTGTAGAACTCCATTCACTTTCCAAGTCCCTTTTGACAACTGGTTTCCCAAAATCCTGCCATCTCACTTAAAGGGCTCACTACAACACAAAGTGGGAAGAGAAAGGTTTCTTCTGCCCATTGTTGCAGTGGCGCACTCACTGTCTGTTTTCTGACACCGAAGCAGCCCCTGCAGTTTTTTCAAGGGCTATTGCAATGTCAACATGTTTAAGCATAGAAAGGAAAGTATGGCAAGGGGGGGGGTGAGTAGAGGGAGACCACCCTGTCTTCTTGGCAGGCTACAGGAGTGCTGCCACCAGACAGAGGGAAATACCTTACTTTCCTCTTCTGTAAGTCTTGCAGCTACTACAGCCTGGTGAGAATGGTAGGTAGAACAGGTTGGGGATTAAAATGAAAGCTGGAGAAAAATTTAGAAGCTGTAATACCATCTCAAATGTGAGGTGAGTCTTACAGGCCTATGAAACTTGTATTTCTGAGCCCATAAGTAAATGTTTTGTTGTCATCCTTAATGGTTACAGTGTACCACAGAAATAAAGAATAATGTTGCATACTGTAGAAATAAATAAAAGTAATGCTTATACAATTCAGAACACAGATGTGAAATAAAAATAGTTTCGTAAAGACATTATAATTTTTTGTTAGCTATGACTTCTGTGATTAGATGATTGAACAAGTAACTCTTGAATCACTAAACCTAGGAATAATTACAGAGCAGACATTGTCAAATATTCAAAGAATGCTGATGTCATGGTGTGTTTGCTTCAGAGAAGTTAAATAGTTCAATGAGAAAGCAATGAAAGTTGCAAAAGAGAAAAGTAAATAAGAATAAATGAAGCTACTGCAAACTCTGTTCCTTATAAATATCTGGGATGTTCACAATCTGAGGCCTTGAGCTGTCAGAAATATGTGTACTGTGTTAGATATATAGGACATGTATAATGATATGGATATTATAGAAGTATTTAAAATCAAAATTGCTGACTGTGCTTAGAGTCAGAACTGCCTGTCCAAAACAGTGTACGTAAGCAGCAAGAACCTTGCAACTATGTTCTTTAACAGGAGATTAATAGTTGGCCAGATAAGAGGAGGAAAACATATTGGAATGTAATGGTAAGGAGTTAGCACAAACAAGAATTGTCAAGGACAAGTTTGGGAGGGAAAGGTAACAGAATATGCAAGCCAAAACCTGCTGAAAAGGAATGATTGAGGATGGCATCTTAATAAGATAACGGGAGTTTCAAAGTGGAAAACAACTCCAAATATGGTGTGTCCAATTGGAAGGCCAGGTAGAGTATCCACAAGCTGTTCACACATTGCTTTAGCCAATAATGTTGCATAAATGATACGGGCAAGAGGATTTCATGTATTTACCTGATAGAAGATGAGTATACAGTATAAGAAGAGCCTGAGAGCATGTACTGTTGTCAAACCTTGCTTGTGGCAATAGCCTCGTGGCTGACCATTCAGCGCTGTCTTAATGATTAATAATTATCTGTTGTGACTACCTTGTGTACCTGACTCCTCTTTCCTTAGAGGCTTTCGGCAGTCTACTTCAAGGAAGGAGCCCTAAGAATTTTCCTAGCGGAGCTGAGACACTAATTGGTGAGGTATTAAGCATTTTTTTATTGTAGCAATGTACCAAGCTTTTTTATTTCTCTCCTTATTGGCATCTTCAGCTAGAAATAGTAAGTGCAATAACTTTCTTGGCCTATTTGCCTTCTACAGCTTCAAATGATAATACTGTAATTTGCTGTACTTTTCCAAATGTGATACATTTTTGCAGACCATGTAATAAAACTTTTTTGATACTTAACAATATGTAGACTCCTTCTTGGGATCTTGAGCATACAGGAAATGTCATTGGTAATGTCATCCACCACTCTTTGGTTACCAAAATGTGCTGTATCAGTGTAAAATATGTCTCTGTCAAGATACAAAATATTGTCATTCAAATAATAATAGTACCATAAAATATTGATGTTACATAGGGAATACAGTATAGTCTAAGTACTTAAATATCATGCATATTATCATGTCTTCTACCACCTGCCTCCCTAAACTGATACCACCCCAACAACCATAGCCTTGGCCCGAACAAGTACTTTCTGTGTATAAGACGCCCCCATGTATAAGACAAGCCCAATTTTTCTGAACCCAAAATTAAGAAAACAATATTTTAAGAGCAGAGCATGACCCACCAGCGCCGGGGGGTCTAAGCAGGGAGAGGGGGACATCCTTTGCTCCACCCACCCTGCGAAAAGGGATCGGGCTACTGAACTGCCTCAGGGCTGCCTTGCCAGTCGCCCATGAGGTGGGCTCTTTCTGGCCAAGCTGAAAGCAGCCACCTCGGGGGGTTCAGCAGCTGCAAGTCAGCTGCACTTTTTGCAGTTGCACGAATCTGGCACTACAACAGGGGGGAGCTGGTGGGGAGGCGCACTGGGGAGGTGCTGGTGGCCTGGGCACAGAGTCCCCACTATGACCGACCTGTGGATCGGGACAACAAGGTGCTCCTCCTCCAGCTCCCTCCCTGGGGGGAAAGTGCCAGGCAAAAACATTCATCCTCTCCCACACCTTTGGCTAATGAAACAATCTTTGTCATTTTAAACTGTGTGTGGCAGGGTGGGGGGAGGTATTGTTTTTGTTTATGACTATGTTATGCATTTTTATGTTTTTATATTGTAAACTGCCATGTGATCCTCGAATGAAGGGTGGTCTAGACATTTAATAAATAAATAAAATAAGTAACCCTGAGATCAGATTCTCCTTCTTCAGGAAATGAGATCTAAGACTTAAGTGCGAAGAAGAACTGGATGCAGGGCCAATCTAAAGCACATCCACAAGATGAGCCTATGCTAACTGTGCCACTTTAACCCAAAGATGTTGTATTGCTGTCCTCTGACTCAGAGGACTCCATTCCAGAAGTTCCAATACAACCAGAGGCTCCCCTGCTCTGTCAACACACTGGTGTGAGCCAAGCCCCTTTAACTGAAGAGGCACTTTTCAGGAAAGGTGGAGTTTACAACTGAAACAAAACTTGTGCTCTATAAGACCCTGTCTATGGTTGATTGTTGCTGAAGCAACAGCTGAGTGCTGCTCACTAAAAACATTCAACCTGAGCTCAGTGCTTGCATCATAACACTATTTTACCTATACATAGTGTGCCAAATCTATTATATCACATTTTTAATTTTAAATGGTTATTTCAATTTTGCAGTTACATACAAAGTTATTACCTTTTTGTTGCATAAATGTTTGTCTGTACCATCTTGTAGATAATAGATAATATTTTAAGAAATAGAGCTGAAATATAAAATAACAGCTAGTAAATTTTACCAGCCATCTGAGTGTTTCTGAATAAAGATTGGTGTACTCTTAGCTGAATTTTAAAATGTATTATACCATTCTGTGTATATATACTAATCAATGAAGTTTCTGCAAGATTAGAAAAATGTACTTTGCTGTAATTACAAGTATCCTTTTTTTCAAATCCAAATCTTGAGGGTGAACAGGACTTCTGTAGTCCAATACTGTATTCCACTCTGTTCAATGCCTGAAGTATGATCCCTACTATGATGTAAACTTTCTGTACCAAGCTTTGATGTGTAGTAGAAAAAAAATGTTCAAACATTTTTCAAATCTTTCCTTTAATCAGTTACCCTGAGTCCAATATAGTTTTAGTCCTAGTATGGTGTTCATCTTACAGCTAGCCTTGCTTGTCAAGGAACAAAAGGCAGTACACTTTAAGGCTCCTGGTTGTTTCCCTGCAGTTGTGCCTTTACCTGCCCCACATCAGATCTCACAGTCAGGTGTGGGCCAGGTGGGTATAGTTTGGAGAAAATGGCCTTTTGTGCCAAACTAAGTCCCCTGCTGAGCCTAATTGGCCCAAAGTTAGTTTGAGCAAAGGACATGCAGTATAGTTTTACAGTAAAGGAAAGGTGTTTTAGTTGAATATTATATTGGTGTCAATACTGTTCCAACACATTACAAAAAGGGATATCTGAAAGAAGAATCTGTTGGGATTGTTGGACATATGTGCTGAGGATGCTCAGTCAAGTGGTTAAGTTCACCGCATAAAACCCATTTAACAGAGTTATCTTTACTAGGCCAAAACCAACATACACTACTATACATAAACACACTATTTACAGATGTTACAAGCAGTCTTCTCTCACTGATTCCAGAGAGGGATCTTTGCTTCAAAGTTTTTGCTGTGTTGGAGTCCCCTAAGTGGCACTGAAGGGCCTGCTGATTCAAATGTGCTCCCAATTGCTGACCCCAATACAGAGAAAGTCGCTTTAGCATCATTGACTGATTGATAATATTGAAACTGCAGATAGATAGATGATAGATAGATGTAAAGTCATGTTTTTTGTACTTCAGAATATTACATTAAAATAAAATAAATTGGTATATTGCTCAGTTTCTTAAACTTACCAAATTTTGGTGCTGATTTGGGACAGTCACTTCTTATTTTCCTTGTGGTACAATTACCAGTAGATGTCATCTGCAAACCTACAGAATCTGTAAACCTGTGGATGTGTAAACCAGTTCAGCTGTATGTTACACTTCAGAATTGGTGTTATCATGTAAAGTTTAACACAAAAGAGGGTTGCTTCATGAATGCAGATATGCAAAAGTCAAATGCTATCTCAAAGGAAGATGGATTTGGAATTTAGAAAATGGTTTGTCTCTCTGTTTATCATTTGTTTTCTATGTGTGTACACCTTCCAAAATGCTGCCCCCAAACTCAGCAAGAGGATTTATAGGGTGGTGTGGCACACTTTCTTGCTGTTTGACACTGGGTGCCATTTGAATAAAAATGGTGAACCCAAACTTGACTTCGGTGTGTCTTTCCCATATTTTGTCCATAGATTCAGCTTGCTTCTGAATATATTGACACCAAGCTTGGCATGAAAGTTCCTGAGGTAAGGATGGGCAGGATCTACATTGACATTTTGGTGCCAGGGGCCATTTTGAATCAGGGTATCTTTGTTGATGTTTAGATGCCAGGTATCACTTTGAATCAAATTAGTGGACTAAAATGTGACTTTGAAGTAACTTCACCTGTTTTTGGTGTCATAAGTCAAAAACCACAAAATTCAATAATCCATTTAAAAATCACAATATAGTTTGGTTTCTAAAAATTCCCATGCACTCCCTGCTTGTAATTATATAAATGCACTGTGCATGGTTAAATTAAACCGACATATTGTCAGATCTAGGTAAGGAATTAGAATAAAATCTAGAGTCATGGGCATGTAAACTGCCCTGAGATCCTAGGAGGAGGAACAGCATATAAATGTGACTAATAAATCATTTATTTCAACATAATGTACTTGAGATTTGGTCACAATGTATATTTGTCATCCTGGATATTGTACTATATTTACTAAATATGGTGTGCCATGGTATGTGTTTACCATTAACGAATAACATTCATAATTAACATATTGTTGATAGGTATAATCACAATGAAATTTGGAGTGGTATTATTAGGGAAAGGTTATATTGGTTTCATTGCGCAAATGTGACATGACTGCATTTTCACTTTTTAAATGCACTGCTTTTTATGTCCTTAAGGTGGCAGAAGACACTGCACTGTAAAGTTACAGAAAAGCCTATGATCCAGAAAAAAACTGACTTTTCTCTGCAGACTATTTCCATTCTTATCTTGCTCTACCCCTAGAAAAATAGCTAAAGGTCAGCTATCATCTAAATAAAGAGGTAGGATGTACATAGGTCATATCTGAAGGTATTTCCATACAAAACATAGATCTAATTTTAGACCAGTTGCACACAATCTAATCTCATGGTTTAAATTAGCATACAAAAAGTCCAAATGGGCTACATCTGAGACAAGTCATATTTCGAATATGCTTTCTTTACAATCATATCTGCAATTTCAGTTGTGGAATGTTGTGATTAAGTAACACAATTATTACATAGGAAGTTATTTGGGTTTGCTGTGCAAGGTTCTGAAGCAAAACCTGTTGGGGGGAGTCAAACCTTGGAGCCTTCTGCATACAGTGCATGTTTGCTATTAAATAACTAATCACAGTACAACACATTTAAGTCAGCTGCAAGTTAATTTCCCAAGTGTCTCAATGCAATATACGTAAAACTTGAGATGAATTGGTCTAGAACTGTTGCTGTTTGGGATATCCTTGTAAACCAGCTATAAATATGTAATTAGCTATTCAAAAACATCACTAACAGATCCTGATTCCATTGATTTGATTGCATTTATATTCCAACTTGCCTCCAAGGAGCTCAAGGTGATAAACATGGTGCTCCTCCTCCTCATTTAATTCCCACAACAAACTTATGAGGTAGGTTACACTGAAAGGCAGTGTGGCCCAAAGTGACCCAGTGAGCCTCATGGCTGAGTGGGGAATTGAACCCTGGTCTCCCAGATCATAGTCCAACACAGACTACATCACACTGTGTAGTGTAGCATCATTGTTCAATAGAAGCCCATGATTTTCCTATTACTTTGTAGTTTATGAGATACCACATATGGTATATTGGCAGTTCCTTTTTCTCTTTCTTATGTCTGTGGGCTGTATTTATGAATGGTTCTGCAGTCGTGGCTGCTTGAAATTTGGTATTGTTAATAGCCATGTCAGTCCAGCACTCTTTAATAATAATAATAATAATAATAATTTATTTATTTAAACCCAGCCACTCTGGGTGGCTTCCAACCGAATATTAAAACAGTACAGCATTAAACAGTAAAAAATTCCCTAAACAGGGCTGCCTTCAGTTGTCTTCTAAATGTAAAATAGTTACTTATTGCCTTGACATCTGCTGGGAGGGCGTTCCACAGGACGGGTGCCACTACCGAGAAGGCCCTCTGTCTGGTTCCCTGTAACCTCACTTCTCGCAATGAGGGAACCACCAGAAGGCCCTTGGTGCTGGATCTCAGTGTCCGGGCTGAATGGTGGGGGTGGAGACACTCCTTCAGGTATACAGGACCGAGGCCGTTTAATTAATTACTTCTATCAATTATTTCTATCAAAATTAATTTACTTCTATCAATTCCTCAACTGTCTAGGGTTCATAGCAGGGGGTTTAGGCACGAGTGGTGTGCACACAGTGGGTGCTAAAGCTAAACCATGTGAGGTGCCTTCTCAAAGTTAGGCTCTGGGTTTGGGGAAGGAGACAGAGTCATAGAGTCTCTTATCCATCTTTGGGAACGCAGCACAAGAGCTTGGGTGTGTGTCAAATTTTGACCTTGCACAGGATGCCATATTACCCAAGCCCTCTGAGAGGTATAGAAAGTTAATTTATTCATTGTTCATCGTCTGCTAAGATTATAATGTACTACTTCAAAACTTGTATTATCATCCACAGTTGGGACCTGTTCTTGGGACTTTTAAAAAAACTGTGTAGCAGTTGTGATTTTCACTGAAACCATGGTGACCTTTAGTCAGATTGTCAGTTCATGCACTGACTAAAAACCACACACAGCAGATTGTAAGAATAAGTGTACAATTTTGTTAATGGTTTTTTTTCTGGAAAACATTGTAGCATGGCATAGGGCTTCATAAAACATGAAGAAGCAATAATAAAAGTTGTTAATGTTTTTGTGTTTGTTTGATGCCAGTACACCACCTTAATACGTGGTGTGATTAAGATGATAGTATATAATGTTATAAACAAACAAACAAACAACTTTTGTTACACACACACACACGGTAAAATATACCTACTGTATATTTCCCCAATTAGATCTGTTATTTAATATGAGAACGGGTGCTTCATTTCTGGATAGACTTGCGATAACATCTTCAATAACATTTTCAATTGCTCTAAGAACATCAGTGCTGAAACAAGTTATGACATAGAATTAAAGACTGCATGTATACCAGTTCCAAAGTCTACAATAAAATGTTGACATGCATAACTGCCTTAAGTATCTGTTAGATTTATGAAGCTGCAAGAAACATTTTACTGTCCTTTTTTTTTGCTTCAGTACCCTTAGAAATCTTAATTTGCTATTTCATGTGTGTATACTTCAAGCATTAGAAAGTATACTGCCTACCGCTTCTCTTGATATTTTTTTCAACCAGCCAAACATTTGGATCAACTGGTTTAAAACTATGATTAATGTTTTAAATCAAATGATGTAATATTAACTTTGGCTAGGGTTTGACTTAACATGTTTTCAAATGCTGTAAACTTCAAAAAATGTTCAATGGTATAATATAAGTACTTCCTCTCTACCATAGCACATTAACCTTTTGATCTGACACTTTGAATGAGTGCCTGTGGTTTTTAATTATATGTAGGTTTTGGCAGGATAACAACATTGTGTGTGTGGCGGGGGGAGATAAAGTGTGCAATGAACTGAACTAAGAACAGTAGTACTGTAATATTGTTCCCTATATAGCAAAATAGCAGATTGTGTGGAACCTCCTATAAACAAAAGGACATTTTTGCTTAATTTTATCAGCTCCCTTGCTCTCCAAGCTGTGTATGTTATACAGAGCTGCCATTTCATAGATGCTGAGATCTGGGGGAACCCCCCCCAAAAAAACACCCTACTTTAGGCACTCAAAATAACTTCCTTTAGCTCAGTGATTTATTTATTTTTTTACTTGAAAGTACACACCCATTACATATCACAAACCACTTTAGAGACTCTCCTCAGTTTCAAAAAATGATTTTTCATGAGAGTGGAGGTGGTGGGGTGGAAGGGAGTTTGGCTGAAGTTGAAAGAACACAAGTCCAAAGTTCCTTTTGGCATACAGAAATACTTGTGTGGTTCTTTGGATCCTGACCATAAACTTCTAACTCTGGATGATCACATTCAGTTGTGGATAAGAATGTGGTCCTTTTCTTAAATGGGAGCACATTGATGATATATATCACAGTGAACTTCAGACACTCATAATATGCTTCCTCTCTATTAAGGAAGTACAGTATTAAGTGCTTTTTGAAGATGATTGTATATTACTCATAATCTTACAAAGGAGGAAACTGGAAATGTTTTTGTTTTGTTAGAAAACTAGCATTTATCAAAATAAGAAGGAAGGGATTGATATAGGCCCCCACAATCCTCAGCTTTTAGATATCTTCTCTCTAAAAAATGGTTAATGTGTCAGGTTGAAAAGTTTCAGAATAAGATTATTTGATGGTTCGATTTATTCAACAGACAAGGGTCATCAGCACTTCTCATTTGCTATGTTTCCTACTGGTACTTTTTATTATTGCATTATTATTTATTTAGGACATTTATGCACCATTCCAGTGGTTTATTTGCAATCAATTAAAATAAGGCATCCCTGCAAGCAGATTGAAAATCTTAAACACAGAACACAAAAGGAAAGAGGGAAGAAGAAGAAGAAGAAGAAGAAGAAACAAATTCATGCACCAATTCTTAAAGTTAAATAGTGATTCTTGTTCCAGATGGAACTTGGTAACTTTTTACCCAATTAATTATGATTCCTTCAGTTTCTGCAGTTGCTGCAATGATCTTTTATGACCCATGTGCATTGAATTTTATCATAGTTCTGTATAAGGCAGATAATTTAGCTGGATAGGTTTCTGTTTCATCTTTAAAAATGTGTGGGTAAGTGAGCAGTGCCAAATGGTAGATCCAGGTTTCACATTCAGGCTTATTGTCTGCTGTTTGGGGCCAACATAAGTTGAGAGTACTTTAAAGGAGAAAGAGAAGGATTTGAATGGCATGCTCATTGGAACAAATCACATATGTTCTTTCTTTAATTTTAGCTCCCACTTCTTAAAGATGAAGTAACCTTTAAGAAGAAAAAGATACATTACTGGCCAAACATGCCAACTTAAAAAGCTCTCAGCATTAATTACAGAGAAATCTAAGCTGGGAACAGCAAGGCACTGCAGATGTATCACATGAGGATAAAGCCTGTCAGCTCATTTCCAACAAGTCACAGCATGAGCATTATTTTTTTCTTTCTTTTTTCTTTTGGCAGCACGAATAGAAATGCACTTAAATCATTATTTCACAACAGGAATAAAACAAACAAACCAAGTTACAGATTTAATCCTATAGCGTGTGTGTTAAGTGAACGGTATGCACGTAGATTAGAATTATTTTAAATTAAATTTGCAAAACCATATGTTGCTTAAGACAAAGATATTAAAGTGCCAAATTTCTTATGCTAAATATATCCATTGCATTAGTATGATAAATGCATACAGCATCAGAAGCACACTATTTTTCCTTTGTGTGTGTGTGTGTGTGTGTGTGTGTGGATCTGGTTATTATAACGTATCCTGCAATTGACTTTTGGGTGAACCCCCCTCCCCCCAAGAAGAGTATTCTACTAAATATGTATAGGTTCAGAGCCTTAAAAAAATCAGTCTGTGATTCCAGGTTGTTTACACAGATCATGTGTGGCTCTTGAACAGTTCCACAGTTGTGGACTCCCCTGTGAGGGAAGGTTACAATTTACGGGTTTTTTAGTTTAGAAATAAGGCAGGTAAGGAAGGGGGAGTTCAAGCTATGTAAAATTATGCATGGTGCGGGAAAAGTGGATAAAAAAGATGTTTCTTGCTATGCAGGACAGACAAAAGGAAGTACTGGTTTAATACAGCACAGTTAAACCTTCAAATATGCTTCTACAAGATTATGGCCACCAGCTTAGATTGTTGTATTTCATTAATCAATCAGTCAATCAATCAATTAAATATTATTATTGTAAACTTATTTGCAATATGAGCTTGTTATGTTACCTATCTTGAGGAGGCTTCCTCAGGGAAGGATATATTTGTGGGCTAGAAAGACCAATATTTACCAATTAATTTGTTTAGAAAATGGATATCCTGCTTTTCAATGGAATGATCTTCCAGGTGGTTTGAAACAAATTGGATTTAATACTCAAACAGGCAACACAAAACACAGCAGCTCTCTGTCTTTTACCAGTGGGCAGGGCTTACTTTCAACTTTGTAATGCCAAATATCCAAAGCAACTTCATATTCTCAGAATATAACAGTTTAGAAGCAGTTCTGTGGTAATAATGTTGTCTTTTATTCATTTTACGCCTCTCAATGGGGTAGGTACTGCCACTGGGACTAAGCTGAAGAGTCAAGCATTCATTATTGCAATGAACTTTTGAGGGAAAGATCCTCCACCACTCTAATATCTCCCAACTATTGGAGCTAGAAAAGAGGAAGCATTAAGTGTATAAAAATGCAAATGGTTAAGTCCAACATGTTTCAGTTACAACCTTCTTTGGGATCACAGGACTGCAAAACAAAAACATGTTTGCTCTCCAAATACTTTGTTGCAAAACAGCATACAAGTACTACTGTACAGATAAACTGCAGTTTCCGTACAGTAAAGCTACTGTAGTTCCATGCTAGTAGCTGGGGTACAGTTTCACCACAGAATGAGCTAAGTAGATGCCCCTCATTTCAGAGCATGAGTTTCATTTTAGGTGATGACAGATCAGAAATCTCTTTCCCAATCCTTTGTGAAATGGCCATCCAATGGATGTCTCCCACATTGATGGAGTGAACTGTTTGCATACGTAAGCACCAGGTTACTGTTTTACCAGTATCTGCTCTGTGAGCTGTTTTGAGGGAGGAACGAGTGAACCTGGGCAACAACACTAGCTACCTTCTTTCCCTTTTGTTTAATGTGGTGTAGTTTTTACAGAGAAAGAGAGAGGTGGTGGTTGCTGCCTCTGTGGTGCTCGCAGTGGAAGCAGCTTTCCATCTTGCCTGACTATGAGTCTTTACCTAGAGATCTCACAGCTCTGGCTGGCCACAAAGGGGCCATGCCTGCTTCCAAGTGTTACACCAGCTGCTTCCCTGAGTGAAAGTCGGTGTTTGTCCAGTAAGGTGAACAAGGACCAGTTCGTCTCTCCAGGGAAGGTCATGGCTAAAGATGGAGCGAAGGCACTAAATGGAAGGCTAGGAAAAGAGGGGGGCGGGGGTGGAATCTGAGAGGAAGCTATTCGTCGCTCGTCTCTATCTACTGATCCTTTTTCCGTGGCGTTCCTGAAGAGGAGAGGCTCGCGCGCAAAACCAACGGTCTTTCCCGCCCTCTCCTATATATTTTGGCGCGCGGGGAGGGGGAGGAGGTAACGCGCGCACCTGTCCAGCAAAGACGGTTTTGCGTCAGTCTTCAGCAGGACTGAGCCAGACAACCAATCAAATTAGGAGATATAGGCGGGCTCTCCGCTCTCTCCCTCTCATACACACACCGAGTTGAGGGGAGGGATGAAGATCTGAGGGAGGTTATGAGAGGAAAAGTTGCCACGAGGATGCTTTTTTAAAAACCACCACCACCACAACAACAACTGGGGAGGAAATAAAGCTTCGAGAGAATTCCTGAAGGAAAGCTGCCACGAGGACCCAGCTTTTAAAATAAAAACAAACAGATAAAAGATACTAGGTTTGCTAGTTGTTGCGCTAAATGATTTGCTGAGGAAACGCTTTGACTGGATGGCAACAAACTTCACTGTTTCGTTGTTTGTTTTTGTTTTGAAAACGGTCTCCCATCTGCCTCCGCCACAGATAAACAGAAAGTCAACTCCAGGGACGACTTGTTAAACAGATTTGTATTAGTGTTTAGAAAAAAATACAAACAGGGCAAAGGAGGGAGAGAGGTGATTATTACTAGCTGCACAATCCTAATAGGAAACCCTGCTGAATTCCTTGGGGCTTTTTCCCAGTTTAGGGCAGCCCAAGAAGGCACCTATTGTGGAAAACTTGAGATGAAAGCAGTGGTTTTTTTTCCCTTTAAAAATGTTTATGGGTACTCTCATTTTGACTCAAGAAAATCACCATTTTATAGTTCAAATCGGGGGAAAGAAATACAGTAAATGGACAAAAGTACAAAGATTCACAAAATGTTTATGTTTATGCGTACCCCTGCGTGCCCCCAGGAAAAAACCCACTGGATTAAAGTATTATATAGTATAAAGATGGTGGTGCTCCTCGAAATTTGCCGCATATATTTCCCGTCCCTCTGTCTGTGTATAAATGCCAACTGAAGCATCCGATGAAGTGAAAACTACTCCACAAAAGCCCACATGCTAAACTGGGTAAAAGCGTTGCCCCTGCCCTATATCGTTTGCAATCCTGACATCCTTCTGCTCTTTGTGAGGACTAGGCTACCATTATTTTCAGAGGGATAACCATATAGAATTGTAGCGTTGGAAGGGACCCATCTGTTGGTGCAAAAGCAAGATTCTTCTGGCACCTGCAATACTTAATACATATTGTTGTGGCATAAGCTTACTTATTCTACCACTGGTCCCAGTTTTCCTGCAACTGAGAACATCCCAGTTGTCGAATGTTAAATTGTGATAAGAAAAAAGCCAATATGTCAAGGGGTGCAGAAAATGTTAATGCTGCGATCCTAAGCACACTTACCTATGTGAGGCATATGAGCCTCTGTCTTTAAAGTGGATAAATACAGGGGAAAGTAAAGGGCCAATCTTCACAATGGGAAACTCCCAAATCATGACCACATAGTATTTAGCAAAATATGGTGAATCTAGCCTAGGACCCAAGAGGTGTATGCACATGGCTCGAATACCATGGGTTAGTATAAATTCTAATTTTGTTGTATAGTAAATCACTAGAGCTAACAATGTCTAGAAGCTTTATGATAAAGATATTTTCCTATTTTCTTGTTGTTATCCCTGTCTACAAAATCTTTGGTTACAGGTAGGTAGCCGTGTTGGTCTGGATCGAAGTAAAATAAAAAAATTCCTTCAGTAGCACCTTAAAGACCAACTAAGTTTTTATTTTGGTATGAGCTTTCGTGTGCATGCACACTTCTTCAGGTATCTGAAGAAGTGTGCATGCACACGAAAGCTCATACCAAAATAAAAACTTAGTTGGTCTTTAAGGTGCTACTGAAGGAATTTTTTTTATTTTACAAAATCTTTGTGAAGGAGAGCTTCAAAAAAAGTAACCACAAAGGCAAACAATCCTACCCACAAGAATTTTGGGTGCTATGTTTTGAACATTTGTGTTCAAGAGCAGACTTTATGCCATGATTTCCAATACAAAATTAGAAAGTTGTTACAGAATTTAGTTGATACTCACCATGTGGCATAATAATTGCTCACATTAAAAACTTTGCTAGTGTTTGCAATTGCCAGCAGCAGTTGCTGTGAAGCAATGCCACAAAGCATTGCTATGGTCCATGGGGTCACGAAGAGTCGGACACGACTAAATGACTAAACAACAACAACAATGCCACAAAAGCTTATCTGTATAGTGCTGAAGTTCACTTGGGTAGAAGTAGGGCAGAACGGCATTGAGGTCAAGGTGACTAGCCAAAGGTTACCTGGTGAGCTTCATGTCTTGAGTCCTGATTTTAACCCTAGTCTCCCAGGACATACCGATAATCTAACACCAGTGGCAGATTTTGGTGTCTCAAATTTCATTGGTGCCCAGTACAATACCAAAATTTGGTGTCCCTCTGCCTCTCACCTTCCATTCAACATCATACAGTAGATGTGGTGCCCCCCTGCAGCACCCTTGAGGCTCCGTGCCCAGTGCAGCCAAACCAGTCATGCTACCCTAAATCTGCCTCTGCTGCCACCTGCAAAACCTGCTATTTATTTATTTATTTTTGTAAATGCTGTGAACCAATTTAGAGTGGGTTCCTGAGTTCCTTTCACAAAAATTATAATGATAGATAGAAATTTGGGACAGCATTGGATCCATGCCACAGGATTGTCAGCAATTTGCCACAATTTGCCATGAAGGGGCAGAATAATTTCCTGTTGAATTCTACCTTTGGGTCTATATACCATGGACATAAAGTTCACAACATTGCTTTCACCAATTAGCCTCAACTGAATTATATGGGATTTGAGATTTAGCCCACCATGACAGTGGTAACACAAATATAAGCTTTTCATTTTAGTAAAGCCTCAGGCTCCAACATGAAAGAAACTGGTGCAATTATCAAAGAAACAACAAAAGAAGAGGGAATCAACAAATCCTTTTAAATAACACACCTTTTTTTGCCTTCAGGTATATTGAGATCAAACGGAAAATACTTATGCAAACCCCCATAGCTCTTTTTAAGAACTCCATATCAAGCATCTGTGTTTCAAGGTTTATTTGATACACAGGCTGACAAGTATATGTCAGGACTTTAAATAACAGTTGCAAATGAAATTGTGCACTATATTAAGATATTTTAAAGACTCCTTTTATTTCAATGCAGCATCAAATATCCACTGCAATTAGGCTTGACTCCAAAATTGAATATAATTTCCTACATTACTCTTATTGAAAGAAATAATGATAATTTAGTATTTAAATTGCCCTTCTAGATAAACTCAAGTATTAGAATGTTCTCAGTGAAATGGTCACCATTTGGCAAGTTCCCAACATTAGTCAATTAAAGGTAGGTTGTGCTCATAAGTATTATCATTTAAATAAAAATACAAAACACATGTGGATAGCCCACCAATGTTGTATCAGATGAAATGCCTCAGTGTACAAACAAATTTATCATCTTCATCTTCTGTGCTAATTATTTAATGTTCTAAAGACAAGTGGTTACTTCCACATGCAGCGTGTGATGCAGTGAATTACACACATCAAGAAATTAAACTACTGTATGCTCATAATGATTTCATAATCCTTAAAAAAGTAACTTTTTACTCCACATTATATTGGTTCAATAGTTACAAAACATTCAGATTTATTATATCCATAATTATGGGTTTGGTTTTTTACAAAGAATCTTATTGGATAATACATATTGTCTCATATTAGACAATGTCACTTATTTCCCTTCCTCTAACAGGAACAGGTTATTTTCCTACTAAGAAACTCTCTAGAATAAATTATAGCAATTTGGTAACATATAGGAATCCAGTTGCTTTTGTTAGTAGAATGAATGAATCAATTTATATCAGTCACTGACCAGAGTGTTAATAGAAATAGGAAGTAGTTGAAAGACAATATAATTGGCAACAAGAATTTTCTGGATCTGTTATTGTATCACTTCTCAGTTTCTCATGGCTGTGAGAAAACGTTGAAGAAAAATGTATCCCATGCACCAGCAGATTTGACTATGAACAAGAGCTGAGTATGGGAACCAGACCTATCACCTGCTGCTTACATGGAAAGATGTTGATCTTTTTTAATGAACAGGGCCTCTAGTATAGAAATAGGAGATGAAAAGTCATTCACAGCAAAGAGCATAAAGAGGGCATATCCTTTCTGATTTGACATGCCTTGCTTAAAGAATAAAATCCAATACGTTTTTAGCTTACATAACGTTTGAATGAGAAACACCTGCAGGTAATTTAGTATCATGGCAGCCAGGCCAGTACAATAGAGGGATTTTATTTTCTGACCATTGTTCTTTGTTTTGACTCTTTCAGCCACATATCCTTTATTTAGTGAGAAGGAAGCTTATGGCTAATCTCTGTCACAATACCTTTGGAATCTAACATTGAAGATATTTATACTTTTTCTAGCATGATAGGAGAGTGTAACACCAAGCAACTATCATAAAGTGTTCATCACACTTATATAATTGCAAAGTTGTTTTATGGGTTTTAAGGCTTGTATCTTTTGTATTTCATTTTAACTTTATTATCATACACTGCTTCAGTTCTTCTGAGTGAATGTTATATGTGAATGATGTGGTTTTAGGAAAGAACTGATATTTTTATTTGTTATGTTTAGTATTTATTTCATGTGCATATTTTTGAACTCTGAAAACAAATATTAAAAACCACCAGTGGGCGCACTCACACATGCTGTGCACATTGTGTGATTTATCTTCATCTAGTAATATATAACTTCAAACTGTATGTGTGAAATGACTCCATTTAAAATAATTGGCTTGCATTCAAAGCTCCCCCATCCCTTCACAGAGTGGATTATGGGAGACAAATTTTCATAGACTAGGGGGAACTTTTTTTGATAATATATAGCAGAGGTGGCCAACTCTGAAGAGACTAAAGTTGTTAAGCTTTTTTTAGGGAGGAGGAAAGCCCGTTTTCAGGGGTTCAGGTCAGAGTTGTTGAGCTTTTCTGAGGCGGGAGGAAAGCCCTGTTTGGGGGGGGGGTGAAGGGCTAAAATGTTGAGCATTTTTTAGGATAGCCAAAGTTGTTGAGCTTCTTTGGGGGGAGCCAGTGATCTACCACAGATGTCCAGTGATCTGCCAGTAGATCACGATCTACCTGTTGGACGTGCCTGATATATAGGAAAAGAAGAAATGTAGTATGTGATGCTATCAGACCAACACCACTTCACTGGCTGCTCCATTTGGAAGGTGAATGAAACATTTATAGAATCATAGAGGGACCGTGAAGACTGTGATGCTGTCATGTGATGTGTAACTACCGGTATGTGGCTGCTGCTGACCTAAAAACATTTGGTTCAGTTGCAGCCACATAGACATGACCACTACAATTAGTTAGGATCTCAAATGCTGGCATTCTTTTATGCTTTGCTAGGGAACATAATTCCTTGGCTCTTGTGCCATGCGATTAAGAAAACATTACATAACACTGTTGGGGGTTCACTGCACCAAGGAGAAAATTTTATTCTAAGGGATTAATTTTGTTCCAAGTTGACTTTGTCTTGACACCCACAGCACTCTCAGTGCTGCAAATTGGCAATACTGATTTCTTAAATTTTAATGCTATTTTGAAGGGAGGGGGGGACTCATTTGGCTATTGGGTACACAACACAATTAAACCCACCTTAAATCACCCTGAAGCTACTATAACCCATGATGGGGTGGAGCAGGAAGAGTTGCTTGTGTTATGTGAATACCTATATTTTCCGCCACCACAGCTAATGGGATAGGCAATTTAAGAAAGGAAAATACCGGTAGCACTTGGAAAGGAGCTAATCCCTCCCAAAGTGCCAGTCCGAATCAGCACAAATGGCTGCTTTTTAATAATAATAATAAAAGAACAGAACCTCTTGGGAGATGACAGATGATATGTAATTTGCCCCTAAGGTTATATAGTCTAAGCAAATTTAGAAATATGTATCAGTGAGGTGCCTTTCAGTGTGCAGTCTACCAAAATCTAGTCTCAACAACAAAGAACCTTCAGGAACTTGTATTTTGTGTTTGAAACTGTTATCATGCTTTTCATTCTCTCTCTCTCTCTCTCTCTTTTTAAAAATATATATTTTATTTTCAAAAAGAAAACATTTTTTTAAACACACACACGTACACAGAGACATGTACACTTATTTCCACAAAACCATATTCATATCAACACAGTACAGAATTTCTAAACCCCCGGACTTCCTCCCACCCCTCCCCTGGCTTCCAGAATTCTTCCTCTTTTAATTGCCTCTAATTACTTTATCTAACTTTGTTATACTCCATTTTTACCCTTTGTTGATTTAAATTACAAATGTTATGTGAATCCTGCTAATGTTTTAAAACTATTACAGTGTTCTTTAATGTATTCAATAAAGTTTTACCATTCTCTACTAAACTTATTGTCCTCTTAGTGCCTGATCTTCCTGATTAATGGTGCCAACTCCGCATATTCTATCATCTTCAGTATCCATTCTTCTTTCGATGGGGCTCTTTCCTCTTTCCATCCCTGGGCGTATAATATTCTTGCTGCTGTCATCGCATATAAAACCAATACTTTTTTATCCTTCAGTATTTCTTCTCCTGCTAAACCTAATAAAAATGCCTCTGGTTTTTAAATGAAAGTTATTTTGAACATTTTTTTTCAGTTCATTGTAAATCATTTCCCAGAAGGCCTTAGCTATTTTACATGTCCACCACATATGGTAGAATGTACCCTCCTTAACTTTACACTTCCAACATAGGTTGGTTATGTTCTTATACATATTTGCAAGTCTTGTAGGAGTCAGATACCATCTATACATCATGTTCATAATGTTTTCTTTTAATGAACAACAACCAGTAAATTTTAGGTCTTTATTCCATAACTTTTCCCATGAGTCTAGTTACAGGTAGGTAGCCATGTTGGTCTGAGTCGAAGCAAAATAAAAAAAATCCTTCAGTAGCACCTTAAAGACCAACTAAGTTTTTATTTTGGTATGAGCTTTCGTGTGCATGCACCAGTGTATCTGAAGAAGTGTGCATTCACTTAAATCCCTGCGAAGTTATGGAATTTGGACTGAAAGCAGCACCCTATTCAGATTGGCGAGAGACCATTGTGACGTCACAATAGAGGGATACTTTTAACTTTTGTTTCCTGGCTGGAGGCTTTGAAGCTACTGTGGTGACTGGAACTGATACTTAACTTTCGTTTTTCAAGTTGGGAAATACAAGTTTCACCATTCCCTGTTTCTTAAACCCTGCTGCAGCCTCTAATATGGAGAGATGCCAACAAATAATACAACATCTGATTTTTATGAGATGATAGTTTAGATTAAATTAGATAATTGCTAATGTTAATATGTGAGGAATTTATAGTAAAGGATAGAATTTAAAGAATATTTTAAGCTATGATTTATGAAAACTGCTAAAGATGATTTAAAATGAAAATCAGAAGGGGGGACCCTTTCTTTGTTGTTAGTTGTATTGTGCATTGTCTTTTGTTTTATTATGTGTGTTATTATAAAATGAATTAAAAAAATTCAGAAAAAAGAGAAAAGAAATAGGGCTAGGGATGTGGTGATAACTCCACCCTACTGTTACCAAGCTGGGATTTGGGACTCAGCTATATTAGTCAAATTACAACGTTTTAAACGTTATAACACCCGTGACACCAGATGGCGATGTAGAGCTAAAACCGCAACTCAATATTTTCCATTGTGAGCTTTACAGTGGGTTTTTCAAGAGCATTTTCAGAGCATTTTTTTTTATAGCTGTGTAGATCTAGCCTTGGATTGTCCTGCAAAAAAGATAGCCAGTGTAACAAGCACATTGGAAGATCAGACAAATATGCTGTGAAGTCCTTCAAATGTCTCTTGAGATAAAAGCTTTTCAAGCCAATCGTCTTAAAAACACAAGAGGGTGTTTGGTGGGCCTCTTTGAGCAGGGAATTCCATGTATGCATCCTAACATCAAAAGGGGGCCTGCTTCATGTCACTATATTTCTAACCTCACTAGGCCAGCAAGCCCTCAGCAGGGAAGGCCTCAGAAGGGATTTTCTTCTCTTTATCTGTCTTCTACTGTGGTACTTTTTAAGAATTGCACCGGAATATGAAAGGGAGTAGAGCATGTGCTTCAGGCTCTAACAAATCTGCTTGTGGTCTCCTGCCTTTGGTACTTCTGAGGAAATGAATGCATGTTACTAGCTAGCTAACTAACTAACTAACTAACTAACCAAATAACGTATCCGAATGTATCTGAAGAAGTGTGCATTCACACAAAAGCTTATACCCAGAACAAACTTAGTTGGTCTCTAAGGTGCTACTGGACAATTTTTTATATATTTCAACTGAAATATTTATATATTTCAGACCAACAGCTACCTACCTGTAACTAACTAACTAACTAACTAACTAACTAACTAACTAACTAACTAACTAACTACTCATCTTATTTCTTGTCTAAGTAGGCCAATAAAACCTAAGTAGGGCGTCAACATACAGAGAAGGGCTCATATGGGGGTGGGTGGGTGGGAAGCAAGTATTGTATTCTCTTCAACTGCTTTCTATCCTAAAATGTGGTACTAAAAAATTAAACAATTATGTGGGCTACCCACTGTTAATCAACACAGTGTTAAGTAAAGCAATGTATTGCATTGAAATCTCAGCTAGTGTACCGCAAATTAGCTTATTTTTCCCTATAAGGAAAGCCTGCACAGTAGTTGCATTATATCTGTCTCCAGTTAGAAATATGATCTCTTGTTCTTTTCCAGTTTTTTCCATGTTAACACAATCTTACAAAATATAAGATTACTCCAAGGACCCCCAAAAATAGTCTAAAAATTTAAGATGCAGCCTGCTTACAATTACACGTCTATCAAACCACTGAAATGAAGGGTGTGGTGCCTTTAACATTTATGCAGTTAGAACTCTGGAATACAGGCGTCTCCACACTTTTGCATGTTTGACTCGTGTGTGTGACCATGTGTGACACCAGGAAATAAAAAAATTTATGTAAACTGCAAAAGGACACAAAAAGTGCAAAAATTGCCCCAAAAGAGTAGGAAAAGTGCAAAAATTATACCAAAAGAATGGGGAAATGACTACCGTAGCAAGCCCAAGAGCCTTTGCAACTGCAATCTCAGAAAGCTTTGTGCTGACATTTGAGTTCTGTGGAGAGTTGGAGTTTGAGAAAGGAGATTTGGAGGGAGCAATTGTGATGGAGTTTGGTAGATTTTTGGCAGAGTTTGGCTTTTTAGATGGTGTTTCCCACTACAGTGGTACCTCGGGTTATAAACGCTTCAGGTTACAAACGCTTCAGGTTACAGACTCTGCTAACCCAGAAATAGTACCTCGGGTTAAGAACTTTGCTTCAGGATGAGAACAGAAATTGTGCGGCGGCGGCGCAACAGCAGCGGGAGGCCCCATTAGCTAAAGTGGTGCCTCAAGTTAAGAATAGTTTCAGGTTAGGAACGGACCTCCAGAACGAATTAAGTTCTTAACCAGAGGTACCACTGTATACACAAGTTCACGTATATGTGCAGTACCTGGGAACATAATCCCTGTGTATGTGGGGATAAGGGGATGCGGGTGGCACTGTGGGTTAAACCACTGAGCCTAGGGCTTGCCAATCAGAAGGTTGGCGGTTCGAATCCCTGTGACAGGGTGAGCTCCTGTTGCCCGGTCCCAGCTTCTGCCAACGTAGCAGTTCGAAAGCAAGTCAAAGTGCAAGTAGATAAATAGGTACCACTACAGCGGGAAGGTAAACGGTGTTTCCATGTGCTGCTCTGGTTTGCCAGAAGCGGCTTTGTCATGCTGGCCACATGACCTGGAAGCTGTACGCCGGCTCCCTCGGCCAATAACGCAAGATGAGCGCGCAACCCCAGAGTCGGTCATGACTGGACCTAATGGTCAGGGGTTCCTTTACCTATGTGGGGATAAAAGGAAAATGGGCAAAAACATTATTGCCAAAGATCCTTGATTTTATTTTGCTCATCATGAAATGCAGTGGAAGGACTCCTGTCAACCTGTTATGGACCTCCATATTTTTTGTTTCTCTTATTTTGCTTAATAAGTATTTTAAATACTTCCTTGCCCTCCCCCCGCCATCCAGTCTTAAAAGTTAGGGGAAGTTACATTTCCATTTTTTCAGGACTCTTTCCTATGTATGTGTAGGTCATTCTTTTCTTCAGGCTCAGAACAAGCCCAAATGAATCGGATTGATGTCATCACTGTAAATCACATGCTGTATTTGGGTATGCAGGAAAGCATGACTTATTGCTTTGTGGTTGGCCAATGGGAACTGTGAATGATCTAAGTTGAATTCTGCTTCCAAATAGCATTTCAGTTCTTGAATTATTAACTGTTCTGTCAGTGAAACTGCAAAAAGAATGATATGAAGACAAATAACTGAAGTATTGAGCTCTTCCTTACTGCAGTGAGCTCAAAACACCTTTGAAATCGTGAAATAGACACATTGTGTGTGAATTTGCCAGGTTGTGTTGGGAGAAAATGGTTACCTGATGTATTAAAAGTTGTCTTTCTGTTATAAGCTACATTTATTAAATACAATAACTACACAAGGTTTGTTTAGGACCTACGGTAGATAAACTGTATTTGTGACAGATGCACTGAAAAAGTAACCATGAGGTCAAAACATACTTCTCACAGTTCACGTGAGGCCTGGGTACCCGTTTAAGGAAAAGTTCATTCAGTAACTTTGACTTTAGTTTGAAATTATCTTCTTTGAATCCCAACCATGCCCAACTGAAACAAACCCATTCAGAATGTTCAAAAAACCCTCTAGTTACTCCACCACACATTAAGCCAGAATTATACTTCCTTTTTGCTTATGATGCCATTCTTCGCTCAATCCCTAACAAGTTGGGTGGCGTCCTAGCCCTTTTATTTTCGATCTTCATCCTACTTATTATGCCAATAACCCATTTATCAAAACAACGCACCTACTGCTATTGCCCACTATCCCAAATACTATTTTGACTTTTAATCTCAAACATAATCATGTTAACATGAATTGGGGACCAACCTATAGAACATCCATTCATTATTAAGTCAATTAGCTTCAACACTATACTTCACAATCCTTCTTTTCCTTCTGCCTATAGCCGCTATAATCGAAAACAAACTACTTAAATGATAACCAGCCTTAGTAGCTTAAATAACCTAAAGCACAGGCCCTGTAAGCCAGAACTGAGAACACACTATCCTAGGACATCAAAAGAGAAGGCAAGGCCGCAACCCCTCATTCTGAATGGGTTTGTTTCAGTTGGGCATGGTTAGGATTCAAAGAAGATCCTGAAGCTGAGGCTCCAATATTTTGGCCAACTCATGAGAAGAGAAGACTCCCTGGAAAAGACCCCGATGCTGGGAAAGATGGAGGGCACAAGAGGAAGGGGACGACAGAGGACAAGATGGTTGGACAGTGTTCTCGAAGCTACCAACATGAGTTTGACCATACTGCGGGAGGCAGTGGAAGAAAGGAGTGCCTGGCGTGCTCTGGTCCATGGGGTCACGAAGAGTCGGACACGACTAAACAACAACAGGATTCAAAGAAGATAATTTCAAACTAAAGTCAAAGTTACTGAATTAACTTTTCCTTAAGCGGGTATTCCAGCATTCTAATTCAACAGTCACACCAGAAGCTGCTTTTTTCTGAGAGTTCATTGGTCTACCTAGTTCAGTATTTGTCTACATTGACTGGCGGAAGCTCTCCAGGGCAATTCCAGATGGGTGTGTATTGTGACATCAGCACCCCTCAGGCATGCAAGTTCCTAAGCAGCAATATTCTCATAAAAATGCTGGCTTGTGTTTCCCTTCCTCTTCATTTAAATTGGAGTTACCTTTCTGGGAGAAATCTGGGTTTGTTTTGGTTTTTGTTTAACAACCTGTCACCAACTACACAGTTAAAATATTAAGTTGCATCTTGGAGCACCCTTAGAGACAGGAATACCTAGAACACTTGAAAAGGTACATATGCTTTACCAGAGTACGCTGTACTTGAGTACGTAATGAGGTCATCAGACACCATGGACGCTGTGAATTGTGTCCAGTTAAGTCATACTCAGAGAATTAGCTGAAACCTTAGTGTTGCCTGCTAGCAAGTCCTAGATACTATGTTGGGTTGCTGTTTTGTTGTTCATAAATACAACTATTGAAGTTCTCCTGACTCCTGCTGTTTCCTGGTATTATGCCAGACCCTTTGCAAGGTTTAATCACACAGTAAATATCCTTCCCAAATACTAAAGTTCATTACAGTCATACCTCGGGGTAAGTATGCTTCAGGTTGCGTACTTTCTGGTTAAGTACTCCGCGGACTTCCGGGTTCCACCCCGCACACATGCACAGAACGATCTGTGCAGAAGTGTTCTGTGCATTTCACGCATGCGCAGAAGTGCTCTATCAACGCTTCACGCACGCATGTTATCGCTGCTCGGGTTAAGTACTTTTCGGGGTACGAATGGCACCCCGGAACCAATTAAGTACTTAACCCGAGGTACCACTGTAAATGTTAATTTTTTCTACAATACTGTCTTATTTATTTTATAGTACAGTACATTGATTATTGCCTTCATTTTATGGGTCAATGGTCTCGTTAGACAGTAAAATTTGTGTTAAATTGCTGTTTTAGGGGGTGTTTTTCATTGTCTGGAACTGATCAATCCACTTTCCATTACTTTCAATGGGAAAGTTCGCTTCAGGTTAAGTACGCTTCAGGTTATTTACGGATTCCGGAACCAATTAAGTACTTAACCTGAGGTACCACTGTAATTTCAATGGGCGCCTACTCTGTTTTTGAACTACTGTAGTTGACACAACCCATAGCATCCTAAGGCTTTCTGTATTTTGGGTACTGAGATGAGCATGCAGAAGAGATTCTCAGGAGCATATATATTTACTTTATTTACTTTTCTGGCATGCTTTATATCTCTACAAAATACTCAGGCATTCTAGAAAAATTATATATTTCTGGTACCATCAGGTAAGGTGTGGGGTGAGGGGGAGGATAGATCAGTTGTGTGGCATGATGGTGCTGGGGTGAGTTCAAATTCAGCCATGCCCAAATGTCAATGACATTTGGACTTGGCTCATATTAAGTTTGAAGGTGGTGAATTCTTTATTTCATCTTATGAGCCCCCACTTATGAACTTTTGAACCAGCTTTTATGCAGACTATGCTGCTGGATCCATTTTGTTTAAAAATTAATGGCAGAACATGACCCTGATTAGAGAGATCATATTTGCAAGTTTTAGAAGCGAGAAATATCATTTACAGTAACATTACCTTATCCATCTAGAATCATAAATGTAATTTTATTAGGTTATATTCTCTTAGGCAAACTACTTTATAACTATTTCATTTTTTGTCTTGTTCATTTCAGTATATGGACTTAATAGTTGGAAATATGACCTCTTCATACCCTCCAACATTTGTCTGACAAAAATAGGCACGTTCCATATTCAATATGTATGGAGATTGCTTGTTTTAGGTGTTCTTCAGGATGTGTGTGCTTCAGTGCATGCATGCTCCCTTCTCCCATTCCTTTATCCTACTGCTTATATGTGCTAGAGGGGCAGAGTGCATAGCCTAATTATTAGGATCTTAGCTCAGTGGCAGAGCACATTTTGCATGCAAATATTCACTCCTGGGATCTCTATGCAGAGGAGGAAATCCTCAATAAATGTTGGAGTAAAAAAATACATAGGAATACATTTATCCTTTCAGCTGAGTATTGTCTGCACCATGGGTAAAGAAACCTTTTCACCCCAAGAAGTACATTCCCTCATGGGCACCTTTCTGATGGCTACATATCATTTGGCCACTATGAGAACAGGATGCAGGGCAGTCTTGAGCAGGTCGCGCGCCCTGGCGCTGAGGGGCGGAAATCGCTCCGGCGCCCCTGCCCTGGCGCCCCGCGCCACCGGGACTCTACCTAGAGCCGGCCCTGACAGGATGCTAGATGAGATGGGCCCATTGGTCTAATTTAGCAGGCTCTACTTAATGTTCTTAATGCATGAAGCTCATAATGGTGAACAAAGATTCTAAAATACAGTACAGCACCAATGAATGCCATTTCCTTTGAAAAAGGGCTATGCCTTCTCCCCCTCTTACTTGATGTAAGTCACTAAAATTAGTGCTTTTCACATAAAGACACTTTTCCTTAGAGTGAACATGAACGACCCCTTAAAGGCTAGCTAATGATGAAATCCCTGAAGGTGTTAATTAAACAGGACAATTATGATCTACCCGTGATTTATAGTTATAGATTACTAGCCCACAGTGGTTGGTCTGATAGGCATTAATTGCCCACTTAACCATTTAAGGTTGTTTTAATATTTTAAAAAATCATTGTGGTACAAAAGGTGATGAATGTTTCTGTTCAAACAGTCCATTAAGATGATTAATTAACATTACAATGAGGTCCTGCAGGCTTCATTGGTGCTGGTAAAAGTCTGGGAAAGTGTGTGAGAGGCATTACCATAGGAAATTATATTGTGGCCAAATGTGCACATAGAATTTAAAAACTGCTTTCCAGAGAGATCTTTCTTTCTTTCTTTCTTTCTTTCTTTCTTTCTTTCTTTCTTTCTTTCTTTCTTTCTTTCTTTCTTTCTTTCTTTCTGTTACCCAACCAGGTTTACATGGATGCTTTGTACAACTTCATGCCTTTGGCATAAAGAAGGTCTTATCTTTCCAATGCAAGAGATACTGGAAGAAAGGAATAATAAAATTCAAACACTAAAACTTCATAGTCCTCTTTGAAGCGGTTTGGCTGGAATGTCAAACCACTGGTTGCACCATAGGAGAATGAAAGGGGGAGAGAGTTAAATGCAATGAATTATGGTTAAGAAGGCCATAGCTTTATTTGATCATATGTAAAAATAAAAAGAGGTGCTCTATGTGGTCATTTCAGGTCAAATAACCAACCCCCTGTAGCTGGGGGTCTCTGTAAAAAGAAAGGGGAAATGCCACATTTTCAAACAGCATGATTTAGAAAGGCAGCTTTTGAGTTCATTACAACTCTGAAACTGGCAACACTTGTAGGTTTTCATTCCAAGCAAAAGTATAAGAAAACAACGAAGAGAGGAGTTTCCTTTCTCAGAAACTCTTGTGAGCTGCCCTGAGTAGCATTTAGAGAATAACACGGTGTGTTTTAAGCAATTTATCTGTCTGGGAAGATTGTAAGGATTTCCTATAGTAAGGAAGATTCTGACAGTAAGTGCTATTTGACAGAGGAACAGACTGCCATGAAAGGAGGTGGATGGCCAATGGTCATGTGTGATCTAGTTGATATTTCTGCATTGCGGGGGTTTAGACTAGATGACCTTGGCATCCCTTCCAACTCAACAATCCTATGATGCTATGAAATCCATAAACCAGTGTGATAAATTGGTTTAGGTATCAAATCCCTTTTATTGTTCAAGGCAGTCCATATATCCCTGAACTATATTCTAGGGTTGTGGAGCTGACAGACAGTGTAAATGGGTCGTGTTGTGCCATCCCTCAATGGCGGGTGGGTGAATAGGGGTGAGGCTTCCACCCCCCCACACTTTGGGGACCCCATACCTGGTGCCAGCAACCACAGTCGGTGAAAAGTAAGTTGGGGGAAGAGTCTGCAAAAACAACAAAATGTCACTGGGGAGGGTATCAGAGGCATATAGTCAATGCATAGGTATAATGGGCTGTCGGCAATCTGGCTGCAGCATTCTGCACTAACCAGTTTCTGTTACCAACTGCAAGGGAAGACTTACATAGAGTGGATCACAGTTACCCATGCCTGGACTACCTACTTTCATCAAGCTATCCTGGATTAGGAACGGTTGCAGCTGTCATATTAGCTGAAGCTGGTTCCTAGTCACCAAGGTCACCTGGGCCTCCAGTGATAAGGCTGGAAGAGCAGCCACACACACACACCGAAGATGATGCATAGGATCAAGTAAAGTTTTCCATAATAATAATACCCAAGAGGCAAGTGACTGAGGCAAGTGATTGAATAGTCTCTCCTCTGATGTGTGCAGGTCACACCTCTTTTAAAAAACAGATTAAAGGCAATTTAAAAGGGAAGAAAATAAAATGATGACAGAAAATAAAATGATGACAGTAAAAAAAACAACCTAATTGCTCATTTTGCCCTGGATAAATTAAAAATTCCTCTTCTGGGGGAGCTCTTCTGGGGAGGGTTTCAGAAAATAAGGTAAGGTGTTTTCAACAATTTTTTATCTGTCTGGAATTTCCAAACCATGAAGCCTTTGAAGCTGCAGCCAGCAGACTGCAGTCAGTTGTAGTCAACCGTTTATCAGAAAGACTCATAAGTACATTGCTGCCTTTTGAGTAGAAACTTTTCAAGTAACAGAGACAACATGTGGCATAGTTTAATGGTATAAAACTCTAAAGTGTGATACATTCTTTGGTACATTTTGTCTTGCAACCTAGACCCCAAATACCTTACAAGCATATATGAATATGTTTGCACACAGAAGAAATCCTTGTAGGTATTATTATTATTATTATTATTATTATTATTATTATTATTATTATTATCAGTTTTATATTAGGCAGCACACATTAAGGACAGACAGCTGACAGGACAGAAGCATAATTATATAGTTTTCATCATTTGCTAAAGACTTGCTTCTTTACCCTGGCCTTTGATTTTTGTGAGACCAGTTCCATTGTCTGATGTAAATTCTTTGTTTTAAATCTTTTTTATGGGATTTTAATATTGTAACCTGCTCTGGGGCCTTGGGGTAAGAAATCTGATAAACAAACAACCTGATCATTAAGATCTTTCCATCCAGTGCCATCAAAAACCACTAATCTTGAGTGACACCTTCCCTCTATTACACACCTTGGGCCCCTCAAGACATTCTTTTTATTCTGCATTCCCAGTAATTTGTGCTTACAATGGTATTGGGGTGGTTAAATGAAAGGGACCCTAAGGGTCATCTAGTCCAACCCCGTGCAATGCAGATGGTCATCCAAAGAAACCTTCAAAGGAGAGTCTACCCCAGGCACCCCCAATGATCCCTAGCTAACAGGACCAGTGGTTGGGGAAGATGGGAATTGTAGTCCTAAACATCAGGAGGGCCGAAGTTTGGGGATGCCTGGTCTACCCCCTCTTGTGGGAGTCTGTTCTACTGTTGAACAACCCTTTAAACTTTAAAGCACATTATTTCCCCCAAAGAGTCCGGGGAGTTTAAGGGTGCTGGGAATTGTAGCTTTGTGGGGAGTGAACTACAGTTCCCAGAATCAGGAGTAGGTGGCATAATGTGTTGGAAATGTGTGGTGTATATGCAGCCCTGGTCACTGAAGCATAACTTTGTTTTGCTTTGACGGGAGAAACTGTGCTTCACAAAGACCAGGCCTTGGTTGAAGGAGCTAGTCTCCTCATGATGTTCATTTCTAGGTAGAAAGAATTGGAGTTAGTCAGGTTGTGTGTTCTAATATAAACTTAGCCCTCACCAAACAACTGTCGGGAACTGGATCACAACAGTTCACAAAGCTCCTGACCCCTTTCTGAAAAGGCTTGGCAGATTTAAATCAATGTCAGTCCAAAAACCATCCACATGAAGGGGTCCTATTATCAGACCAATCACCACCTCCTAATTATGGGGAAAGAGGCAAGGAATTCAATGCGTGCATTTTCTTTCCGGTTGGATTTTGGCGGAAGGTTGCCTTTCACATTGTTCAGAAACATTTTGGGCATAAAATAAAACAAGGGGACTAAAGCAGGAAATTATTCATAACCTCATTAACCCCCAGTTGTATAAAGAGACACTTTTCTGACAGCTGCGGAGAAGTACACAACATCTTCGGACAGGCATTTAACTTGCAGGCCACTGTGAAGCTTTGGATTTTTACAGGAGCTAAATAGCTTAAGGTTACAAGTTGTGCTGCAGTTTTTCCCTTCCTGTAATTCTTTAAGGCCATGTTTTCCCCAAGTACACCAGCTGTGTGTCTCATTTCCCATCATGTTCCTAGACTCTTAAGAGCTAGTGTGGTTTACAAGGCACCATATTGAAGATAGTAGAGGGACCTGGGTTCAAATCCCACGGAAACCATGCAGGTTACTAGGTAACCTGACTCTGTTGCTTTCTCTGAGTCTAATCTACTTTTCAGGCTTATTGTGAGGACAAAGTGGCAAGAGGAAACCATGTAGACTGACCTGAGATACACAGGATAACAATGTAATAAATGGTTTCCATAAATATTTCTGTTTGCACAGCCTACATCATCACGTAGTATGCATGAATAAAATCTGGATTTGTGCTATTATATCTAATTCAAGAAAGAGATTTTACTTTCTTGGGTTCCATGATCACTGCAGATGGTGACAGCAGTCACGAAATTAAAAGACGCCTGCTTCTTGGGAGAAAAGCAATGACAAACCTAGACAGCATCTTAAAAAGCAGAGACATCACCTTGCCTACAAAGGTCCGTATAGTTAAAGCTATGGTTTTCCCAGTAGTGATGTATGGAAGTGAGAGCTGGACCATAAAGAAGGCTGATCACTGAAGAATTGATGCTTTTGAATTATGGTGCTGGAGGAGACTCTTGAGAGTCCCATGGACTGCAAGAAGATCAAACTTATCCATTCTGAAGGAAATCAGCCCTGAGTGCTCACTGGAAGGACAGATCCTGAAACTGAGGCTCCAATACTTTGGCCACCTCATGAGAAGAGAAGACTCCCTGGAAAAGACCCTGATGTTGGGAAAGATGGAGGGCACAAGGAGAAGGGGATGACAGAGGACGAGATGGTTGGACAGTGTTCTCGAAGCTACGAACATGAGTCTGACAAAACTGCAGGAGGCAGTGGAAAGACAGGAGAGCCTGGCATGCTCTGGTCCATGGGGTCACGAAGAGTCGGACATGACTAAATGACTAAACAACAACAACAATCTAATTCACAAAGAAAAAAATTGGCCCAAAGAGACAAGTGGATGTACAACGATAAGGTCCTCCACTGAACGTTATGTTAACCACTAAATCACACTGGCTATAGGCCTGTAAGAATGCAAGCCTATGCACATTAATGATAGTAGGGAACATAGGAATCTGTGTTATACTGATTCAGATCATTGCTCCATGGAGCTCAGTATTTTCTATATTCAGTGGTAGTGGCTTTTCAGGGTTCCTAGAATTGGAGAGTTGGAAGGGACTCTAAGGGTCAACTAGTCCAACCCCCTGCAATGCAGAACTCTCAACTAAAGCATCCATGACAGGTGGCCATCGAAACTCTGCTTAAAAACCTCTAAGGAAGGAGAGCCCACAACCTCCCAAGAGAATTTGTTCCACTTTTGAATAGCTCTTAGTCAGAAAGTTCTTCCTGAAGTTTAATCTCCTTTCTTGTAACATAAAGCCATTAGTTCAAGTCCCATGCTCCAGAGCAGGAGAAAACAAGCTTGCTCCATCTCCCATGTGACAGCCCTTGAGATATTTGAAGATGGCTGTCACATCTCCTCTCAGTCTCCTCTTTCCAAGGCTAAACATACCCAGCTCCTTCAACCTTTCCTCATAAAGCTTGGTTTCCAGTCTCTTGATTTTCTTGGTTGCCCTCCTCTGCAAATGTTCCAGCTTGTCAATATCCTTCTTAATTTGTGGTGCACGGAACAGGACACAGTATTCCAGGTGTGGCCTGACCAAGGCAGAATAGAATGGTACTATTACTTCCCTGCCTTGAAGCAGTCCATCAGCAATTTGCAGAAGGCATACATACAGGTCACCTGGTCACAGTCTTCACTACTACCGTGAAATATATTTCTATTTTAACTCATAGGAATTATTTATATTCCTAGTAAATTTATATGTACTTGCACCTGTACATATAAATTAGCAGATGCAAATCTGTGTCCACTTTATTTTTTCTTTTCTCCTTTTCTGTGACACATAAGTGGGCAACCCTTAAAGTTTCGGAGGGTTCATTCACCCCACCCCTTCTCTCTTGCACACACTTCCATGAAATTTCACAGGTCCTCACTTGCAGTCTCTTATTTGAAAATGAAATGAAGCCCCAGAGCAAATTTCAAGCATGCCTTGCTATTTGTAGGATGATATGTCAGGTTTCTATCTATTTTTGCTCTTGTTTTCTCCTATCCCTTTTCTGCAGTCAGACCACCAAGGTGGTGCGAAGAGCCAGCAACTCTCTGTGAGTTTCTACTTCACGTTCTGCTCTGCTTAGCCTTTTGAAAGGGGTCTCAATACAGGGCCTTGTTGATACCTCCACTGGTGCCGCTGTTGATACAGGGGATCATTAGGAACAGTTTAGCCTGAACAAAAGACTTTTTGTTTCCATTGTCCTCCTTGCAATTTGATGTCTTAACTGAAAAAAATCATCTTAATTGTCCAACAATATATATTTGCCTACAGGGTTCAGAAAACCATAAAGGGGGGGTGGGGTTCCCATTGACTGCTGAAAGGGGGGATAATTTATGCTGGAGAGCTCTGCCATATAGGGAATACAGTTTTAATGTATATCATGCTAAAAATCAATTTGAGCTTTGCAGTCAGGATTATATATTGGGGTTGCATAGCTGTCAAGTTTTCCCTTTTCTCGTGAGGAAGCCTATTCAGCATAAGGGAATTTCCCTTATAAAAAGGGAGAACTTGACAGCTATGTGGGGTTGTGCATTATGATTGTTAATAATAATCCCTCACATAAAAAGCTCCTTGCCTTGCATGAAGTAAACTTGCATGTTAAGGTAAATGCTGTGCTAAATCTTTGCCACTGGTGTGTTGAGGTTTTTTAAGCTGCTGGGGCCACATATTCCCCAGCTTAAAATGTTATATACATTTGCAGGGATGTTTTCACACAACACAAGGGACCCAGGTGGCGCTGTGGGTTAAACCACTGAGCCTAGGGCTTGCTGATCAAAAGGTCAGCAGTTCAAATCCCTGTGACGGGGTGAGCTCCCGTTGCTCGGTCCCAGCTCCTGCCAACCTAGCAGTTCGAAAGCACGTCAAAATGCAAGTAGATAAATAGGAACTGCTACAGCGGGAAGGTAAACAGTGTTTCCATGTGCTGCTCTGGTTCGCCAGAAGTGGCTTTGTCATGCTGGCCACATGACCTGGAAGCTGTACGCCGGCTCCCTCGGCCAATAATGCGAGATGAGCGTGCAACCCCAGAGTCGGTCACGACTGGACCTAATGGTCAGGGCTCCCTTTACCTTTACCTTTCACACAACACAGTTTTCAAATACAGTGGAAGCTTGGTTCTCGAACTTAATCCGTTCCGGAAGTCCGTTCGACTTCTGAAATGGTCAAAAACCAAGGCGGGGCTTCCAGTTGGTGCAGGCGCCCCGGAAACAATAGCCGGCAGCCGCATTAGACGTTTGGCTTCCGAAAAACGTTAAAAAACTGGAACACTTACTTCTGGGTTTTCAGCATTTGGGAGCCAATTTCTTCGTCAACTAAGCCGTTCGAGAACCAAGGTTCCAGTGGATGGGTCTGGCATAGCACACTCCAGTCTTACTACCTAATTACAATGAATTCCACAAAACTAGGCAGATTCATTGTCTGGTTTCAACATGAATTCTGAAGGAGGAGAGTGGATTGCTCCATTCTAAGCTGCACATGGAGGAAGACATTTTCTAATGTGCCCATATTAACAACAACTCTATGCAAGTTAAAAAACTAGTACATCAGGGAGAAATATTCTCCCTCTCCACCTCCCTTTCCTTTTGTGTGGTGCCTTTTAGATTGCAGGGACAACCTTTTTAATTCTGTGTGTAGCACTTAGCAAATTCTGGGCCCCATTCAAGTGGTGTATAAATTGTATGAAATGCACAAGTAATAAAATATATACTGCAGTAACTGTACGTTACTCAGCTCCTTGATAGCTATGTACAAGATTGCTCCCTAGAGACAGGAGTGAGATTCGCTGGTTTTTATGATTGACTAAGCAGAGAAGATGGGCAGACACATCTAGGTAACCTCTCAGTCACTGAAAATATAGTTACAGGTAGGTAGCCGTGTTGGTCTGACGTAGTCGAAACGAAATAAAAAAATTCCTTTCAGTAGCATCTTAGAGAACAACTAAGTTTGCATGCACACGAAAGCTCATACCAATGACAAACTTAGTTGGTCTCTAAGGTGCTACTGGAAGGAATTGTTAAAATTTTGTTCTGAAAATATAGTACAGCAACATAGTTGTGGGTGACAGGGAAAAGACTGAACCGTGGTTTTGGAAGTTTGGGGTAATTATGTAATTAATAAGGTAAAGGTAAAGGGACCCCTGACCATTAGGTCCAGTCGTGACCGACTCTGGGGTTGCGCGCTCATCTCGCATTATTGGCCGAGGGAGCCGGCGTATAGCTTCCAGGTCATGTGGCCAGCATGACAAAGCCGCTTCTGGCAAACCAGAGCAGCACATGGAAACGCCGTTTACCTTCCCGCTGTAGCGGTTCCTATTTATCTACTTGCATTTTGATGTGCTTTCGAACTGCTAGGTTGGCAGGAGCTGGGACCGAGCAACGGGAGCTCACCCCATCACAGGGATTCGAACCGCTGACCTTCTGATCAGCAAGCCCTAGGCTCAGTGGTTTAACCCACAGTGCCACCTGGGTCCCTTATGTAATTAATAATGGAATACAAATTCATCAATGCTTGATCCCTGCCAAATAATTACACAGGATATGGAAGATTTCCCTTGCTAGTCAAAAGCACAATAATTAATTAATTTTATTCCTCCTGCACCCTGCCCACGCACTGCGTATAGAGATTGCATGCTACTCTTTATGTAGCAAACTAGTGAATCAGGATGAGAGCCAGGTTGATCCTACACATGGGGCAGAAAAAGAGAAGGGTCCTGGGGTGAAAAGAATGAGCATTCCTCTTCCTGCTCTAATGTGCAAAAACACTTTTGAATGCTCCTAGGTCCATGGTGACAGGCAGCTCTACAGGTGAGTGGAGCCCATAGGTCAGAGGCACGGGCACTGAAGCCTCTTCCAAATGACCACTTGGGGCAAGGGGCTCACTTTGCCTAATGGATGGGCTGGCCCTGAATGCTCCCACCAAATAATAAACTGCATGAAGAGGAAAAAAGTAGCACATTAGTTGGAATGGTTCTCTCCAAGCTCTTTGCCTACGGTGCTAGTTTTCTACCCGCAGGGTTGTTGTCTTTTTAACCACAGAACATTCAAAAATATGATACCTCCCACATGCAGTTTGATTGGACAAGTTAACACTCCCATTTCGGCATTATACCGCCTTATTCTGCAGCTTGAGAAGCCCAAGCCTAAATCTTTCCTCCTGATGTTCTAGTTTCCTACATACTGAGAATGAGTTTTTCTGTTAGGAAGAATTTGAAAAATGCAATTCAGAATCTACCCTCTCACTCTGTGCAAAGTAGCTGAGCTGTGTCCTTACCTAAACAGTTTGGAGCAAGTCACTATTTCTTGGCTTCAGATGCTCATCGGTCTATGTTTGTGTATATGTGTGGGATGTTCCTCAACATCATTTATGCTATTACAGGAACACGTTTCAGTGATCTGCCTTCCTGTGCTTTGCACTGCAGTGAAGTTCATCTTGGGACATGTCTTGCCTAGAAATACAAAACGCTACAGAGGTGGGTATGTTTAGCCTGGAGATGAGAAGATTAAGGGGTGATATGATAGCCATGTTTAAATATATACTGTAAAAGGATGTCATATGGAAGAGGGTGAAAGGTTGTTTTCTGCTGCTCCAGAGAAGCGGACACAGAGCAATGGATTCAAGCTACAAAAAAGAAGATTCCACCTAAACATTAGGAAGAACTTCCTGACAGTAAGAGCTGTTCGACAGTGGAATTTGCTGCCAAGAAGTGTGGTGGAGTCTCCTTCTTTGGAGGTCTTTAAGCGGAGGCTTGACAGCCATCTGTCAGGAATGCTTTGATGGTGTTTGCTGCTTGGCAGGGGGTTGGACTGGATGGCCCTTGTGGTCTCTTCCAACTCTATGATTCTATGTGGAGAATTTGTAGTTTCATTTAATGCCAATTTTGATTTCTACCTTTCCCCTGGTTCTGCTCCTGTGCCCAGCAGGAGTTTGACTCATAGAAATTTATCACCTTTCCCCCATTTTTTTTTTACTTGCATGCCAAGAAAAGCTTCAAGTATTATTTGTTTGTATTTATTTCAGATGTGCTACTTAAGAGAGGCACAGGAGCCTCAAAGGCGTAAAAATTAAAACAAAGATGGCAGTCCTATCTAGGGTTTCCAACATTTTTTTTTTAAAAAATTAGCCCCTGCTAGTTTAACAGCACCTTGGCATGCAGGCATTAGCACAGGAAAGTAGTAATCTCATGCTGTGACACCTTTACTCACTGATTTCTACAGATCACTAATGGCTGCAGAGTGTGACTGGCGTCAGGTTTTTTCAGGTCAGTTGGCAACCTTACCCATGGTAAATTTTCCCACAGTACTGAGAGTTACAAGTACTGTTCTGTAATGAGTTGCGGGTGTGTAACAAACCTGCTTAAAATAATTATGTCGTTACCACAAATCTCTTAATTGTCATAGAAGACGTAAGACCCATGCAGATTATTTCCTACATGGTTGAGGTTGACAGTGAAAAACAAACCATCTGATAACTGTAATGTAGGAACCAGCCCAAGGGTAAAAGTGGAGTTTCAGTTTCATTTGGGAAAGGAGTAAGTAAGAAGAGTTGGGCGGCCTCATATCCAAAAATATAAAATCAAGAAGAGGCTTATCTGACCAAGTTGTGCAAGTTTACTTGCCTCCATAATGGATCAAGGTGAATTCAGCTGCCAGGAGGCAAGGCCTGATCTCAGATGTGCTTTCAGATTAAATTTAAAGTAGAAAAGCATTTTGAGGGCATTTGTTGCTGTTACTCCTTTGTCCTTCAAAATAACCATATCAATATGCTTAATACAGGCCAACAACTCCCCTTTTTTAAGGGATCCAGGTGGCGCTGTGGGTTAAACCATAGAGTCTAGGGCTTGCTGATCAGAAGGTTGGCGGTTCGAATCCCTGCAACGGGGGGACCGCTCCGGTGGGAAGGTAAACGGTGTTTCCGTGCGCTGCTCTGGTTCGCCAGAAGCAGCTTTGTCATGCTGGCCACATGATTCGGAAGCTGTCTGTGGACAAACGCCGGCTCCCTCGGCCTATAGAGTGAGATGAGCACCGCAACCCCAGAGTCGGTCACGACTGGACCTAATGGTCAGGGGCCCCTTTACCTTTAAGTCTCCTTTAGGAGCCAAATTAGATATTGTGGCACATAACTGCTTTAGTTAAGGAGAAAGAGAGGGAAGGGCAGGAGTCTGATTTTGAAAGCAAAAAGGTCAGGCAGGTGAGGAGTGGGGAACCCTTTCCCTGCCATAAATAATCTTGCTCTAGCCTGGCATTCCTCACCTCCACACCATCTGGGACTTAAAAGTGATGCTGGCTAAGATTGTTTTTTAACTGCTCTCCCTTATGCTGCTTTTCTTTTTAAAACCAGATTCTCTACATCTTCCTTTGAAGAACAGCCTAGAGCAGGGATGTCCAAGAGACTGCGATCTACTCCCACTATAAAAACACCGGCAGTGATCTACCCGCTGGATTGACCAAAGTTGTTGAGCTTTTTTGAGGGAGTCAGACCCAAAGTTGTTGAGCTCCCCCCCCCTTTTTTGGGGGGGGAGGGAGGGAAAAAATACACCAGGATCAAGCGATAGACCACAAACGCCCCACGATCGACCAGTAGATCGCGACCCATCCTTGGCCTAGTGGTTCTGCATACAGAAGGTTCAAAGTTTAATCCTCAGCACCTCCAGTTAAATGGTCAAGTAACATTTGGTCAGGTTGGAAAGACCTTGCCAGAGCTTCTGGAGAGTTGCTGCCAGGCAATACTATGCTTGACAGACAGATGACATGCAAGGCAACTTCTTAAATCTCTATGCAATTGGGGTGGCTCCGTGCTTAGAACACACAGAACTGTTGCCATCACATTTGGCTCATCCCTATGCATACCAAAGGATAAAAGATCTGCAGAGCTAGTTTATAGCCCTATTTAATTGCTTCTAACAACAGCCACTCCCTGTATAGAGATGCTAGGAGCCACACCGAGGCTGGTGCAAGAACCTTGAACCTATGCTCCATCCCCCCCCCCAATTTGGTAAATTAAGTTTCCTTTACATATGTAAGACTGTTTGTATTTAGGTTTTGCTCCTTCAGTTATTCATACCCACTCCTTTATTTGTTTGGCTTGGGCTGCAGGCCTGTGTAGCATCAATCTCTGAGCACTGAGCTCTTCTTTAGACTGACCCTTTACATTGGCAT
This sequence comes from Zootoca vivipara, assembly GCF_965207765.1. Classification (NCBI taxonomy): domain Eukaryota; kingdom Metazoa; phylum Chordata; class Lepidosauria; order Squamata; family Lacertidae; genus Zootoca; species Zootoca vivipara. The sequence continues at coordinate 81,675,675 of NC_142590.1, read as the reverse complement.
TGGAATTTAACTTCTTTGGCACAGCGTGGGGTTGGTTGAGCTCCACAGCCCCTGCTAGAAGCTTCAGAACACTGATCCATTTGTGGCGTCCTTTGATAAAGTGCCCCCCCCCCCCCGTCCCATTTTTTGCCTAATCCCCAGATCCATTTACTGCCTTTGGAGTTAATTTTGCATGCAGATGACCTTAATGAGCCTCTGGCATGCGCTTCCTCAATTTGCATACATAGTATGCATGGCAACTCACCCCATGGGGATGGGCAACTGGCTTTTAGGAACTTTTAGGCAACTTTTAGGCAACTTGCTTTTAGGAAGCTTCTTTTTTCTGTGTGTGGGGGGAGAGGACTGGGCTTCTCCTGCTCAAAGTGCAACAACAATTAAAAAAGAAAGAAAGAAAGAAGTAGAAGCAAACCTTACGAAATATATGAAAAAAAACAAGGAGATAATGAGACTCTGGAAGACACAACAGCAAAAGTTGCTGATCTTGTCATATGACCTAAGTGGAATTCTGCGGGAAAGAGGCACCCTGGGTTGGATGTTTATCTCATGGAAGAATCTGAAGAAACAGCTGCCAGCACACACAGGTTGCTTCATCCTGGAGGAGAGGAGAGAGGGCCAAAAGGAAGGCAGGAAAGCAGAAAAACTGGTTTCTTTATGCTGCTCTGGGATGAGATCATGGATCTTTAATATTCCCAGCAAACTGTTTTTATTACATGGGAGCTTAGGAGCATGGTGCATTTCCCACATGGGTTATTAACAAACGTGGATGTGTTCATGCAAGGTTGCAAACAACCTGGGAAAGATGCAAATTAAAAATAAATATATGAATAAACATAAGCCTCGAGGAGGGGGGGGTGCACAGGTAATACTTTCACACACCTTCTCTTGGTTATACATTAATGTGAATGTGACCATTCTATATTACTTAAAAATGATTCGAAGAATATGATGTGTCAATTCTGAAAAGTTTAACAGGGCTATTGTAATAGCTTTATAGTTGTTTGACCTTATATTTTCTTTTTTAAAATCTTTCTTGAGATGTAATGCACAGTGTCTGTAACTAAAAGTATTGTGTGGTGTGGAGTACCGAGCGAGACCATTGGTCAGCCTAGTTCAGTATTATCTGCTTTTGGCAACTCTCTTAGGCTTTAAACAGGGCTCCTTTTAAAATAAAAATTATTATTAAAACAAACAAGCAAGCAAACAAACAAACAAGGCTCCTTTTCTGGAGATGCCAGGGGGCAAACTTAGGATCTTCCACCAGAAAAAGCATGTGATTTACTGCAACGCCTCCCTTATTAGTACTTTCTGGGTACTGTAATAAACTATGGTTATCAAATTCCCTTTCAATGGTCATACACTGCTACATGAGTGGCAGTTCAGTAGTAATATTTCCAAATGATTGGTCATGACTAGGGCTCCTGACTTCTTTTTTCCTTGGATGGCTTTTGTCATACCTGCAAAATGGGCAACAAAAATGAATAGGTTAAACTCTTCACATCTGTGCATCTCTATGGAAAAAATATATATTATTGCGGATTCCACACTCAGCGGCAGAGCTTCATGCTCCACCACCGGGGGAAGAGAGCAGGCGCACTGCCCCCAGTGATGTGGCACACGTTCTGGGGGCGGAGGGCGGCGCGTGCAATGATGTGGTGTACGTTTGGGGGCGGGGCGCGCCGTGTGCAGTGACGTGGCTTGCGTTTGGGGGCGGGGTGGTCAGCGGCGATGGCGCCCCTGGGATCACGTCACTCGGGGCGCACCGCCCCCAGCGCCCCTATCTTCCTACGCCTGCAGTTGTTAACCAGAAATTTGGGAGTGGGACGAATAGTACCGGTATGTTGAACGTTGCAAGTCAATGGAAACCAACAAGATTGAATGCAAGTAGCCCAATGTGATTATAAAATTAAACCTTATTGACAACCGGTTATCAATCATTCCAGTGCATTTTGTCATTGGCATAAACTCTGGAAACAGGAACAGAGAAAGTGTCATAGACCAGCAGGGGTCAGCAAACTTTTTCAGCAGGGGGCCAGTCCACTGTCCCTCAGACCTTGTGGGGGGCCAGCCTATATTTTGAAAAAAATAAAATAATGAACCAATTCCTATGCCCCACAAATAACCCAGAGATGCATTTTAAATAAAAGCACACATTCTACTCATGTAAAAACACCAGGCAGGCCCCACAAATAACCCAGAGATGCATTTTAAATAAAAGGACACATTCTACTCATGTAAAAACACGCTGATTCCTGGACTGTCCGCGGGCCGGATTTAGAAGGCGATTGGGCCAGATCCGGCCCCCAGGCCTTAGTTTGCCTACCCATGGACCAGATCATACCAGATCATACCACTGGCTCATTTAATACCTACTCTCAGTGGTGGCTGGTGTCCATTGGGGCTGGTTGGGTGTAAGGCAGGAGGCCAACAATAGGTGGAGACAGAGCCAAGGACAGGTGCAGCCATAGCAAAGGAGAACACAGACTGAGGAGGGGGAAGCTGACAGCCAGTGCCACCTACAGGACTGGTTGTACATAGGAAGGCAAGAATTGGAGACTTTTGAGAAATGAATCCTGAAGACAAAGGGAAGAAACATACCCGAAGGGTCAGGAAACACCTGCCTACAACCTTGTTTAAGCACAGGGGAGCCCTGCCAGGAAACCGCTTTCAGCCTAGTCATGACCTGCCAGCGAATCACAGGTGTGTTTTGGCTGCGTCACCATCACCTAATGGCTGCAAAGGGCAATATGGAATACAAAGTAGATTTGCTTCAAAGCCTGGGACATGAGCCAACAGATGAACCCTGAATAAAGGCAAACTGTCAATGGGTGTATCCTTGGCTTAGGGAAAAACAGTATGAGAACTGCTAAAAATGGGTACTGACTATAAAATTAACAGCAACTTTTATACTGTGATGGAGACCTATTTGCCAGCTTTTTACTCTGGAGGGCCACTCCGGACTGTTTTTATCTTTTGTTGCTGGGTATTCTGAAACATGTTCATGGCACAAAAGTAATACATTAGTGGTGGATTTATACTACCGGTAGACCATCCATCCATCATTCTGCATTATTCATTGTTCTTCTCAGCTTTCCCCATGCTACCATTATTATTGGTGCCCGGAAAAGGTATAGCACAGCAAAAGTAAGAATCCTCCCCTCAAAAAAATCTCAGTACAGTGGTACCTCGGAAGCTGAACGGAATCCACTCCGGAAGTCCGTTCAACTTCCAAAATGTTTGGAAAGTAAGGTGCAGCTTCCAATTGGCTGTAGGAAGCTGCAGCCAATCGGAAGCCCCATCCGACGTTCGAGTTCCAAGGAAGATTCGCAAACTGGAACACTCACTTCCAGGTTTGCAGTGTTCCGGAGCCAAAACGTTAGACTCGCAAGGCGTTTGGGATCCAAGGTATGACACTACTTTTGTGTTATGAAAAGTTATGGGATTTCAACAGGAAGTTATAGGATATGCACTGGTGGGAAACGAAGCCATACAACCTCCCCCAAACTTTTGCAGACATGAACAATATTGAAAATTGGATTGTGTATGACTGCTCCAGTAGCATCATGAGCACAAATAATCATAAATACACATAAGAAAGATGTCTGTAGAGGCCCCTAGACTATAGGTTAGGCTTGTCCAACTTCCAAGAGACTGCAATCTACTCCTACTATAAAAAAAGCTGGCAGTGATCTACCCACTGGATTAACCAAAGTTGTTGAGCTTTTTTTAGGACATAAATGTTGTTGAGGTTTTCATTGGGAGGTCAAAGTTGTTGGCTTTTTGGGGGGGTCCCAAGATCTACCGCGATCTACCACAGCATCAGGAAAAGACCCTGATGTTGGGAAAGATTGAGGGCACTAGGAGAAGGGGACGACAGAGGACGAGATGGTCGGACAGTGTTCTCGAAGCTACGAACATGAGTTTGACCAAACTGCGGGAGGCAGTGCAAGACAGGAGTGCCTGGCGTGCTACGGTATGGTCCATGGGGTCACGAAGAGTCGGACACGACTAAACGACTAAAAAACAACAACCACAGCTACCTCGCAATCTACCAGTAGATCACGATCTACCTGTTGGCTATCCCTGCTCTAGGTCTTAGAATTAGATGCTTAGTCAGTGCACCAGTAGTGCAGACCTTTGGATACAAACATTGCTTAATAAAGTAACACAACTTTTTGAGGACAAAAGAATTAGGTATTGCGTACCCATGATTCTATTAATCCACTTTCATAAGGGAGCTTGTTATGCCAGATCAACTTTTCAGCTTCCACCACCTGTGACCTGATTCTGAGCTTTCGAATTGCAGCTTAAGAAGAATCTTGGAAGGTTGCAGTGAGAAAAACCATGTTTTAGCCAATGAGCAAAGTCCAGCACACAAGCTTTCTGGGAAAATAAGCAAGATCTATCCCACTAATCCAAATGGGAAACATTAGGGAATGAGCAGATTCAAAACCGTGTTGGGGCGGTGGTGGGGGGCCACGGAATCCCATTATATAAAGAGCAGTTCTGCATAAACACAATCAGGATTAGGCTGTTAAATGGCAACCTCAACCTAATCAGTGAACAGTTTAAGCGTGTTTACATGGAAGTCTCACTGTATTCAGTGCAGTTTTAGCTAGCTTCTAGCTAGCAGTTTCTTGAGAAGTCGGTGCTGTTCATGCATGCATATTCTAAGCAGTGTCCACACAATAACATCAACATGATGCCCCAAATTGCTTTCCCATTCAGGCTACATACATCATATGCGGTGAAACCCTTGTCAAATTCCCTGAAGTCAGGCTCCAATTTGTGGTAGAGCTGACAAGATGGTGCAGAAACTCTATGCAACTAGTTTCCCCTTCCAAAGACCAGCACTGGTGTGCAATGAAATACTTGCTTTTTTTAAAAAAAAGCAACCACCTGACAAGGCTTTTCTCCAGTTTTGTCAGCTTCACCTGAGTACAGAGAAGGGAAACAGTAAAGGAAATGGCCCTGTCTCAGAAACCCTGTTGCAGAAAAGGAGGAGTAAGGGAGCCACACTTGCATCCAATAATTATGACCAAAGAGAGACTTCCATATAGGGGTTGAGAGGGAAAGTGGAAAAAGAGACGCTCTCAAATGTGTATGACTGTATGGAAAAAGAGGTAGGCAGAGGATTAAAAATGCTCTTTATATAGGAAGTAGGCAGTTGGAATGTAATTGTAGCCCCACCTTCCTGCATGGTGAACTAAAACAAATTCTGCAGATAAGCATTTCAAGAACTGCATCCATACAAATGGTGATGCTCATTGCCTCTCCAGATGTCTTTTGTATTGTAAATTACTAATTATTTGTGCTCATGATGGTGTTGGGGCAGTTATACATGATCCTGCTTTCAATACTGTTTGTGCCTGCAAAAGATCTGGGGCAGTCACGCTGTTTTGCTTCAAACAGTCCATGTCCTGTAGCTCCCTGCTGAAATCCTTTTCATGCCACAAATGTTCTGTTGCTGTCCCCCCCCCCCCCCAGTTTTGTTGCACTGTGGTGTAAGGGTGCCCCTTTAGACAGTAATAATCCAGTAACATTGAGGAAGCATCACAGAACTACTAATAAAGCAGAAAAATGAGTGGATGGTCCAGCATAAATCCACCACTGGTGTACTATTATTGTGCCAATGACATTTTGTAGGATTTACCTGCTTTTTTAAAATCATGAACTTGGAGGGGGCATCATAAGCATTTTAACAGACACAAGTGAAATTAATCATGGGACAGATACTCCAACCAGCAGGTAGTGCCATTCTCTCTATAGCAGTGATGGGCAACTTTTTGAGCTTGGTGTCAAAATTCGCCAAAAAAGCGAGCATAACTCGGGTGGTGTGGAGAAAAAATAATACTTTCGCGATATTTATAGTTTAAATAACAAAAATGTATAATTGTAATATATAACTGTTTTTAATAAACCAAAAACTAATTATTTAACCAAACCAAACCAAAAACCCATTATTTATCACAAAGTGCCCAGAGTTGTTGAGCTTTTTGGGGGGAGCTGCTGACCAAAGTTTTGGAGGTTTTTTGGGGGGATGCAAAAGTTGCTTTGCTTTTTGGTGGGGATGCCCCAAAGCTCTGTGCTTTTTTGGGGGGGGGGGAAGAACAGAAATAAATGACGAATAATACCTTCGTTGGAACTAACACGCAGCACCGACATAGTCTGCCAAAGCACCAAAAAACCCAGCACAGAACGGGTTAAAAAACGAATGCTGTTACACCCAATCATCGTCTGCCAAAGCGCCAGAAAAACGGCACAGAAAGGGTTAAAAACCAATCTCTGGCTACCAGCAACAACAACAACAAAAAAGGATCCGGGTTTTAACAGCGGAGACAAGCTGTAGCGCGAATGGGCAGATGGGGCGTGTGCCAGCAGTGAGAGCTCTGCGTGTCACGTCTGACACGCGTGTTATAGGTTCGCCATCACTGCTCTATAGTGTAGGACAGTGGTTTTCAACCAGTGTGCTGTGGGGTGTCTTGAATGATGGTCAGGGGTGCTGCAGGCACCCCTGGCCTCTGTCCCTCTTTCCTTCCCTCCCTCCCTCCTCTGATGCCCTCTTGTGTCTCTGCCTCCCAAAGGCTTGCAGGGCGTTTTGTTGCAGCAGCCTTGGCTACAAGCTCCGCAGGTGAATGGTGCCTCTCTCTTTGGGGAGGGGGGCAGCTCAGAGACCAAGGACAGGACTCCCAAGGGGAGGGGAGAGGAGGCTTCCACAAAGGAGGGTGTTCGAAAAAGGGTGAGAGGCTGCCAGCTCTGCAGGCATGGGGTGACATAAGTGGGCTCCTGAGCCCCACAGGGGTGCAGCAAAAAGGTTGAAAACCTCTGGTTGAGGAGCTGAATTCTACCTCATGTCAATGGGGGCGAGGGCAGCTAAAATCTCTGAAAGATTCTTAAAGGAAAAGTTGGCTTTCCCAGATTTTGCTCCTGCTCTATCTCTGCACCATAGAAGAGCAACGTAAGCACCTATCACATCAAGAGGACCAGCAGCGCCTGTTTTATGTAATCATGGCACAGCAGTTGCTTGACCTGGTAACACAGCCTCTCACCCCTGTAAGCAGAGAATGGTGTTTTTTTTTTAAATGCACTGTGGCATCCCTCAACGCCCAAGTCAGAATCAGGTGTTGCTGTGAGGCAAAGATTATATATGATAAGGAAGTTGGATCATCAGTTTTGTCTATGCTAAAACTGAAGACAAGACACAACACGTGCATGTGGGTGGGGAGGCCTGGATCAAGAACTGTTAAGATCATGCTGCAACATAAGCTAACACTGACAGTATCAAGCTTATTTCTTTGTCTTATCAAACCACAAGCTGCTCTGCTTAAACATTTTCATGGCAACTTTCCTTTCCCCTTTTCCATTGGGGAAAAGTGATCTTTGGCTGTCTTAGCCCACATCCATGCTAACCTGTTTGTAGTATTAGAAAGTGTTTCTCAATATACAATCATTCATGCACGTCCTCAACATGCTCCTTTCAATCTGGAGCAGAGGTTCCCAACCTTTTTTTGGCCATGCCCCACCTAAGCATCTGTAAAACTGATGCCCGCCCCCCCACCCCCTGTGACATATAATTTTTATTCAAAAAGTGAACTCCTATTCACACGGAGGAAGCCTAAAAGGCCGCTCACTGTTAATAACTCATCCTCGAATTGCCCCCATCAAAAATAAAATTGCCTCCCTGTGGGGCGTGTGCCCCACATTGGGAACCACGGATCTAGAGTGATTCTAGATCCTGCCACCCACAAGGGTGAGTGTAGTTACTCGATACAATTTGAAAAGGTTACTTGCACCTTTTCCTCCCTGCACATGATGCAGGTGAATGAAAGAGAAAGTGGTGACACACCCATCCACAAGATCATTGAGCAGGTGTGAATATGCCCGCCTCCCATTCCCTAGTGAACTGTCAGAGAAGCGGTCTGCCTGAGTGACACCAATCTCCCAAGCTCAACGTCACCGACTACTATCCTCACAGAGCCAATTCTCTGATAATTGTTGCTCCATGTGCGGAATAGAGGTCCCCCAACAGCTGTTAGTTCCCTTAACAAACCACAGTTTCCAGGATACTTTTGGGGAAGCCATGTGTGAAGGTCCTGTGTGAGTGCCTGGAGCCGGTTGGAGGATGGATGGTGGCTAATGGGATTGAGGTTGAATCCTGACAAGACAGAAGTACTGTCCATGGAAGTGCAGGTCAGTTCTGTGTCAGGACAGCTGTCTGCCAGCTCCATCTGGTATGCAGGCTGAGACCCTACCTGCCTCCAGACTGTCTCACCAGAGTGGTGCATGCTTTAGTTTATCTCTCGCTTGTGCTCTACATGGGGCTACCTTTGAAGGTGACCCGGAAACTACAACTAGACTGGTGACTGGGGGCAGCTGCCGAGACTACATAACACTGGTCCTGAAAGACCTACATTGGCTCCCAGTATGTTTCCGAGCACAATTCAAAGTGTTGGTGCTGACCTTTAAAGCCCTAAACGGCCTCAGCCCAATATACCTGAAGGAGCGTCTCCACCCCCATCGTTCTGCCCGGACGCTGAGGTCCAGCGCCGAGGGCCTTCTGGCGGTTCCCTCACTGCGAGAAGCAAAGTTACAGGGAACCAGGCAGAGGGCCTTCTTGGCAGTGGTGCCCGCCTTGTGGAACACCCTCCCATCAGATGTAAAAGAGATAAACAACCACCTGACATTTAGAAGACATCTGAAGGCAACCCTGTTCAGGGAAGTATATGACAGTGCTATGACACTGTTTCAATTGTATAGTGCAGACTGAGTCCTTGAAGAGTCTCTGGCAGAGTAGGCAGTGGATCAATTGTCTGACTCGGTATAAGGCAGTTTCATGTGTTCACCCTGACTTGTATGCTGAACATTCTCCAGGACGTGGTGAACCACAGTGACTTAGTGGGCATTCAGAAGACCAGTTGCTATGAGAAAAATAATAGCTCACAACTGCTCCATCAAACAGTCATCACTATGTAGAAACAAGTGTGTGAATCATCCTTTTTTTTCTAGCTCCAACAAAGGCTGTAGTCAAATGTCACTTTCTGAAAGTCTCAGTGATTACTATCAATTGATATTGGCTGGACAAATAAAGAAATAATGTAGCGAAATTATTTCTGGACTGCAGATGGGATATTGTGTGCTTGACTATTCCTCCATGGGAATGGGGAAGAGATAATCAAAGTTTAAACACAAACATACACTAGAAACCATCTTCTTGACTTTTAAATTTCTGTTTTGGGGTATTATTTTTAAAGTGGAGGAGCATTCAGTCATGTAATTCCCCACAAAGCTGCTGTCTAATGGAAGTCCAGTTACCTGGACTTCCTGTTATCTGCTACTGATGGGCTGGGTTCCCCCCCCTTATCTATAATCTGAACTTTGTTTGGCTTTCTGCTTTATTTGGTAACTGGTTTTCAACATTTTTGTATGAATTGTTGTGAATCTTTCAAACTGATGTGTATTGTGAAGGAAAAATGACCCCCCCCCCAAAGAGGAAACGTGGAGGTGCCCTGCAAAGTATGGGGACGGGGGTTAATAAGGATAGGTTCAAATATTTTAAGTCCTTTGCACTGGGCCCTAGATTTCCTGGCCACCCTTTCTTAAACATGAAAAAGGTTTTTGAAAACAACAACTTGGCATTCAAGGCAGTGAGCATGCTGCAAAGTGCGAGCCACTCGCCGTCTTAATTTGTTCAGAGATCTAAATTTGCATCCATTCATACATATTAGCATTTGCAAAGTCTACGCAAATTTGCATCATGAGCCTGTTCCGAGAATCCTTTTAAAGACCTAGAAACGCCCTTACTTACTTACGTAGTACTGTAGCATAAAGCTACGGAGATCGAAAGGAAGCAGTATCGAGCTTTATTTTGTTTTTACCTGCTTGCTGTGCTTGCTTTAAAACTGCGCAGCTCCTAGTCAAGGAGAACAGTATACCAGAAGTATAGTTCCCACTTCACAATCCCGCCCCCTCCAAAATGTGGTTAGCAGCTACTACACTTTAGAAATAAACGCTGCGGTTTAATTCCCCCATCCCAGAACTTTGGCGGGGCGTTGCTGTTGCCGGAACTGCAACAACTTCACCGCAGCCGCCCGCTTTGGGGCTCGTTCGAGGCCGCCCCCACGTGAGATCCTACCTGGGGGAGCAAACCCCGTCGAGCAAAGTGGGGAGGGGTCGCTCCCGCGGAAACGCGCCGCGTGCCTGCGTAAAACAAGTGCCTCGCTTTCCCGGTGCCAGATGTGGAAGGCCGATCCGCACGCCGCGTGCGTAAAAACCTTTATTTCCCAACCGCCCACCCCCCCACTCCAAGGGTCCGTGCGTTGTTGGGGACACAGAGCCTGAATCGGCGGGGGCAGCAAACGGCGGACCCAGGCAGGCGGCGAGGCTGGCTTTTCTTGTGGCTTCACTTCGGGACACTTATACCAGTTGGGCGAGGGAGTGCAACGCGCCGAGCTCCGCCCCTTCGCGCGAACTCCCGCTGCCGCCTGCTCTGCGAAGCCGCCGCTCAGAAGACTTGCGCTTGGTGGTGAGGCGGACGGGCGAGCGAGCGAGCTAGCACATCCCCGAGGGAAGCGGTCAGGTCGGAGCCCGGGGTCGCCGGGCCGCTCTCCTCCCCTCTCTCCGCCTATGGCTCTCGGCAACTAAGCGCGCTCGCTCCTCCCTCCTTCCCGGGATCGCCCGGGCTATCATGCGCGCCTCTCGGTGGGCTCTCCAGGGCAGCTCGCCGGCCAAGTGATCTGTCCCTCCGCGGGGCGCTCGGCTGCCCCTTCCTTTTTAATGCGCGGCTCTTTCGGCCGGTCGCCTCTCCCGCCGCCGCCGCCGCTCAGCCCGCCGGCTCCCTGGCTCTGCCCCCCGTGACGGAGATGCGCGCGGCGGGGTGGTTCAAGCGGCGGGCGGCGGAGGCGGCTGCCGCCCGGCTGCTCGTGTGGCTCCTCTTGGGCGCCTGGGCTGTGGAGCTGCGCTGCGCCCTGGCCGACTTCACGCTGGAGAACGAGGTGCACTCGAGCTTCATCCACCGGAGGCTCCGTAGCCAGGAGCGCCGGGAGATGCAGCGGGAGATCCTCTCCATCCTGGGCTTGCCCCACCGGCCGAGGCCCCATCTGCACGGCAAGCACAACTCGGCACCCATGTTCATGCTGGACCTCTACAATGCCATGTCGGTGGAGGAGGAGGGCGCCGGAGGCAGCGACGGCGGAGAGGGCTACTCGTACCCTTACAAGCCCATCTTCAGCACCCAGGGGCCGCCCCTGGCCAGCCTGCAGGACAGCAACTTCCTCACCGAGGCCGACATGGTCATGAGCTTCGTCAACATGGGTGAGTCTCTTGGCTTGCAGGGAGAGGGAGAAGGTGCTTGGGGAACACTTTGGAGACGGACACTTCCTCGTGGCCTCGGGGAAGCCAGGAGGAACCTGTGGGGTGCTGAGGCCGAGTGGCTGGCACCGGCAATGCAAGGGCATAGCAGCCCAGGCCTGGCATCCTGGGCAGTTCCTGTGGCATCCATGCGCCACCCTGTAGGGCCTGTTTGGGCAGACACCTGCTGAGGGCTTCTCTAGCAGCAGCCAGGAGCCATTTTCCCCAATCCTCCCCCAATAGTGGTACTCTATGGCATTGTGGGAAATTGCAGTGACCCAGTGGGGTGGCCCCCCATGAGAGGACACTTTGCCAGACATCTCTTCAAACATGGAGCTATTTTTTTAAATAAAAAAACACACAACACCCAGAAGTATTAGACTGGGCTTTAAAAATATTAACGCTCCACTTAAGCACCTTTTGAGGAACAACCCTCTGGTTACATGTATGAGGCAGCTGTTAAAGGAAGGGCAGCACTTCTGAAGTGTTTTGATCTCCACCTTCCAAAAAGTTTATTTTAATTTCCGGGCTCCCCCATCCTTGCACCAACCACCAGGACAGCAAATCCTTGGTGTGCCATTCTTGTGTGCCTGATGCTGTTAAAGACCTGTTGATTGGGGTTCTTACCTGGCATTTGAAAAGGCGATGGTGTTTGAAAAGCAGATTTATGATGCCTCTCAAATCTGCAAGCAGGGAAACATCGAAATTAGTGGGTCTTTGCTAATCTGGTTGGATGGATGGAGCAAGTGGAGGAACTGCTATCCTCACAAATCCAATGTGAATCAGTTATGATCCTCTTCTAAGGGACATCCACCCTACCAGTGTGTCTTGAATGCTGAGAGAAGGGTGGGTCCACCCGCCTCAGGATCCTGCCCTCCTTATACCTTTATATCCCTCCTTCTAGGACTAGGTGATCCATACTACTCAACAAGGGTGGTGGTGTCCCACAGTACGAGAGCCATTAATTTAACATGTAACCTGTCAGTGCTGAGTGATCTTCAGATATGTGCTTTTTGAGTGTTTCTAGGATAGCCACCTGAAATACTATTCCAAAGCCAAAGGTTTGTGCCACCAGCTGTCTTCAGTCCTTTCCCTGCAAAGAGAGCATTCATAGATTCACTTTAAGGCTGCAATCAGATGCACACTAACTTGGGAGTGAGTGGTGCTTGAATGCATAGGACCAAGATGCATGGCAAACCATGGCATGTTCAAAAGGCAGATTAACCACTGAGTAGCAAATAGAGCCCTTTGGGTTCCATGCTTGCAACAGTCAGTGTGCATTGCAAGCATCAACTGAAAGCTTCACCAATGAGTATGGATTTTTAAAAGATGAGGAAATTGCATCATTTTACTGTGTACGAGTGCTTGGAGCCTGGAGGTTACAGAATCTTGTGTATGGGCCCCTAATTATACTTTAATGTACATGTTTTGGTACCCAGTTCACAGTAGGGGTGGGGTACTTGCTTAGCTCTTTAAAAATCAAGTAAAACAGGGAGGGGTATGGTGCTGCTATGGGGTAATTTAACCTAGAATAAAGACCTTCGTGACTAATTTAGGATTGTGAGAATAATTCCATATGCATGTGCTGAAAGAGTAATAATTTCTTTTCTTTTACCATGGAAGTATGGATAAAGTGTTCTTATGGAAAACAGCTCTTTATCAAGAAGACTTGAGAGCCAGCTATAAAAAGGTGGTTCTCAGTTGTGGTTGCAACTGTGATGATTGATCATGTGGTGTTGTTAATTGTGGATTAATTAATCTCAATTAGTGTCATCTTGTAAATGCACTCGGGAGCTGGCTCAGAGATATTTGCTGTGGCGACTTAGAACTCCTTGCTTCACCTCCCAATCTTGTTTTGTTGTCTTTGATACTGCCTAAAGAGGAATGCCATGATGTCCATCCTTATTTCTTTGCTTTAGCGGTGTTTGCCTGCATTTTGCCGTGAGGCTAGTTCTGACTTGGGAACCTGAACTACAGCAGGCCACAGGCTGCAACACATAACAGATGAAGGGGCTTAAACCACCTGCAACATTGCTGGAGCTGCTGTAAATGGAGAGATCCTGGTGGAAAAGGAGATACACAGAGGCAGTATTTAAGCTTCTCCAAAGAGCCAGCTTTCATAGGATTGCTTGTGGGGTTTCATTTCTTCTTCAGGCTGCAGTCCCCAAACCCTTTACTTTAGAGGGATCGTATTTAGACCAGTGGGAGAACTCTGCAGTAAGTGGGTTGTGATCTTAATGACCCCAAGAAAGGTTCTCTAGTAAATCCTCATTTGCTGTTCTTTCTAATGAGCTAGCCTGGGTTGCCAGCCTGTGCTCTTTTGGTGAGCACATGTGGATGGGTTTATGCAAATTAAATGGAAGTTGTCACTTTTCGGCTTGCGGTTGGCTGAGCCTTTTTAATGGGATGTGGTCCTCCAATGGGGTTTTCTCTTTGTGTGTTATGGGTCAGAATAAACTGGCTGGATTTGAGTCGAACACTCTCAGGGGCAAGCTGTCTATTTAAAATATATAATTATAGGCACCAGTTTTGCTGTATCTGTTTTTAGCCTGTGTCACATGCATCTGTGAAACCACCGCATGTACAGATTGCAACTCTGTGAATCCAGACCAAATCCAAACAGAAGTTCAGAACAGCGAAGAGCTTTAAACGCAGCCCCAGGCTCCCCCCACTGCTCTCTACTCTGCAACTCTAAACAAGAAGGGACTCACCGGGAATTTGAAGGGACACACACACCCTTTGAATATGAAATGGTAATCTGACTCATCTTTGTTGTTGTGTATATGGGTTCTTTTGCCTAAGATTTCATGATTGTCCAGATGAGCACCAATGATAAAATTCTGGTTTTGGAAGAAACTTATGAATAGTCTGCAAGGTGCGGTTGCTGGGAGATAAAAGGCTAAAGACATGGGTAGACAAACTAAGATCCGGGGGCCGGATCTGGCCCAATCGCCTTCTAAATCTGGCCCGCGGACGGTCCGGGAATCAGCATGTTTTTACATGAGTAGAATGCATTCTTTTATTTAAAATGCATCTCTGGGTTATTTGTGGGGCATAGGAATTCGTTTACCCCCCCCATATAGTCCGGCCCCCCACAAGGTCTGAGGGACAGTGAACTGGCCCCCCTGCTGAAAAAGTTTGCTGACCCCTGGCTAAAGAGGTGCCACTTCTAAGGAGACCTGGGTTGGGGGTGTCAAATCACCACCCCCAGGCCTCTTCACCTGTCCATCAGGACTTTTCTGAGGCCACACCTCTTATCTCCAGGCCAGATCCTTCAGTGAATCTGCTCTGTATTGCCTGGGTAGAATATTTCCTTTAACTGCGATGATGCTGGCTTGGATCGATGGCAGCGAGATAGGTGTGGGTCTATGCACTATACAAAAGTTAGAGGCATACCCACTTTTGACTCTGGTCCCCAGAAGGTTGCCTAAGATAGTATGTGGCTCTTGGGCTGACAAGAGTTCTGCACCTCTGCTTTAGACATTGTCGTTGAACCTGTATGGAACTCCATTGTTGGGAATCCTTTGTACCTGTAAGACTTGGGTTTGGTAAGGAAAAACCCCATACTGAGCTGAGCGTTTGAACCAAGCTTATTCTTCTCTCTACAGCAGGCACCCCCAAACTGCGGCCCTCCAGATGTTTTGGCCTACAACTCCCATGATCCCTAGCTAACAGGACCAGTGGTCAGGGATGATGGGAATTGTAGTCCAAAACATCTGGAGGGCCGAAGTTTGGGGGTGCCTGCTCTACATTCATTCTCTAAAAGAGAATTGCCAGCAGCTTGCTGTTTTATGTATGTCATCGTTTGTGCATCGGGTGATATACATCTGATCCTTGTAATTGTTCCACCCCCTCTTTGATGCAGAAGGATCATGGCAACTGGGTGCACACACACTGGCAACCACGTGAACCTGCACACAGTTGTTTATAAACATGGTGTGTATGTATGTATGTAGATACATGCGCATAAACACAGAGAGAGCCAAAATGTTCAGGCACACTATCTAATTCCAGGAAAACCAGGATGAACTTATAAAGAATGAAACTCAATTCATAGAATCATAGGATAGCTCAGTCTGCAGAGCACGTGACTTTAATCTCAACCCAATCCTGTGCAGGCTTAAAAGGTAAAGGGACACCTGACCACTAGGTCCAGTTGTGACCGACTCTGGAGTTGCGGTGCTCATCTTGCGTTATTGGCCGAGGGAGCCGGCGTACAGCTTCCGGGTCATGTGGCCTGCATGACAAAGCCGCTTGTGGTGAACCAGAGCAGCACATGGAAACACCGTTTACCTTCCCGCTGCAGCGGTACCTATTTATCTACTTTCACTTTGATGTGCTTTCAAACTGCTAGGTTGGCAGGAGCTTACTCTGTGCAGGCTTACTCTGAACTACCGGTAAACACTGCTGTGTTCAGAGGAACGTGGTCCCCACATAAGTGAGCAAAGGATTGCAAGACTTGGAGCTGCTTTGCATATACACATCCATCCCTTGGTGGCTGCAGCAGCGTCAAGCAATGACCTGTTTGTGTGATGAAACCATCAGGTTGAACACCACATATAGAGCTGTAGTATTCCATTCAATCAATGCCTTGCCTTTCCATGGAACTGCTCAGCTGCATCAAATAGTGAGCAATCAAGAGATGCACATGAATGAATGAAATAGCTCACATTTTCCATTGTTTATCTCCGGGGTGGGGAACCTCTTTCAGCCCAAGAGGCATATTCCATTGCGGGCAGCCTTTCAGGGGCCACGTACCAGTGGTGGGCATGGCCAGAGGCAATGTGGGCATAACAACAGGTTTGACTCTTACCTTTGTAATAGTAGGCTATTTTCCAGCATGCAAAAGTCAGAGATTTCTGCATGCACATACACCCCCCCCATCTCCTCAATTCTTGGTCGTACACCTAGGCAAGCAGAGGCATTACTGCAGTTCAAGTACACATCCCATTCTAGGAGGATCACTTGAGGCAGTTTCAGGGCAGGAACAATGAGGTGTGAACCATAGAATTGTAGAGTTGGAAGGGCCCATGAGGGTCATCTCCAACTCTCTGCAATGCAGGAATCTTTTGCCCAACGCTGGGCTCAAACCCACGACCCTGAGATATAAGAGTCTCATGCTCTACTGCAGGCATAGACAACCTTGACTCTCCAGATGTTTTGGAACTACAACTCCCATGATCCCTGACCACTGGCCCTGTTAGCTAGGGATTATGGGAGTTGTAGTTCCAAAACATATGGAGAGCCAAGGTTCCCTATGTCTGCTCTACTGACTGAGCTATCCCAACAGTTAAGTGTGCAGCTTGAGGAGAGGGGATGTAGCTTAGATAAAAGTTATATAATAGTAGGAACATAAGGAGAGCTTTGCTGGATCAGACGAAAAGCCCATCTGGTTGAGCGTCCTGTTTTCACAATGGCGAACCAGATTCCAGCAGAACCTGAGTGCAACAGGTTCTTATGGTGGCAGATTCTTTGTTTAATTTTGTGCTTTGTTAAGAAATTCTTTTGTCAGCCTTGAATCTTCCAACATTCTGCTTCATTGGAGATCCTGGGTTCTCATACCATGCATAAACTTATGCACCTTTATCATGCCCTGTTTTACTCATGCTGTGATGCTTTCTCAGAACAGAATTGGCCAAGCCACTGTATCATTTTGGTCACACTTTTCTGATTCCCCCCCACCCTTCTCCAGAATGCCTTTTTTGAGGTGAAGTGACTAAAACTGTACACAGTATTTCAAGGCTGGCTGAACCTTAGATTTTTATTAACAGCATTAATGACAGTTTTGTTTTCAATCCCTTTCCCAATAACCCTTAACGTGAAATTTGTCCTTTTACTGCCTATCCACACAGTTTGGAAATATCATTTTGGAGCTCATTGCAATCCACCTTTCTTTTAAACTACTCTGAATAAATTGGTATCAACAGCAAACTTTGCTACCTCTCTGCTCACCCCTTAACTTTAGATCATTTATGAACAAGTTAAAAAGCACAGGTCCTAATACCGGTGCCAGTCCTTGGGGTGGGGGGGGGGAGAGAGAGAGAGTTCACTTTCTAAAACTCTCCAGCAGTAGAAGTAGATAAACACAGGTGGCAGTTCCAGAGAAACAGCATGCATTATTTGTTTCCTAAAAAGCTAGCTGACTTTCCACAAATGTCTTAGAATCCTCATCCATGATCTCTATGTAAACAAAAGCTACAGGAGTCTTGTGTTATAGTTTGAAATATTTTAACAAACCATTTCATTTGAGAGTTTAAGCGATATCAGAAAAATTGTAGCCCAGAGAAAAGTGTAAAGCTTCATTTGAAATGCTGAACCGAAAGCTCTTCTTTGTCAGGTCCTGTTTAGGAAAAAATCACAGTGTCCATAAAAGCAGACAACATGCTTCTACACTGTGCAGGTTGATGGGACAAAGTTAAGAAAATTGCATGTATTATATTGGGTCCAAACCCAACCCCTTCCTAGGGCCAGCATATATACAATCAACTGGGTTTCTCTGCCCCCCCCCAGCTACTTAAGGTTAGATGAAGGGGGCTGTGCACCTGAGGCTACCTTTGTGTTGAAAAAATACCACATCAGGGAGAAGGATAGGCTCAACTTTTCCTCTTGATGTGCTAATTTTCTATGGTGTGTAGGCAGTTTGCTTTATGGGAGAGCACCCAGTCGCTCCCCTGCTGCCCGCCGATTGTAGAGACCAGTCTAATGCTATACTGCAGGAGATGCTCTTCAAGAAATCATGGTGCTGCTATAGTTCTGTTGTGTTTGCCTTCTGTTAGCATGGTCTGTCATTAGTAAGATGATAGGCAAGATCCAATCGTTTTAACATAGACAGGTGGAACAAGGCACTTCTGAGAGTTTTGTCTGTATGGTTTTGTTCCCCTGTCAACAGTGCATGCCAGGACGAGTTTAAGAAAGGACATAGATCCATAATAGCTTTCTTCATCCTTGTGCACACCTTTCATCCCATTGTAGCCTCAGTTCTTTCATCTCCATGGGACAAAGGCCAGCTTGTTTATAGGCTTCTTAATGAATTAGACTAGTTGCTAGCCAGCCTATATAGCGAAGCACAGCACCTGGTTTCAGACATACAGATTTCTATTGACAGTGGAAATTAGAAGATCTTTTGTGAGGTGGCGTCCCCCCCCCTTTTAAACTGAACGGTTTCTATAGCGATCTTTTAAAATTGCAGTCTGTATTAAACTGTGTGCCTTGGTTTTGTAAGAGATACTCTTGTGGGCATTGTATTTCCCAGGCAGGGTTTTGTTACATACGTCAAACTAGTGCAGCAAGTGCCATAATGCCAGAATGTGCATTGCAGCAGAGAAGTGTCATAGCACTATGGAAGCCTTTGCAGTTCCTTTTCCTTTTTTTTAAAAGTAAGTTAAGTACAGAACATAAATAAAATAAATGCATCCCTCAATAACTGCAACATATTGGTACACATTAACTGACTTCCTAGCAGTTTTCTACCTACCCCATTGCGTGTCTGGTCATTCGGAGAAGGAGTTTTTCAAGGAGGTGCTAGGTGGGCAAGCTTTGCAAGGATGGCGAAAGATCTAAAAGATTTTGCATTTGGAACAAATGATCCTTTATGAGAAGACAGAGTGGCTTTGTAAGTTGCAAGGAAGCACCGAAAGATGGAGAACCAGCAAACGACACTTACTCTTTTCTTTTTGTGCTCAATACAGTCAAGTGTAGTTGGGGAATGTGTGAGGAGCTGTGTGTCCTCTGATGCATAGACAGCCCCAGAGGTGATGCATGACTTTCCCCTCCATTGGTTACACTGGAATTGCAGAGAGAGGAAGTGCAATGGTCATATGCTTCCTTGCAATGTGCAAAGCCACCTTGAAAACAAACTTTGGTTATGGAAACCACAACAGTTTACTTGTCATGACTCACACTGGAGAACCTGGGCTTTTAACTTGATGTAGGTATTGAAACTTCACTTTTAAGAAATCCTGTCCTACTGAGTGACAGTTCCCATAATCTGCAGATCATTGTTTAGTGTGCACAGTTCATCAAACTGCCATCATAAGGGCAAAGGAAACGGGAAATACCGGTGTGCATTGATCTTTGCTATTCTTATCCAAGGAGGGGTTGTCCCTAATATGGCAGTTACGGGTGCAAGTCTCTAGCACTAGCGTGCCAGCAAAACAGTGCAAGTTGGGTTTATGGGAGTATTGACCCTGCCTGCTCTGCCAGTAACATCAGAGCGCCACATGCCTGCAGCAGCTAACAGCTCTTTTTCCAGCCCCTTAAACAGATGTGGAATTGAAAAACAGCAGTGATTTGACAAACCACGCAGAGGAAGGCTTTCCAAAGGTGTGGAACCACCACTGTCAAGACACTGATCCTTTAGGAGGGAGGGTACATTAACTGAAGGGGGAACGGATTCTTTTTTCGGGCAGGGGAGTTGTTGATATTTGAAGTTGAGATCCCATCTGTTACACTGTTTGTAGCCCTGGGCAAGTTTCCACCTTGCTGAATATTCTTTTTACATAAGCCCATCAAATGCCTTTGAGAAGCTTGCAAGCAGGTATGAAGTCAACATTTCCTTGTTCATGATGAAAATGTTGGCAAGGAGAGGGGCTGTTAGAGGCACCAATTGGTCTGGAGTCCAGAGGGCAGCTGGGACATAGAGCAGGGGAAGCCGCCTTATATTGATCAGACCAGAGGTCGGTCGGTCTGTCTGTCTGTCTGTCTGTCTCTCTCTCTTGTTTATATGGATTGGCAGCAGCTCTTCCCACCCCTACTTGAAGATGGCAGGGATTGAACTTGGAACCTTCTGTGTGCAAAGCAGATGCCTTACCCCTGACGGTTAAATCAGTTTTAAGTTTGTGGTGCAATATGCTCTTAGTGTTACAATTTTGGCCCTTATTCCTGCTTCAGCCGGTATCTTCCTCTCTTCTCTTGTTCCTTTTCCTTGGTTTTTCCTATCTGGCTCTCTGCTTGTTGTTGTCCCTTCTCTTTTTCACACTCGCATATGGGCAGATAAAGCATATTCCAATACGCATTTAAAGCACATTGCTTCCCCAAAAGAATCCTATAGACAGAATCCCCTGACAGAGCTACCATTTCCAGAACTCTTTAAAAACTACAGTTCCCAGCAGCCTTTGGGGGAAGCAGCGGGTGGCGCTGTGGGTTAAACTACAGAGCTTAGGGCTTGCCAATCAGAAGGTCGGCGGTTCGAATCCCTGCGACAGGGTGAGTTGCTCGGTCCCAGCTCCTGCCAACCTAGCAGTTCGAAAGCACGTCAAAGTGCAAGTAGATAAATAGGTACTACTCCAGTGGGAAGGTAAACGCCGTTTCCATGTGCTGCTCTGGTTCGCCTGAAGTGGCTTTGTCATGCTGGCCACATGACCTGGAAGCTGTACGCTGGCTCCCTCGGCCAATAACGCGAGATGAGTGCCGCAACCCCAGAGTTGGTCACAACTGGACCTAATGGTCAGGGGTCCCTTTACTTTACCTTTATGCCCTTTAAACATGCATAGAATATGCTTTAAATGTGTAGCGTGGAGCTGTCCTCCTGCATTCCGGCTCCCTTCCTTTCCTCTGGCTCTCTTCTTGGTGGCTGAGACCCACACCCCATTGTTGTCCTGTGCTGGGCTGAGCAGTGCTGCATCCTCAGGGAGGTCTTCTTGCTCCATCCCTTCCTTTCCAACTGGCTCACCTTCCAGCCAGACTGCCAACACCACAGCACCCTGGAGATGACTCCTTCCTAAACTCTCATCACAGTAGCTTAGCCCCAGAGATGGTTGTTGTTGTTGTTGTTTAGTCGTTTAGTCGTGTCCGACTCTTCGTGACCCCATGGACCATAGCACGCCAGGCACTCCTGTCTTGCACTGCCTCCCACAGTTTGGTCAAACTCATGTTCGTAGCTTCGAGAACACTGTCCAACCATCTTGTCCTCTGACGTCCCCTTCTCCTAGTGCCCTCAATCTTTCCCAACATCAGGGTCTTTTCCAAGGATTCTTCTCTTCTCATGAGGTGGCCAAAGTATTGGAGCCTCAGCTTCACGATCTGTCCTTCCAGGGAGCACTCAGGGCTGATTTCCTTAAGAATGGATAGGTTTGATCTTCTTGCAGTCCATGGGACTCTCTCAAAAAAAAATCCTTCCAGTAGCACCTTAGAGACCAACTAAGTTTGTCATTGGTATGAGCTTTTGTGTGCATGCACACTTGGTATCCGAAGAAGTGTGCATGCACACGAAAGCTCATACATATGACAAACTTAGTTGATCTCTAAGGTGCTACTGGAAGGATTTTTTTTTTATTTTCTCTTCCTTCTGGCTTAGTTAAAAGCAGCAGGCAAGGGCTTGGCAGTTGCCCATCTACCACCAAAGGACTCCCTCCCTCAGAATAGGGCCCCCAGGCCAACTTTTAAGATTGATGGTTTTCCCAGATCAATAGGTAAGTGAAACCCCAGTATTCAAGGAGAGAACAATACCACCCCACCTCTCTCAGACATGCAAAATAACCTGAGGGGTGTGTGTGGAGATACTTGCCTTCTGCTTTAGGATTGCATTTGAAACATAGCCACCCCAGGGTGAAACTCATTGTCTTTCTGTTGCAAATTGAGGAAGGACCTCACCCTTTAAAATGAAGAGTAAATCTTGGCTGCTGCTACTGAGAATCAAAAGGCAGGTTGTTGTTGTTGTTGTTGTTGCTGTTGTGTGTTTTTTTTAAAAAAAGTATTAAGCTTTAGGATGGATTTAGAAGGGGATTAGGCTGTGAATGGCTCCTGTTTACCAGTCATGATATATGCTATCTCCAGGATCAGTGAGCCTTTGCACTGGGGAACGCCTTCAGAGTGTTGTTGATTTCAAGTCCTACTTAGCAGGGTGCCTAGTTGGCTGCTGGGGGAATCTGGGTTGCCGGACTGGATAAGGCTCTGACCTGGTCTAGTTCAGCATCCGGTTCTCACAGTGCTGTGGGGAGCCCGCAAGCAGGACCTGAACGCAACAACACTTGTGGCACTCAGCAACTGGGAGCGACACTTGAGCAATCCTTATACCTGCCCCACACTGACCGATGGAGACTGTTTTGTGCCTGGGGACATAAGATGCAGGAAGGATAGGGCATAGCCAAGTAGCAAGGAAGTGCTGTAGGTAGCTCAGTGCACCTCAGCATCTCCCTGGCCTCTCTTGCAAGAGCTGGGAGGGACTCCTGTCTGAAATTATAGCTGGCCACTGGCAGTCAGCGTTGACTGTACTGATCTCAATAGACTAATGGTCCGACTTGATTATAAAGTAGCTTCCTATGTACATTTTCCCAGGCTATGGTTGGCTTTGCATATGCCCCAGCCCCTTCTCTGTTTATAGTGGTGTTATTAGGAAATATGCTTTGTTTGCACTTGTTATTTGGGCATCTAAAGTCATAAATGGCTTGGGAACCAGGTAATTGAAAGAGCACATGCCCCGGTATCGGCCATCTTGGACACTATGATTGGCAGACGAGGCCTTGTTGGTGGTGATGCCACCAGGGGCTGCTTGGCTGGTGTTGACCTGTGACAGGCCCTTTCTGGTGGTGGCTCCCTTTTTGTGGAATGCCCTCCCTCTCTGGTGAGGTGTATCTTGCTTTCAGAAGCAGTTTGAAAACTTTCCTGTTTATAGGCATTTGATGGCTGAACTTGGATACTGTTCCTGACAACCCTGAGACCACGAGATGAGAGAATGCTTTTAACTGTTTTTAGAATGTCTTGATGATAACTGTTTCTGGTATTTTTAACTGCAATTGTTTTTTTTAGAATTCTCCATGATTCCAGAATGGTGATACCCAAATTGGATATATTTCAGGTTTTAGAGAACTGTTTCCATATTGAATTCTCTGTGGACCTGCTACAAATGCTTTATAGGTTTCAGAGTACAGTGGTACCTCTACTTACGAATTTAATGCATTCCGAATGCACATTCGTAAGTCGGATTTTTTTTTAAGTCAAATCCCATAAGAATGCATTGGGAGAAAAAATTCGTAAGTCGAAGCAACCCTATCTAAAAATTCGTAAGTAGAAAAAATCCTATCTAAACCGCATCCAAGATGGCGGACGGAGCTCTGTTCGTAAGTAGAAACATTCGTAAGTACCGGTAGAGTTATTCGTGAGTAGAGGTACCGCTGTATTTTAAGGTATGTGCTGAGCTCATAGGAAACAGTGGTCCAGGCTGTTGGGGACTGTTACCTCATGTGAACTGAGAGGCACCCCTTCCACCCTGATCACAGGAAATCAGGAATCCAGCTGTATTTCTGAGATGTTTGTCCATTATTATTTATCTCATTGATTAAATCCCTTCAGGATTCCTTGCAACAAGGTTTGAAAAGTACCTCTCTAGGCTACCAAGGAGTCCGTGCTGCTTCTCAACAGGGTTCTGTGTGATCCTTGGAAACGCAGCTGGGTCTTTCAGTAGTGAGAAGTACAGATTTAACTCAAAGGTGGCCAACTGATTTTATCTTTTATGCATTGCTTTTTAAGCTCAGGCAATGGAGCTGGAAACTGTGACTCATAAATTTTATAAATAAAAACAATAATACAAGGCCATGAACTCTTCCAGTTGTGGTTTTGGTGATGAAGCAGGAATAAAATCATAGGCTGGGCACATTTGCAGTGCATTTCATTCTGAACATGATTTTAGCAGGCTTTGCTGTAATATTGTTTTCTTTTCAGAAAATTCTTTTTTTTGTGTGAATCAAAAGTGCATCAGCATGGAAGCAGTTTCTCCCTTCCACCGCTCAGGTAGCCCTGTAATTGACATTGAGGTGTGCTGACTTCAGGCTTACAGGATGTACTTCGTTATACACTGAATGTGCACTGGGATAGCTCAGTTGGTAGAGCATGGGACTCTTAATCTCAGGGTTGCGGGTTCGAGCCCCAAGTCGCACAAAAGATTCCTGCATTGCAGGGGGTTGGGTTCATGTAAGCGAAGATGCTGAGGAGA
Source organism: Zootoca vivipara (assembly GCF_965207765.1). NCBI lineage: Eukaryota > Metazoa > Chordata > Lepidosauria > Squamata > Lacertidae > Zootoca > Zootoca vivipara. The sequence continues at coordinate 81,651,404 of NC_142590.1, read as the reverse complement.
CCTCAAGTTTCAGTTTACTTCATACCACCTGGTGGTGTTCTCTCCCCCCCCTCAATTCCCACCCCTCCCGACAAGTATTTGGCACCAGAATATGCATCCCGTTGCCCCCCTAGAATAGCAGGCTTTTAGCACTGTAGGGCATTAGCGCTTTTTCATTCTGAAGCAGTTTAAAGAGGTTTTGGGGGGGGCGTGTACAGAATCCTCCGTTGGGAATTGCTTTGTGAAGTGAATGCAGGGGGCAGGCATTTGCAGCTGTAACCTGGCTTGTGTTAAAAATTGGAAAGGCTGCTTTGCATTCCATCTCACTACAGGCCTTCCTTGGTGTGCAGCCAAAGGTTAATATAGATGTCGCAAAGTTTCTCCCTCCCCGCCCCAACCCCCCACTTCGGAGAGCTTCAGATATAAGAGTATGTGCACAGCTGTGTTTGTAGTAACCCTTTCATAATCACACTTCTTAAACTTCATTTCCCGGCTTGTATAAATGAAAAGAATTTCTGAAGGGATATTTGACCTGCATTTGAACTTATTTGATCTTCACGTATTTCCCACTTGAAACAAAGCAGATTAAATCTTGGCCCTGGGAAGGCCTGTCGAGGATCACATGATGTGGTCCATACATCAGGGTAAATACACTTCGCTCTCTCTTTCTCCCTCCTTTTTTAAACGTCTCTCTGGCTCTTTTGAGAACCGTGTGCATTGGGTCATTTTATGGTGAGATTTATAAACCGGCCCAAAGGCGCAAAGCAAAGCAACACCAGTGTTCCTTAGGGACCTTTGAGAATAGCTCCTACAACAGCAATCTTAATAAGGATATGCAAAAAGGTACTTCTGTATGTGAATGTAGAAAAGTGTTCAAAATTGCCTGTCAAATCATCTCTCATTAAAAGTTTGCTAAAAAAAAAAGCTGCAAAGTTTTCTTTGAAGATGCTTGTGCTTTACAACCTCTAGATGTTCTAGAACTAGGGAGCAACCATTGAGAGGCGCCCTCTCCCCCTGCTCTGTCCCCCCCAACATTTTAATCTGATGTATAGGCAGCACTGCCAAGCATTGAATGGACCATAGAAATTGACGTGGGACATGGCCTGGGCTGATGGGTTCTATAGCATGTGTGTCAAATAAAAATATCAGGTGGTGTGATGTTGTTCAGCAAGGTGCAAGGGTGATTATTTATAGCAATACAAAGGATAAAGGGGAAATGGAAAACGTATGTTCCAAAATCCAGATCGAGAGTGGTCTGTGTATGTGTGTGTTGCAGGTGGGGGTCTGCATGCTTTTAGTTACGTTCCTGAAATATCTCATTTCTCTCTAGCATTTCGCATCAGGAGGCTTTGAAAACCTCTTTGGGTTGGGAAGCATTCAAACTACTTGACTTTTTTTTTTTAAAAAAAGGGAGCTGCATATGTGCATGGACTTGTAATTAAAGTACCAGGACAAGTGGTTAAGTGCATAGGCCTCAGGAGGAATATTGCAGAGGGAGTTGTTTTCAGGCTTGTAAGCCTGCTTTAGGATATCATCGCTATGCACGAGAGATTCAGAACAGGTCCTCTAGCACATGTATGTTATGTTATGATTGGCAGGATGTTTTATTTAGTTCCTTTTTTAAAAAAAATAGTTCCCTAATCAGGGAAAATCCAAAGCAAAGACTGCAATTCAGTTGGATTCTTCTTAGGATATCCTTCATTCTGAATATCAAAGTGTTCGGTTAACAGTTGTATTTAGGAATGAGGGTTCCAGAGCTGAACCTCTCCACTGAAAGACACCCCCACCTTTCTGAGCCATTAATGCTGATATCTGTTCTTTAGATGATGCTGTAATATTTTGGTATGTTACAAGGGGTGGGGGCAGAAGCCATGCAATTTATTTGTGACATATTACATGTTCTTCACGACACAAACAATTTAAAAAGTTAAGAGTGTAGCTGTCAGAGATGCAGATGCGGCTACTCTAGAGTAACGACTCCTCACAGCATTGTCCTTTTAGGCTTTTATTAAGTGCTGATTATTTACAGTGCTCGGAGCGATCTATATACAGTGGTACCTCGGTTTATGAACACAATTGGTTCCGGAAGTCTGTTCATAAACTGAAGCGTTCATAAACTGAAGCGAACTTTTCCATTGAAAGTAATGGAAAGTGGATTAATCCGTTCCAGACGGTCCGCAGAGTACTTAAACTGAAGCGTTCATAAACTGAAGCGAACTTTCCCATTGAAAGTAATGGAAAGTGGATTAATCCGTTCCAGACAGGTCCGCAGAGTACTTAAACTGAAGCGTTCATAAACTGAAGCATGGGTGTAATTGGTTCCGGAAGTCTGTTCATAAACTGAAGCGTTCATAAACTGAAGCGAACTTTCCCATTGAAAGTAATGGAAAATGAATTAATCCGTTCCAGATGGGTCCATGGTGTTCATAAACCGAAAATTCATAAACCGAGGTGTTCATAAACTGAGGTTCCACTGTACATGTTGTCTGTCAGGTGTCAGTACCTACGAATGGAGGTTGGCGCGTTTTCTTCCAGCAAAGAAGTTTGGGAAGACCTAATCTCCTCCCACGACGTTTCTTGCGTAATTCCGGGGTCAGCGGGATCGGCCTTCCCCCCTTGCTCCCCCCCTTCCTGTCCCACCTTGTGCATGGGCTCCGCTACCTTGCCGGAGCCTCGGTCACCACTTCCTGAATCTCCGCTTGAGGCGGAACCCTCCCTGCTTTCCCCAGCGCTTGGCGATGAGCTGGTACTTAAGATGGGAGGGACCTCCCGGTATCCCCTGTCCCTCACAGTAGCCAACTAAGTTTTACTTGAAACCAATGGACCTAAGTTATGGAGCAATCCTGAGCTCAGATCTGCTGGGATGAGCAGCTCCAGAGCTCATGGCTGAATCCTGCCTCAGCTGGGCAATGCTAGCGTAAGCTCCTGCTGAGCCAAGACCAGCACATTGTAAGAATTCTGGGGGAGTGGGGAGGATAGGAATGAAGTGGAGATGTGTGTGCGCCTTATGCTGGATCCTTAGCCTGTTCATCTTGGTCACATGACCCGACAACCTAGCATGAGTTCCGCCAGCAATTGAAGTCCATGGGGACTTTCATGCAGAAAGGCAGTCCTGTGACTGAGACCAAAACTCAACTCTGCACCTTGGCAGGAGGGGGACCCCACTGTAGTGGTTTGCAAATAAAGACTGAATGTTTGCAACTGTATGCTCTGTCTCTTGTTTATTCACATATATTGACTGCTACATTAATTGCCAGTTGCTATCCAGGGTTTCAGACACTGCCCTTTTCTAGCCTTATCCGGAGATGCAAGACGTTGAACATGGGCTCTTTTGCATGTAAAACTCAGGTTTTTCTTATGAGCTACGGACTGCTCCTCCTTGATGCTAAAGGAGAAGATGAGGCTTACATAAAACCCTCTCTACCCTGTTTCTCCTATTTTAAGACGTAGTCATAAAATAAGCCATAGCAGGATTTTTAAGCATTCAAGGAATATAAGCCATACCCCGAAAATAAGACATAGTGATAAGCGCAGCAGCAATGCCAGCCATGGCAGGAGGAGGGGGGAAAAAGGCATCCCCTTAAAATAAGCCATAGTGTTTTGTTTGTTTTTGAGGAAAAATAAATATAAGACGGTGTCTTATTTTCGGAGAAACACGGTATATAGGCAATGAGTAATGCTTGACCCTGGGCTGTTACTCATTTTGCACAACCTCAGTACAGGTATATGGCTGGGTTAACTGTTATGCTAAGAGCTCTGCAGAGTAGGGCCCTTTTTACCTTGATGAGTTATGCATATCATTGCTATCTTTTTAGCTGCTGGGCATGGTAAGCAGAAATCTTTAGGAAGGTAGCTGAAAAGTAAGACAAAAAAAGCCTTATTTGCTAGAAACAATAGCAAAATCCTGTCTAGATTTCTGTTCGTGCATGCAAAGAAATCAGTACACTGATGTATTTATCTAATGTGCTGGGGTTGTAACCAGCAATGTAGCACCTGGCTGATGCTCCACTAGCCAGTTGACTCTAGTGCATTTTGAATGAAGCTATATGGTCTGTTTGGAGATTTCTCTCCCTCCACATTTCCCTTTTGTAGCCTCTCCCAGCTCAAGGCCTTGGAGGAAAAGTGACTGCTTGTGACATGTTAATGAGGTGTTAATAGCTCCAAGTGAGGTGCGAATAGTTGCTGAAATAGTCTTAATGGCAGCTGCATGGACCTTATACTGTAGGTGGGGAAGAAGAAGAAGAAAGACCGAAAGGACTTTCATTTCCCAGAAGGTGGAAGAAGCAACAAGGGGAGCATCTTTCTTGGACCTGGTCCTCTCTAACAGAGAGGAACTGATTGACGAAGTGGAAGTACTGGGAACCTTGTGAGGAAGTGATAATGTTCTCTTGGGTTTCATTCTATAGAGGCAAGGGAAAGCTGAGTGTAGTCGAACATGCACTCTGGACTTTAAGAAGACTGATTTCAAAAAGCTTAAGGAATTACTGAGTAATCTCAGAGACTCTGTCTATCATCTTTGAGAATACTTGGAATACAGGTGAGGTCCATCTTCAAAAAGGCGAAAAGAAGACCCAGGTAACTATTAACCAGACAAGGTGGTGTTGATACCAGGAAGGGTCCTTGAGCATATAACTAAACAGTCGGTCTGTGAGCACTTAAGAACCAGCATGGGTTTCTAAGCTGCAACTACAGAAGTATAGTGTCCTATCAAGGGAAGTAATAGTACCACTCTATTCTGCCTTGGTCAGGCCAGACCTGGAGTACTGTGCCCAGTTCCAGCCCAAGCTGGAACATAAAGAGGAGGGCAACCAAGATGATCAATGGTCTGGAAGCCCTTGAGGAATCGTTAAGGGAGTTGGGTGTGTTTAGCCTGGTAAAGACGACACTGAGAGGAGATATGATTGCCATCTTCAAATATCTCAAGGGCTGTCACATGGAAGATTGAGTAAGTTTGTTTTCTCCTGTTCTGGAGGGTAGGACCCAAACCAATGGCTTCAGGTTGCAAGAAAGGAGATTCCAGCTTAACATCAGGAATAACTTTCTGATGGTAAGAGCTGTTTGACAGTGGAATGGACTCCCTCAGAAGCTGGCGGACTCTCCTTCCTTGGAGGTGCTTAAGCAGAGGTTGGATGGCCATCTGTCATGGATGCTTTAGTTGAGATTCCTGCACTGCAGATTTGAAGTATAACAGCTGATAGGAAGTGGAAGTTTAATGTATAAAGGTAAAATATATGTAATATAGCAGCTTTATAAGGGAAGAAACGAACACCATGGAAGGCTGGATGGGAAGGCAATGCATATGAGATACCGGTATATGTTCTGACGGTTGTTTAAAAGAATTTGAAAAGCTAAAAAAAAAAAAAAAAAGAGTTTCATGAACTTCAGGGGGTTGGGCTAGGTAACCCTTGAGGTACCTTCCAAGCCTACAGTTCTATGGTTCTTTAACAGGAGGGCATGTGCCACTGCTGTTTACATGGAGGGTGGCAAGGAGGAGATCCATTGTCCATGCCTTTGGAGCACGGAGAGGCATTACCAACTCATTCTTGAGCATCCACATGCACTGAATACTTGATTTTGCGAGGCAGTTGGGCAATCAGATTGGCCAAGGGTACTTTCTAAGGGCATTCCAAAAAGTGTGAACCTGTCGACTTCGCTAGATCACCAGAAAACAGAGCTTTGGGAGAAGGAGCTGCTACAGAGACCCTCGTCAAGGCCTGTGGTTTTAAGAAGCCCCGAAGCAAGTCTTGCAATGTACAGCCGAAAAGGAAGGCCCCTCTTGAAACCCATAACATGTGTTCTTATGGTGCGGCCATTGCTGTTGACGAACAGCATACATTTTGACATCCCTGTGTGCATAAGTGTTGTTGTTGTTGTTTAGTCGTTTAGTCGTGTCCGACTCTTCGTAACCCCATGGACCAGAGCACGCCAGGCACTCCTGTCTTCCACTGCCTCCCGCAGTTTGGTCAAACTCATGTTCGTAGCTTCGAGAACACTGTCCAACCATCTTGTCCAACCATCTCGCATAAGCATACCAGATGTCTTTGGAGAGTGTGGGCAGCCTGAGCAGGTTGCTTTTAGTCACTGCAGTGGTTTTACACCAGTTTGGGGAGCAGTTTTATTCCAAGACATACAGAGGTCTAATTTGACCGTTTTTGTTCTCTCCGTTGTTGCTTGTTCAGCTGCTTTTAAAACACACACACACACACACACACACACAGGGAGAGAGAGAACTTTATGCCTTTTGTTAATAAAAATTGCATCCAGTTTGGGACATCTTGTGGGGGCAACGGTACAGGGTGGAGAATGAATGCAACTGGAAAGATTAATTTTTTTAAACGCTTCTAACTATTAAAGCCTAGTCAGGGGCCGTTGACAGATGCCTTTTTAAACGGGACACTGTTATGCTTTAGTTTAATATATTCTGGCAGTGTCAGTGAGGTTAAGGCTAATACAGAGTTGTGTGGATCCTGTCAGGAGGAATGTGGGAATTACATTAAAAAGGGGGTGGGTGGGGTGAGCGGCGCAGCTGTGTACACTTATTACAAAAAGGGGGGTTAAGTCCCACCGCTAGAATCAATATATTAAATTGCAAGGGCCTTTGTTTTTAATTAGTCAAAATAAAGTATGCTGTTATAGCTGTTATGGCTTCTCTCCTTGAACCGCAGTGAGGAAATGCTAATATTTATACTGAAACTGTTAATTTGTGGCTAAAACAATAACATGTTTAGTTTTTACACAGCTCAGTGCGTCTTAATGCACAAGATGCCCGAGAGTGGCTGAGATGATGGATTGAAATCAGCTGAGTGAATGAATAAGGCAGAGTGCTTAACAGTGGCCAGGTGGAATATTTTAGCCAGTAATGCACCACATTTGGCAATAATGGTATCTCCCCCCCCCTTTCTTTTTTCCTAAACCCTTCCTGTCACACACTTGACTTATTTCAATAATGTTCATCCGGGATTGACTTAATTGTGTCCGTTTTAGACTTTCAAGAAACAAACTAAGGGACAGCTTTAGAAATAAATTTTTAAAAATGCATTCTATGGGATTTCTAATGAGTAACATACGCACAAGAGACTGCAATTTTTACTCAGACTAGACCCATTGAAATGAATGGACTGAGTTAGTCACATCCATTCATTTCAATGGGTTTACACTGAGTGCTCCTAAACCCAGGATCAGGATGCGGGAACTGATTCTTTAACGCAAGGGTGGGGTACTGCAGATGTTTTTGGCTCCCAGCTCCCAGCAAGGATGGCCAGTAGTTGAGGATGAGTTGCAGCCCATCAAAATCTGAAGGGCCACATTCCTGGCTTCAGTGTTGCTTTATAGTCTGAAAACTCATTAAAAGTTAGGTAAGCATCTGTCTGAATGAGCAAGCTCCATTGCTCATTAGCAGTAGAACAAAAACTGATCTTGACTTTAGTTACACAAGCATAAATCCTGCATTATTCTAATTGAACCATATTTTCACCCAATACAACTGGAGTAGGCTACAGCCAAGATCACCACAAGGAAAAGGCTAGCATGTGGTAGCTTGTTATGTTTGGCCTCAAATTAAGTACCCAGTGAAGGAGTGCAACCTTGGGTGTGTTTTTTTTTTAAATTCAGGCCGAGTGAGATGTTCTTTCTTAGGTGTCTAGAGCAAAGGAAAGATGTTTTATGTTTGTGCAGTTCAGTAGTTTGGTGTTATGGTAGTAGTTTCCCCTGTTCACTTCTGGGACCTCTTTTGTTTATTGATTCATATTTGGTGTGCTGCATCCCCTGTGCCACCTCTCACACTGTTCCAGTCTGCCCCCAACCTTCTGGAGCAGTTTTTTGGAGTGTGCAGGGATCTAAATGGGGAAATGGGCAAAAGTCACCTGCCATTCTGCCGGCAGGAACAAAGCCTTGATCCAAGCCATAGTAGCTATTTGTTGCATTGAGATATTATATACAATGTGTGTGTGTGTGTGTGTGTGTGTGTGTGTGTGTATGCACCTTTGAAAATTGTAAGTATGAAAATCAATGTGTTAAGGAATGGTTGACAGTCATTAGTTTCGGAATGGTAAATTTAGGGATGATGTACGACTATTCTCTCTGCGTTGGTCTGACAAAATAGTTCTTAGGTATTTTAACATGCTGGTGTGCCTGTAGTTTTTAAGAGAAGTGAATAATTATGTGCAATATTTTCTTGACCTTCTTGTTTATTTTTAAATAAAAATGCATGTTATATACGGTATATATATTTACCAATGTGTGCGAGGCATGTGCAGCCTAAGTAGCTCACGATGCTTGCTAAAATGAAACTCAGATATCACTCAGAACTGCAATTGTTAGTTCTTAAAGAGGAGGGCCATTCCAGCTGGCATAGCCTTTTCCCCTGGGGCAGAGTGGAATAATTGTCTTTGCAGCTGCCCCAGGGAAGTCGGCTATAAACGCAGCATGAAATCAGTCCTGTTGCCGAATCCCCAGAACATATATTAGTGCAATCCTTCTTTCATAATGGCATAGGAACAAAGGAAGCGGCCTTCCAATGATTCAGACTGTTTCTCTGTCTCGTTCATTATTGCCTGAACTGACTGGTAGCAGCTCTCTGGGGGTTTAGGCAAAGGTCTTTTCTGGCTCTACCTAGAGGTACTGGGGATTGAACCTGGGGATCTTCTGTATGCAGAGCAGATGCTCTACCCCTGAGCTATGGCCCTTCACTCTGCAGTCTCCATTGGCCTTTGGTCTGCACCGAAGTGCCCTGGCTACCTGGGGAAAGGAGGGTGAGCTTCCATCTGCATAGAAGGGCCTGGATGAGAGCCAGGAAGAGGTAGAACCTCCAGCTCTAATATGATCTTCCAGTTAGAACTTCTTCATTGCTGAAGCTTTCCGCTCCATCTGGGGAACAGACCAGAAGTCCTTAAATGCTTTGGGTTAGGGGGCTTCTGGGTCTGGTTGTAGGTAGTTCTGAGCTCTTGTAGTTCTCTTCTTATAACCGCAGATCCCTATTATGGTGCCCAACACAAATTAGAGCCCCACATTCTCCTTTTGGCCTTTGGTACCTTCTTGCTAAGTGGAGCAAAACCTCCAAACAATGGCTTATCTAGTCGCTCAGAACAATCATGGTCTACAGTCCTCCTTAGGACTGGGACATTTAAGAATGCTGCTTCAAATGCCTAGGGAAGATAGGAAGGTCCCTTATACCAGGTCCACCTTATTCTAGTATTGCCTAGCATTGGGGTGGGAAGAAGGTAGATTGGGAATTTAGGGTAGATCTCTGGGTGTTTTGCTTTTGGTCGGCTGGACTTTTGATTTCCAGTTGTTGAACCATAGCAACAACAGAAAATACTTTCCCCCCCAAGTAGACTTTTGAAACAAAGAAAGCTGGGGCAGGAGTGGGAAGTGTGGAGTTTTCTGTTCAAAGACTAGGAGTCATGGAATCATAGAGTTTGAAGGAACCCCAAGGGTCATCTAGTCCAATCTCCCACAAAACAGGAATCCCAACTAAAGCATCCATGACAGATGGCCACCCAACCCTCTGCTTCAAAACCTCCAAAGAAGGAGAGCCTACCACCTCTCATGGGAGTCCATTCCACTGCTGAACAGCTCTTATCGTCATAAAGTTATTCCTGTTTAGTTGGAACCTCCTTTCCTGTAACTTGAAGCCATTGGTTCAAGTCCTACCTTCCAGAGCAGAAGCTCAGTTCTAGCACCAGAAACAAATTGTATGGTTGAGCCATGTGCTTGAAAGTAGCCTGCACCAGTTCTTTATCTGGCTCCTGAGCCACTGTTTTTCACTTGGGTCTGGTTGTTGGCTTTTGAGGTTCTAGCAAAAAGCAAAGTAGGTTCTGTAATCCTGAAATCTGTCTCCCACCCACAAGGCTAGCAGATGCTGCCCAAAGTCTCAGGCAGAGCCTTACTGCCTGAAATAGCTTTTACAGTACTGGAGATGCCCAGGATTGAGTTCAGGACTTATAAAAGCATGTGCTCTGCCACTGATCCATAGTCTTCTCTATGAAAACTTCCCCACACCTAGAAATGTTAGCACGTCAGGCAGAAAGCTAGACATGTTTCCCATAACACTCTAGCTTTCCAGAGGCAGTGTTGTTGTTGTTTTAATATGGAGACCATTCAGTTACGGGATTCCCCACAACTACAGTTTGCTGCCCCGCACGGTTTCTGAACATGTAGATGAGGTCTGCGTGCTCTAAGCTCCAAGTTCCAGTGTAATTGCCTTATTGTTTTGGAACCAAGATGTTTATAATCTGGTTCCTGTGCAAACATGCTGAATGTGTGTTAATGTGTTTCAAAACCCGACCCCCTCAGCAAAATCTCTGCTTTTCATTAATTGACATCAGTAGCACATGGTACAGTATTTCAAAGTGCCGGCCAAATCTGAGCTGTGTTTCTAATTTCCTTACTTTCCTGTGTTTGGAATGCCAATGTTAATTTGTTCCCATGGAAGAGCAAGCACTGCCAACCATCGCTTTAAGTAAATGGCTTTGCAGTGCGGGGCTGCCAACGCTAAATGATACTTGGGGGAGATTCCTTGGCCGAGCTTGCCAGATTTTGTACCCAGTGCTGGAAGTGCAAAGCAAGAATGGGGTGTTTACAATATTGGTTACAAGTCTTTGCTTTGAAAGATGCAGTACAGCATGCTTTCAATTTTAATGAATAATCATAATAATGAAAAGGGCCGGATTAGCTCATTTAACGAAGGACAAATGCAAGAGATTTACTGTTTGCACACGTTTCAGGCAGTGAAACCCTCCCCACAGTTACTTGCAACCTGATTTCAGTGGCACTGTCTGCAAAAGGAAAGGTGTTTAGGGCTTCCACCTTAAAAGCAAATGACTACCCACAAACACCAAGTCATTATTATTTTAATTCATGTTTTACATCTATACACTTCCAAGCGCTTTGAGGTACTTGATTTTACTTGCTGTGGTATGCTAACAGGTTCTCTCTGAAGTCACCCTCAGGCATGCAAGCAGATCTTTCTCTCCCTCCCTCTCCCCACTGTTATCAGGCAGGTGACCCTGTACATTTACTCAGATGTCAGATGACATCATTAATGTGCGGATCCCCTCCCCTGAAGTTTGTATGTAAACCTGCTATTAGGACCCGGCTAATAATGTAGGGAATAGTGTCCGTTCCTCCTTAGAGTCATTTTCCTACTAGACTTTTTTTTCCTGCCTCCTATGATCCTTTTACTTTTTGTTGTGACTTTCAACTACTGTATTATTGCTTTCCCCCCCTTTATGGCCCTTTGAACCACAAGGGGCCCCAGGGTGCAGTCTGAAGCCACATTAGACCACCAACTTGCTGAAGCCAAGCAGGTCTCGGTCTTATCAATACCTGAATGAAAGACCTCCTGGGAAACTCCCATCTTTTGCACCTTGTGTTCCATGATGGAAGAAAAGGGGGGTATAAATGCAAGAAAATAAATGAGAGTTAACTTTTCAAAAGTTGTCTCACAAAGAGGGTGTTGTGTATTGAGTCAAAGGATTTTATATCTGTATTATTATTGTCTGTATTTGCATTAGGATAAAGTAACTGCCTTTTGGTTCCAGAGGGTACAGCTACTATTGGTTCATTTAAGCTGCTGTATTTGGATCCTCTGTCTTATTGGTTCCCTCCAAAAGGCAGCACTGTGATTGCCTGATATTGTTCCCTCCAAAATGTATCCCTTTCTAGCTAGTTCCCTGTCCCTATAAATGTAGCCTTCGAACTGCCGTCCTTCTGATCGGCAAGCCCATGAGGCCCAGTGGTTTAGACCACAGCACCACCCACATAGAATCATAGAATCGTAGAGTTGGAAGAGAGACCACAAGGGCCATCCAGTCCAACCCCCTGCCAAGCAGGAAACACCACCAAAGCATTCTTGACATATGCCTGTCAAGCCTCTGCTTAAAGACCTCCAAAGAAGGAGACTCCACCACACTCCTTGGTAGCAAATTCCACTGCCGAACAGCTCTTACTGTCAGGAAGTTCTTCCTAATGTTTAGGTGGAATCTTCTTTCTTGTAGTTTGAATCCATTGCTCCGTGTCCGCTTCTCTGGAGCAGCAGAAAACAATCTTTCTCCCTCCTCTATATGACATCCTTTCATATATTTGAACATGGCTATCATATCACCCCTTAACCTTCTCTTCTCCAGGCTAAACATACCCAGTTCCCTAAGCCGTTCCTCATAAGGCATCGTTTCCAGGCCTTTGACCATATACATGTTTACTTATAGGCAAATCTCACTGTGTCCTGGCACCCACCATCCCTGATCTGGTAGGGCTGATAGGCGTTGCACTTCAACAACATCTGCAGACCACCAGAGGCTGGCTGCTCTTGCCCTAGTAACTGTGTTTACGATGACTGTGCTAAGTAACACTTGAAGGATGCTAAGGTACAGATGGCCAAGCTTTGCCATGACATAATGTGAAAGAAAATAAGGAAATTGTATAAGCTCGTGGTTAGTTTTCGTTGTGTGCGCTATCTCTCTTAAAGATTCAGAGCATTTTGATTTGATGTATCTCCTTTTGCTTGAAATGCAGCTTGACATAAGGAGGGCAACTTCACCTACTCCAGCCCTTCTCTCGAGGAGGCTTTTCAGAGCACAAGCTGCCTTCGGTTTCGTGCGGCTAATGACACCAAATGGTTTTGAATCTCCTGTTTTATTGGAACAGGTGTAGCGTCTGCCATCTGCGCCAATGCCTTCCTTGGCCGGCAAGCAGAGCACTGTTTTGGTTCAATGGATTTAAAAGCCTCCCGAGAGCAAAGCAGCGAAAGAATGCAGAAAGTGTCTGGCAAAGGAAAAGCACTTTAAGTAATGAGCTTTGTCACTCAAGGCTTCTAGTAAATTGCCTTCAAATATTTCCAAACTCTTTTTGGGGTGGAGGTGGGGTGTGTGTGTGGCAGAGTTGGGGGCTGGAGACGTGGAAGGGGGAAAAGAGAGAAATCTGCCTGCAGAGTTTTAAGTTTCTGTTGCTCTATGAAATCTTCTTTATCTTCTTGCAGTAGCTTCCAAGTGAGTTTGTTGGCCGGTTGATTTCAGCCTTATGCTGCGTCCGTCAGCGGTGTGTGTGTGTGTGTAGGAGGAGATACTTTTAATACTTTGATAAGAATATAAAACTGTTGCAGTGTTGCAGTGATGGGAATTCTGTTGATAAGAATAGGAGAAAGACCAAAACAAGGTTCTTCAGAGCAGTTAAAAAAAGAAAAGGAAAAGGAAAAGGTAATTTTGCAACTCTTAACAGACAAAGATCGTGCTGAGTCTGCGGTTAGAGCAACCACCACCACCCTTCATTGTGTCCGACCTGGCAGGGTTGAGTCAATGTGTCTGGAACACTCTTAACAGCTAAAGGGCCTGAGGGGTGGGAATGAATTTTTCTCCTTTAGTGCACAACCTTGTAGTATCAAGTCTGTTTGACTTGGGAAGCTAAGCTGGCTTTTTGGAATGGAAAATCCTCTTAGTTTTATTATGACAGGAAACTCTTTAAAACCTTTAAAGCACTGTCCGCTTCTCCCCTCCCCACAAGTTGGCATGCCTTTACTTGGAAAGCTTTAATGAGAGAACAATCTTCAAATAGATAGTTTTATGTAATTATGCAGGTGCTCATTAAAAAAAGTCTTGTTTCTCCCTGTGCCCAGCTGGTTTCCTTTCTCTTTGTCCCTGTGGAGGCTTTTATCCAATCATGTATACAGTAGCAACACTTGTAGAGCTGAGGTTGAAGATGCTGAAAAGCAATAAAGAGAAGTCCCTGAATGATCCTTCTCTCCCCGCCCCCCGCCTTTTCCTTTGCCTCTTATTTTCACCTTGCAGTCTGAGTAGGCAGTACTTCTATCTGTGTGCCGTATGAGTCAGAAAAAAGGAACATTGTGTCTCCACTGCCAGAGATAGGATGGCCTTTCTTGTCCGGCAAGTTCGTAATTATGTGATTTGGAATGTAAATTGTATGGATGTATTACGAACTCAGCCTGGATTCCCACAGAAATTCTCCTCCAGCTTGGAATTTAAAACGAGGTTCTGTGCATAAAAAGTAAAGGACCCCTGACAGTTAGGTCCAGTCACAGACGACTCTGGCTTTACAGGCCGAGGGAGCCGGTGTTTGTCCGCAGGCAGTTTTTTTCAGGGTCATGCGGGCAGCATGACTAAGCTGCTTCTGGCGAAACCAGAGCAGCACACGAAAATGCCGTTTAGCTTCCCGCTGGAGCAGTACCTATTTATCTACTTGCACTTTGACGTGCTTTCGAACTGCTAGGTTGGCAGGAGCTGGGACCGAGCAACGGGAGCTCACTCCGCCGCAGGGATTCGAACCGCCGACCTTCCGATCTGCAAGCCCTAAGCTCTGTGGTTTACACCACAGCACCACCCGTGTCTTACACTTCTAGTAAGTTACTAAATTTGCGTTTACAGATTGTTGTTGTTGCATTTCAAGGTAGAAAATAACATATCTGGGAATTTAGGCTCAGTTTGTAATGCCTCCAAATTCTAGGGTTTCCAGGTCACAACCCAGAGATCCATCTGGTGCAGCTCAGAGATACCTTGTGTCGTTTAACATTTCCTGATGTATCAAGAGTTGGAGTGGGTGTACCCTCTCCTGTCTGTTCCTTGCCCAGTCCAGACATTTCTTCCCTTGCTCATATCCCAATTTGCCTGCTGTAACAAGCCGGACTCTAGGTGTGGTACAGTGCAAATGGAGAGGTGAATTGATGACAAGGTCAGAAGGAAGAGCTGGCTGAGATAAAACACTAAGGGTTCAGGGCAGATACTGTATTTTGGCTGCACCCAGGCGGCTCAAACCATTGTACCCAACAGTGGCCTTTTTACTTGCAGATTTGTCAATTGCCATGCAGATTTCCCATGTTAATTCTACATATCTCTATACCTTCTGGTTTACTTTGATCATTTTCTTGTGATAGAGAACATGGATATAAAATGCCCTTGGCCACGGACAGTTGAACTATAGCAATGAAAACAACAGGATGCATATCTCACCTGTTTTCCAATTAAAAGGATGGGCTACTTTCCCAGGTTGATAAGCCCCATCTGCCCCTAACTTCCCTGAGTCCACAGCATGTGCAGAAAATGCCTTCTTGACTCTTGGACCCACGATGGGTCTTGTCCATTCAATCCACTGGAGCCTGTCTTTGCATGAGCTGCTAATTCACAGAGGGTTTGAGACTCATTGGCTACCCTCACCGGGTTTAGCCAG
The DNA here is from genome assembly GCF_965207765.1 of Zootoca vivipara. Classification (NCBI taxonomy): domain Eukaryota; kingdom Metazoa; phylum Chordata; class Lepidosauria; order Squamata; family Lacertidae; genus Zootoca; species Zootoca vivipara. Next base: position 81,636,251 of record NC_142590.1, on the reverse strand, counting down.
CCAGTCAGAGCCATTTTCTGGGGTGTAGCAGCAACAAAGAGACAACCACGGTGATGTTGGCGAAACAATGAAAAGGTAAACCACCGTGAGGTGTAAATATTTAAATGTAATACATTTAAATATTTACACCTCACGGTGATTTTCTGGGGTGTGGCTGCTGTTAAGGGGTTTTTATTTTGTTTTTTGAATGGTCATTGCTGAAGTTCTATAAAAACTCAAAAGTCACAATTTTCTGCTGGATAATAGAAATTGGTAGTGTGGGATGGCATATTGCCTTGAGACATTTGTGTTGAAGGCGATTAATAAATAATAATAATATTGAATCCTTAAAAACTGTGTGTGTTTGTATGGGGGTGAAGAGAGAAGCCCCTGCCTCTCAATATGTTTAAAATTAACTCTGGTTATTGCTTTTTATATATATAAAAATGCACCATGTTCACGAAAAATAGACCTCAGAGAATTTTATTCTTGCACATTTTCATTTTATTTTAAAGTACTGAGCAGTTTTAAACTATAAAGTTATAAGCCCAGAGGGAAACTTTGAGGGTTAAAAATATATTTTGCCCATCACTTTTTCTGACCCCAGTGTGGCCCTATAAATATTTGCATGGGAGTTTAAGTTCCTCTTTTTGATTATGAGTTGGGGGGGGCAGGGTTGTTTCAGGAGGGTGATTGGGGTTATTTTAAAGTGGAAAAATGTAACTTTAGTTCCATGATCTGTTAAGTACATGGAGTAATAAATGTTTATTTGAGGCAGGGAAAACCTAACCTAGTAGTGGTTGGCTGTTTCCTTTTGGAGGAAACTATAAATTCACCCACTTGTGCTTTAACTACATTACCACTGGGGCCCCTAATTACCCTCATGCATATAATAAGCTGCAGTGGAGGGGAACTTGCGTTTTTTCTTTCTTTCATTTTAGCATCATTCTGTAACTAACTTACAGCACTAGACAAGAATCTTAAATGTCTTGGTTATTGCAGACCACTTGTGGTGGTTTGCTAGTAGTATATGGACCACCAAAACCCTCTCCTTTTGACCTTAAGAACAGAAGAAAAAACCGCTGAATCAGACCAAGGGCCCATCTAATCTAACATTTTGTCCCAGCAATGGTCAAACAGATTCCTTTGGGAAGCCCACAAGCAGAAAATGAGGACAAAAAGCTTGCTCCTACTGTTCCTCAGAACCTAGTATTCAGGGTGTTCTGGGAGTGTCATGCCTAGTAGCCTTTAGCAGCTTTATCTTCCATGAATTTGCCCTAACCCCCTTTTAAAAGAGGCATTTCCTTTTCTCACTCCCGAATCTCCCACAATTCAGTTCCACTGGATGACCCTGGGTTCTAATATTACGGGAGAAGGAGAAAAAATGGCCCTCTGCCTGCTCGCTTCACACGCATGCATAATTTGACACACCTCTATCAGATACCCCCTTTTCTTCATTTTATCCAAAGCTTTTCCTCATGGGGGAGTTGCTCAAGCCCCTTCGTTTTGGTTGCTCCCCCCCAGCTTTAGGGGGGGGCACTTTCTGAGGTGTGGTGACCGGAACAGGAGAAAGTGGCTTTTATTCCATGTAGTGTTAAGTAACTACCCTGTCGGTGTAAGGATTTCCTCTTGCAGAACAGGACTCCTCCTGTGCAGCTTGTATCCTCCCCACATTTGCTGTGCAAAGTTGGGAGAACCCCCAGAAGAGATTTAGGGGGCCCATGGGGGGAGGAGAGTGGGGAAACTCCCATTGCACCAGTGGAAATCTTTGTGGTGATGGGACAGTTACTTAGCACTACAAAAGGGACGCGGGTGGCGCTGTGGTCTAAACCACTGAGCCTCTTGGGCTTGCTGATCAGAAGGTTGGCGGTTCGAATTCCCGCGACGGAGTGAGCTCCCGTTGCTCGGTCCCAGCTCCTGCCAACCTAGCAGTTTGAAAGCACACCAGTGCGAGTAGATAAATAGGTACTGCTGTGGCAGGAAGGTAAACGGCGTTTCCGTGCACTCTGGTTTCTGTCACGGTGTCCCGTTGCGCCAGAAGTGGTTTAGTCCTGCTGGCCACATGACCCGGAAAGCTATCTGTGGACAAATGTCGGCTCCCTCGGCCTGAAAGCGAGATGAGGGCCGCAATCCCATAGTTGCCTTTGACTGGACTTAACTGTCCAGGGGTCCTATACCTTTACCCTATTTTACTTAGCACTACGTTGGATACAAGCCAATATTCCAAGTGTGGTACAATGTAGAGTTGTAGAGGGGTCTTGTAGTTATTTCTGCTATCCCTTTCCTAATGATCCCTAGCATTGAATTCAGGTCTTTTCATCTTTCATATGGGAGGCTGGTGGTTCTGGTGCGCCATTTATACAGCTGCCAGATGATGTTGGGCAAAAACTCCCGCCAAGTTACCGGTATTAGACAGGCGATTCTGACTAAACACCAGGAAGAGCTTTCTGACACTAAGAGCTGTTCGACAGTGGAACAGACTCCCACAAGAGGTGGTGGACTCTCCTCCTTCAGAGGTTGGATGGCCACCTGTCATGTATGATTTAGTTGAGATTCCTGCATTGGAGGGGGTTGGACTAGATGACCCTCAGGATCTATTCCAACTCTGCAATTGTATGATCATTCCTGACCCTTTGTCAGGCTGGTTGGAGCTGCTGGGAGCTGTGGTCCAAAATATCTGGAGGGCACCAAATTGTGGAAGGTGTGTGTAAATGATAATTAAAAATGCAGATGTTAGGGAATATGAAGTTTGCTCTGGAGGGATAAAGATGGCAACATCCCAATTTTTGCCTACCATGGTTTGTAGGGAACCACTGTTTAGCATAATTTCTATACCAGCCTTTGTGCTTCACCTCTCCCTACCTGAGTTTTGCCACCTTATCCTGAGCATGCCTCCCATATGCTTTTGGATTCGGATGACAAAGTCAAATTGTGTGTGATGCAAGAGACATGTGATTAGCCTCCTTGGGTGTGTTTGCTGCACTCAAATACATTCATGGAGGGTTCTGAATTCAATGGAAGAACATGTGTGCAAGTTATTATCTGTTCCTTTTTACCAGTCAAAATCACTCTCCTACCTGCAAGGGGAAAGACACAGGCTCCACATCCCCCCCCCCCCCCGAGAAAGCAGTTGGGCAATAAATTATTCTGATTAGAAAAACAGTTCTAATTCCCTTGGGCTTCAGTAGATTCACAGACCTCTGTTGGCGCAGTTGAGGGGTGTTTGGTGTTTTTTTAAAACCCTCTTCCCTCCTCAGCTCTTCTTCCTTTTATGCCATGTCTTTTAGATTGTAAGCATTCAGGCGCAGGGACTCTTTAGTTTCAGTTGGTTGTGCATCAGCTTCTCCGGGGCCTTTTTTTGGCTGAAGAGTGGATGAAAGCTGTTCCAAGTAAATAACTGGGAGATTAACCATATGTTTCTCACATCACATATAGTTTGAAGCTGCAAAGACAGAAAAATACTATGAACTTGAAAAATAACAACAGAGCAGGTGTTTCAGAGGTTGACAGGGAAAAGGCATGGGAATTATATTGAGGAACTTTTTCGGGATAAAGAGCTTTGTTTTCCCAAGACAAGCATCTAGTCAACAGCAATCTAGTCAACATTCCAGCGATAGCAATAAGCCATTAGAAGATTCCATCACCTAATCTCTTTCCTTTAAGTGTTACCAGTTGATGGATGTATGGGCTCTATATGCTTGTGCTTTTTAAGGACTTTTATTCTGAACTCAAGATGTGGATCTTATGGTATTAAGGGAAACAGAACAATCCTTTATTTAGCTGCACCTGCACCTTAATGCCTAATGAGTTTAGTTTGATGGAATCCAGACCTCAGGAAGGATTATAAATTCTCATTTGATTTCATTTACTTCTGAAATACCTTAAACCAGCTGTACCAGCCTGCAATCCAGTTGGCTCTTCAGGACTTTTTCTTCTTCTTTTTTGCAAAGGCCTGTGAGCCTATTGCATTTGTAACTTTAACTTTCTAATGTGCAAACAGTAATAAAGAACAGGAGGCAGGTTTGAGAAGGGGGGGGGGAAATCTACTGGAAAGATAAATTTCAACTTACATGAATTTGAAAGCAATCACCTTAAGAGCAAAAGTCTGCCTGCCCTCCCCCATCATATTGAGCGTGAAAGGAAGCATTTGACAAAAAATAAAGGAACACGCCGTCCGACTTGTTCCAAGCCTTTGAAAAATTAGAGGAAGTGAATTTTCATAGGTGACATTTGAATTGCCTTTGAGCTTCTCTCACATAGTTCATGTGCATGAATTTCTGGCAGTTCTTAATGTGGAAGAGGGACTTTTCTTGAGTGTCGATCAGTTTCCTGACCATTCTAAGTTTTAATTTTGTACTGCAAAGCAATTGAAGCAAGCTCACTCAAACAGGGTTGCCATATTTCAAAAAGTAAAATTAATGACACCCTCAAATTTGTTGATTTTTTTTGGGGGGGGGGGATTTCCCCTCAAAATAGTGATTTTTAACGCCATTTTTACACCTGAAAACCAGGACATTTCAGGGTTTTTCCTGATGTATGGCAAGCCTGCACTCAAAAACCACCAACAACACAGCTCTCCGTTTAAGGCTGTAATCTTTTATGCACTTACAGGCTCGGCTCGTTTCTTTTGCAGTGTCGCATCCATACGGTACATTTAAAGCACACTTATGGCACACTGATTGTAAAGGCCTTCCCCAGAGAACCCTGATAATTGTAGCTGAGCCCTCACAGAGCTACAATGCTCAAAACCTTCAATAAAATGCAGTTCCCAGAATTCTTTGGGAGAAGCCATGTTATTTAAATGCTTGGTGTGGATGTGACTAGTGTTGTTGTTGTTTTAAAAAAGCAAGGTCAAAGGGGAACACAGATTTGCAGAAAACAGGCATATGCTAATTGGTGCAAGTTTAGGAATAATTCTTAAAAATTTAAATGAAACTATAATAGATCTCACTTTAGTGGGGAGTACTGTGACCAGGTCTATGGTCAAGATGTTGATGGGCAATTTCATGGCCCCTGTTCTTCAATGTTAGGTTTTATAAATATCTTTAAACCAGACTTGGACAGGACACAGCCCTTCAAAGAGGGGACTTTACTCTGTAATGTAGGAGTCAAGGCCACCCAACATGGTGAAACGGGGAGTAAGTTCCATTGGATTTCTTCTGAGTAGGGATGCATAGAATTCAGTTGAACATCTCCTGTTAAAATGCTCGATGGCCCCAGCTGCACTTAATATACCCCCATCTTCTCTTTCTGGCCAAAATGACACATTAGATACAGTATAGCTTCATGTAGCAAAGTTACATAAAAGGGAGCATTGAACAGGTATGTGGACAGTCTTCCACATTTTCACCCGACAGTCTTCATTTTTCACCCGTAACATTGGCACAGCAAGGGAGCCCCATCTCTTGTGTGATCTGGCAACCTCAAGACAAATCTGTTCTTCCCCGTCTGTCTCAGATTGGTTCTGTTAGGCGATGGTGCTTTCTAGTGTTCCTTGGCTTCCCAGATATTATTGAACTACAACTTCCATCATCCCTGACCATTGGCTAAGCTGGCTGGGGCTGATGGTAACTGGTGTCCAACAACATCTGGGAGCCCACGGTTGAAGGACACCGCTTTAGATTCAGTTGCATTGCTGCTTCTGAAGGACAGCAGCACAATGCAGCAACAACAAATTTAAAGAAATTTAAGTCCACATGACAACCCTGAGAGGAGCAAAACCATTAAATGACACCACATAACCACAAAGACAACAAACTAACTTTGGAAACTCCTCACCCCCGCCTCCTAAATCTGAACCCTTACAGACACGGCTAAATATGGCTTAAGGGAAATAGCAAATTCCCTCAAACACAGCACCAACGACGACAAGCAGAAAATGAGTAAAAAAAAATCTGCACACCAAAAACCTACACCCCAAGGCACTTAAGACACACACACACACACACACACACACTCACTCACACACACACACACACACACACACTTAAAATGCGTGCACACAGAAACAAGATTGTGTTTACCTCTTCCAGATTAAAATAATGCTTAAACTTCTCCATTGTGGGCAGCAACTGCCAGTAATCCTTCAGACTATTATTGAAAAGCCTCATTTGCTCCCCTGACCACCTCGCAGTAAAACTCTCTCAGGCAGTCTTGACCAGGCATCCCCAAACTGCGGCCCTCCAGATGTTTTGGCCTACAACTCCCATGATCCCTAGCTAACAGGACCAGTGGTCAGGGGTGATGGGAATTGTAGTCCAAAACATCTGGAGGGCCGAAGTTTGGGGACGCCTGGTCTTGACTCTTGCTACAGTTAAAAGCAGGCATAGGCAAATTTGGCCCTCCAGATGTTTTGGGACTACAACTTCCATCATCCCTAGCTAACAGGACCAGTGGTCAGGGATGATGGGAATTGTAGTCTCAAAACATCTGGAGGGCCGAGTTTGCCTATGCCTGGTTAAAAGGCATTTCCTAACCTCCAGTTAAATGAAGCTTTTCTAGAACTCATGATATTCCTTTATCGTCTTTTTCCTCTTCTCTTGCCTGATCGCTGTTTTGTTGCTGTCTTAAAATGAACTGCTTAAACCTGGAGGAAGAGATGCTCTTTGCCGCAGGATGCCACTCACTGCAGCTTGGCCAAAGCAACAACCTGGAGCTGGGTATGCGTGGTTCCGTCTTCTGTTGTGCTTGCAATTCTTTTCGTTTTGCTTCATCTGCCCTAACATCTAGCATCTGATGCCTTCCTCTTATTCATACGAATGTCATCCAACTTGAACTTTTAATAGAGTTTCTGACTTCCTGAGTAACAGATGGAATAGCAGGATGTGGTCCTTTCCAACCTTACGCAATCCCATCCCTTCCTGTAGCTTCAGGAAGGTTCTTGGTTCCTGGGTGATGGAACAAGATCCTTCTGGGTGTAAGCTTGGAAAAAGGCATGCCTTCCAAATGCAGCGCTGTGAGTGTGGGGATGGCTACCTCAAGCTCGCACAGACTAATTTTCTGGAGTTTGATTCCATCTGAGACAAACACGCGACAGCTTGAGAGATAATTGAATCCATCTTCCCTGAACTCCGACTTCTTGGTGTCTCCACAATGGTACCATTGTTCATGGCTTCATGGCACACATGTTGACATTAAAGTGTTTAATCTTGTACTACAGTATTCAGGTTCTCCCTCCCCCCCTCAACATCTGTATATGATAAGAAATGGTTTGTATTAAGAGGATTTGTTGACAAAGTAATAGCTAATGCTTATACATCTGCAGATGGGAAATGTCTCTCCCCCCCCCATTCCATTCAGCAGGAGGGACGTTCCTTACTTCAAGTCTGGCTGCAGATGTGATATGCCCCATTGCTATTAGAGGGGTTTTTTTTTTTAAAAAAAGCGAGAAGTCCATTTGTGATGGAAGGAAAAGGAAAGTCTCGGCTCTGTTTCAGGACAGATGATTTGGTTTTCAACAACATTATTGTGATGAAAACTTACAGCAGTAGGGAGTGGGTCCAGTGTTAGCTTTACACTTGTGAGAAGTGCTTTTGCTTGAATTTTGCACTTGATTTTCACTGATATCCCCTATATTTACTGTAGTCCTCTGCATATACTGTTCTGGAAGGTCCACCATCCTACAGGAACAGTTTTCCTGGGGGGTGGGGTAGGGGAAGGGAGCTGCAGCAATTCAGGGGATTGGCAGAAATCCAATGTCCTGCAGTGATAGAAGCAGAAATAATTTCCACCAGCACAAAGCCATGATGGTTGGCAACTAGCAATTGGCCCTTGAGCAACGTTGCTTGGTTTTGCTTGACGGTACAAGTCACATTTGGGCTACGGTCAGCAGAACTAAGGCCTGCTTTGCAAGATAGTGTACTGTTGTGTTTTGCACACCATGGTGCTACTGGGATGCCAGTGATAATACTCGAGGAAGCCTGTGTTTTCAAAACAGGCACATGGGCTGCAGCAGTGAACCGATTATCAGATTAATTTACTGGAGACTATGAAAGCAGTGTGTTGATTTCCTAGCACAAAGCCTCTTGTGCTGGTGCCCATAATTTTTGACAGTGTCATGCTAATACTGTTTTAAAGAAACATTTTCATGTTTGATACACAGTGTGCAGCATTTTCTGCACTCTGCTTCCATAACCCTTATTTGTGGATTCTTATTTTTTTTAAAGTGCTGATTCAGCTCTGTGGTCCAAGCATGTAAATCTCTTTGTCAAGGGGGCTGGGGTAAATGAAGACGAACTTGTGTAACTTTGCCTTAATCATTGTCTACTTTTTGTTTTATTTGCAACAACCCTCATAACTTACGTCAAGCAGCAAGTGGAGATAGATAGACATTCCGGCCCATAACATTGTTAATAGGAGAGTTGACTGTGGTCATTATGAATCTTGCCCTAATAAATTGGTTAGTCTTGAAGATGCCACCGGACTTTTCTTTTTGCTACAACAGAGTAACACAGCTACCCTTCTGGAAATTATTTCGGTATAGCAGCCTGCTCCATCTTGGTGCTGTCCAGCTGCTTTGAGCTACAACTCGCACCATTCCTGGCCGTTGGGTAGCTGGTTGGGGCTGATGGAGGTTGTCATCTTTGGAGAGCTTGCGGGCCCATACATGTACTATTTTGAATGCCATAATTTGGGGTGGCACGCCAGAATTTCAGAGATAAGGGGTGCCAATGCCAGCTCCATGTTTAAAGTGGCTCTTTGAGTGGGACGACTTCCTCATTGCCACTGTCATCACTGCGAATTCACTTCCCCACTTCCACTAGGCCCACTCCGCACTGTTGGAAGCGCAGCAGTAGAGGTCATTCTGTTTGCAACTCGAGGGTTAATTCTGTTAGTGTTAAAGTCAACTAGCCAAGGAGGAAGGGTGGATTGAGGTGTTGCTCAGCAACCTGGCAGAGTGGCATGATCTTCACGGCTGTGTCGCTGTCGTTCTGAGGGCGTTTCTCATCTGTATATTCCAGTGGTTTTCAGCCAGTGTGCTGTGGCACCCTGGGGTGCCTTGAATGATGGTCAGGGGTGCTGAGGGCAACACTAGCCTCTGTCCCTCTTTCTTCCCCTCCCTGCTCTGATGCCCTCTTGCGTCTCTGCCTCCCAAAGGCTTGCACAGCTGTTCGTTGCAGCAGCCCTGTCTTCTCTGGGGCTGGTCAGTGGGGCTGGTCAGCCAGGAGCTGAGGCGGCTTCGGAGTAAGCAACCAACACCTCTTGGTTTGCAGCAACTGGCTGAAAACGTCTTAAAATGTTTCCAATTTTGGTTCCTCTGTTTCATTTTTGTCGGGTTGGTGTTGGTTAAATGTTTAGTTTGGGGTTGGTGGTTGTTTTAATTTGGGTATAACTGTAAACTGTTCAATATTGTTGTTCTTGATTTATTGTTTGTTGCTTGTATAGGATATTTTGTTTTTAAATTTTTGATGTTTTGTTGTGTTTTTATATATAGTGGTACCTCTACTTACAAATAACTCTACTTACGAATGTTTCTGCTTACGAATGGAGCTCCGTCTGCCATCTTGGATGCGGTTTAGATAGGATTTTTTCTACTTACGAGATAGGGTTGCTTCGACTTACGAATTTTTTCTCTCAATGCATTCCTATGGGATTCGACTTACAATTTTTTTTCTACTTATGAATGTTCATTCGGAACGCATTAAATTTGTAAGTAGAGGTACCATTGTATGTTGTAAGTCGCCCAGAGTGGCTGGGGAAACCCAGCCAGATGGGTGGGATACGAATTAAAAAATTAAATTCAAAATTAAAGCCCAGCCAAGCCAGTCCACCAACCCTTGCTGTTGGGAATGGACAGACAAGTGGGAGGCTGGGCAGGCAGGCAGGTGCCACTCTGGCCTTTCTTGTGCTGGATGTGTGCAAGGCTTGCCTGGGAGCTGAGTGCCTGGTGCCAAAGGGGAGCCTTTCTGCCTGGCAGCGCCCGCTGCTGCCTTCCAAAGTAAGGTGCTGGCCTCCCATTCAGCTTCGTCCAGTCTCTGTTGGGCCACTAAGGCTGGCTGGGGCATCTTCTTCCCAGGCCCCTGTGGGGCAGTGTGAGGAGGCACCTCTCTTTGGGGCAGCAGGGGCAGCTTAGAGACAGGGGCAGCAGATGCGGCTGCCCAGAGCACTCCCAAGGAGAGGGGAGAGGAGGCTGAGGGAACACTTCACAAGGGAGGGTGTTTGAAAAAGGGGTGAGAGGCTGCCAATTCGCCACGCAAGGGGTGGCATAACGGCTCCTGAGCCCCACAGAAAGAATGTAATTGGTCAAGAGCAGGCATCCCCAAACTTTGGCCCTCCAGATGTTTTGGACTACAATTCCCATCATCCCTGACCACTGGTCCTGTTAGCTAGGGGTCATGGGAGTTGTAGGCCAAAACAACTGGAGGGCTGCAGTTTGGGGATGCCTGGTCAAGAGAGCCGTGGACTCCAAAAGGTTGAAAACTTCTGGTACATTGGGTTGAATGTCACCCTGCTACGTACAAGGCCAAAAGTAAGAAAAACCAAACCTCTCTGTTTCTTTCATTTTCCTCGGTCATGTTTTATGTAAGTGGCTTTGCTAACATGCACAACCTCACAGAGGGAGAACTCAAGGCACGCAGAGGATGTTGCACCGTCTTCTCATTCTTCCACTGCTTTCATGCTCGGAGAGGTTGGACAATGGTTAGGAGGAGGGGATCTCAGGGCTGGGAGGTCCCAGCAGTAGACAAGATGCCCCTGCAAAGGTGTGGATTTTGCCATGTGTTCTGTGATCCAAATGCTGCCCTGGTTGTGGCATCTGAAACTGGGAACTCCCATTAGGTTCTGTGATGTGTTAAACAGCAAGGGTTGTATTCAACATAGCACCAAAATGAATAGCACAACATAGCACAAGGGTTTCTCCTGGTACATTGGAATGTTCTCCCCCTTACCTTCTCCGGTGTACTACTCAATCTGTTCTGGGGTTCCCCCAACCCTCTGGGGCAGAGATTGGGATGCAAGGATTTAGTTAAATATCATCCCAAGAGTTTTAAAAAGTGGAGCATCTGAAAGCCTGCAGCCAATGTAGTACAGTGGTACCTCGGTTTATGAACACAATTGGTTCCGGAAGTCTGTTCATAAACTGAAGCGTTCATAAACTGAAGCGAACTTTCTCATTGAAAGTAATGGAAAGTGGATTAATCCGTTCCAGACGGTCCGCGGAGTAACCGTTCATAAACTGAACTGAACTTTTCCATTGAAAGTAATGGAAAGTGGATTAATCCGTTCCAGACAGGTCCGTGAAGTACTTAAACTGAAGCGTTCATAAACTGAAACATGGGTGTAATTGGTTCCAGAAGTCTGTTCATAAACTGAAGCGTTCATAAACTGAAGCGAATTTTCCCATTAAAAGTAATGGAAAGTGAATTAATCCGTTCCAGATGGGTCTGTGGCGTTCATAAACCGAAAATTCATAAACCGAGGTGTTCATAAACCGAGGTTCCACTGTAGATAACTAGCAGCTTCTGAACTGCAGAGTAGTATTGCCTGTCCTTTACTCTGTGGATGTTATGCTGTTTGCTGCCAGTATGATTTTTTTCTTAATCCTGGTGATACAGAAATTGTAGCAAACAACTGAAAACTAAACAGTTGTGAATAGAGTGAGGGTTATGGCTGCAGTGTTTTGCTGGAAGTCCAGTGGACACGCTCCATTTGTACCCTTGTTGTCTCTGTGCATGAGCATTGCTGCCGGATTAACCTCCTCCCTGTGAGGAGGCACACTCACTGCCTTGACTCAGTGAAAAAGAGGGTAATTCTTACTCCCATGCATTCTGAACACAATCCTATAAGGGTGTCACATGCTTCTCCACTTTTAATTTGGGGAGGAAAATTTGCGGAAACGTTGGCCCCTATGTATTACCACTCCTAGCTGTACCTGTGCAAATAAATGTAATCCTTCTGCACATCACCGTCTGCCTCCCTCCCCTTCATTTGAGGTGCCATCTTCCATTAGATGAGACTCTTAATCTCAGGGTCATGGGTTCAAGCCCCACGCTGGGCAAAAGATCCCTGCATTTCAGTGGGTTGGACTAGATGACCTTGGTGGTCCCTTCCAACTCAACAATTCTGTGATTCTGTTATTCTATGACACTGGGAGGTACCACCATATGCAACACCAGTCCCTTTCACCCTGAAGAAATGGATTTGCTTGTGAAGAGCAGAACCGTGCTGGCTAGTGATGTACCATAATGTGACACTCTGACCATGGCCCTGACCTTCACCGGTTTGGCTGTTTGTGTGCAGGGGCTTGCACAATGTTGAAAACCCCGATTGCTCAAGGTTTCCAGTTGCATGGATGCCACCCCCACCCCTGATATGTGGATATCTGCACATGTGCAGAAGCCCTTTTATGAGGTCAATTGAACACAGAGACATCAGATACGTGGTCAAAAGGGGACACTTGACTTGGGTGCCAGGAATAGAAGGTTCCACATCTCCATGTGGTCTGAGTCCCTTCATCAATTGATATCGTGAACATTGAATTGCGTTTATGCTGGAGATGACAATGCATGGAATTTGTGCATGTAATACCCGTTTTGTCCTCTAGACTCTACTTTCCCTTTGCTTATCTTTTAGTTTCAGGAATTCGAGAACTCGGGGGTTGGGGTGGGGACAGAGAGATTAAAAGTCCTTCGCAAATCCCTTATGGCCTTTTTTGGGGAGGAAAGAAGCTGAGAGACATTGAAATGCATGTGCATACTCAAAATTGTATGCACATTCCTGTTGGCCTGTTTCTTTCTTTCTCTCTCTCTCTCTTCACCACACTACCATTTTAAGTGGAAGGAAAGAATTGCTCTGCACTCTTTCTGTATGGGTCACCTTACTGGTGTTGGGAAGAGAAGCCCACATTTCATTATATTTATTTGCTACAAATATGCATACCCCGTCTTTTCCACATAAAGAGAATTGCTGGAGGCGGCTTAACAATACGGCAATAACCATGAGAAAGAGAATTTGTCAGAATGTAAAACTCAAGCACGCCATAAAAAAGAATGCCCCAAAGAAATGAACAGCCCGGAAAACAAAGATAGCACTAGCCATATCTCCAAGCAGCATAGGATGCACTTCAATAAAATATGCCAGGTGACAGGCCACTGGGCAAAGAGTTTGGTTATTGCCACTAGTGGAATGCCATCAAAAGGGTTTGGGAAGGCAAACCTCCCTAGGGAGGAGATACCAAAATCTAGATAATAATAATAATAATAATAATTTTTTATTTGTACCCCGCCCATCTGGCTGAGTCTCCCCAGCCACTCTGGGCGGCTTCCAATTGAATATCAAAACAATACAGCAATAACACAATTACAAAAGTCACAAACAATACATAAACCACATCAAAAAAATACACAACCGAATGGAAAACAGTTTTGACATAAATCAAAATCTAAAACTAATACATCCTTAATACAGTTTAAAATAACATAGGTAAAAATAACAGGAATTTACTGTAAACAAAAAACAAAACAAAATGGGGCCCTCTCTGCCCAGCAGCAGCGGCGGCAACAGTCCTTTATAAAGCCCATCAGGCCCCGCCCTGGGCCAGGTGGTGAGTGGCAGGACTGGGGCCTCCAGGCGCTGAGCAGGGGAGTCCTCCTGGCTGGTAGCAGCAGCAGTTCTTATAGGCCTCAGGCCCCGCCCTAGGCCAGGTGGTGAGTCCAGCCATTAAAAATGTCCTCTTTTTTGGCTCCCCACCAGAGGCACTTCTTACACCAGTGGGTCACAGAGGAGAGCCTCGCTTGTAGATCTTATTGCCTTGGGACAGGCTTGCAGTGGAGCAAACTGTCCTTCAGATCCAAGACAATACATTTTAAAGAAGGAATACAGATATTTTCATCCTCTTCCCTTACAGTTTGAATGCTTAGAATTTTGCAGAACATTTACACTGTGGAACTATTACAATAAGATCATTTTAACACACACACTGATCTCTAGCAGAAGCAGAAAAAATGGTGTACTAAGGCTAGTTTTCAGGAGTTTTTTTAATTGTGCATCCCGTAATGCTAACTCTCTTTCTTGAGATTCAGTATGCATTAGCTGTGATCTAATGAGGGGTGAGCTCCTGTTGCTCGGTCCCAGTTCCTGCCCACCTAGCAGTTCGAAAGCACCTCAAAGTGCAAGTAGATAAATAGGTACCCCTCCGGTGGGAAGGTAAACGGTGTTCCGTGCGCTGCTCTTGTTTCGGCCGAAGCAGCTTAGTCATGCTGGCCACACGACCCGGAAAAACTGTCTGCAGACAAACGCCGGCTCCCTCGGCCAGTAAAGTGAGATGAGCGCCGCAACCCCAGAGTTGTTTGTAACTGGACTTAACGGTCAGGGGTCCTTTACCTCTTTTAATGAGCAACTACCTGCTGCAGTCTGTCTCACGTTGGCCGGCAGTGGTCATACCCCCAGTTTTACTGCTAGTGGAATGACTTTGGTTTTGGCTCAGCAAGCAGCAGTCCTGGGAATGAAACTGGTTCCCACATGTCATGTGCTGCTCATGCACAAAGAGGGAAGATTTTTGTTTGCAATTCCCACTGCAGTTGCATTGCTGGCATGAGAAGTGAGAGAAAATTTCAATTACTGGGGTGCGGTCAGACTGGTTAGGCCTTGATGGTCTTGATGAACTGCTGCTCAGAACAGCACACTGTTATTAAAAGATTTAACAGTAGGCCTAGTGCAGTTGGTGGCAGGCAACTCTTTCGTGGAGAGATTTTGACCACTTGGTTGTTGGAAACCAATCCCATGTAGTTTTTCCAGTGCTTTGAATTACTCTGTGGAGCCAAAGGTGGATGGCGATAATATTTTATATTCCACTTTCCCACAAAAACTGTGTCCAACGCAGCTCACATAATAGAATAGCAACAATAAAGATCGTGCATTATTCCCAAACTAATGGTTTTGATACAACCCAATAAATTAAAAAAAGAAATAGAAATAGTGTTTCAAAAAGTTGTATCAGCATTTCCTGCAAAACAGGATGATGGTCAAGATATTGGAGAAGCTAACTTTAAGGACTTGTGTGTGTGTGTGTGTGTGTGTGTGTGTGTGTGTTTTAAATATAATTATTTTGTTTGTTTGTTTGATAATAATTTTTATTACTTTTCAATTACACAATCCAATAATAGCCGCATTATAACAATTCCATAATACAATTAAAGTGCCAATCATTGAGATGCCAAATTATACAGGTGGCCCCCCCACGTGCTAGAATTAATAGTTTGATGATTTTCTTTGTTTCTGTGTTCCAAAGTCTTAAAAATTTCAATTACGCTCCAGTCCAGATACCAGTCCCTTATATCGCAGCTGCAGTTTCAACGACTTCCATTCGTATTGACACATTGAATGATTTCTGCACCTACAGATGAAGCATTCAAACTCTTTCCTTCCTGTGTGCCCATAAGGTTTCTTCCTGTCCTTGTAATATATTATGTCTGTCTTTTGTCAATTGCTGCTGTTCTCCAGCATGCCTTGGCCGGTGCTAGTGTCCCATTAAATATCGATCCTTCTGGCCCTCCCCCTCCCATGTTATCCTCAAAACCACCCTGTGAGTAGGTTAGGCTGAATCATAGAGTTTGGAAGGAGTGACTGGTCCATAGTCCCCCAGTGAGCCTCATAGCTCACTAACATAGTTAGACTCAGTTATCCTCAGTCCGAGCCTGACACTCTAACCATTAGAATGCAGAAACTCCCTAAAATGTAGTGTCCAGTTACTGTGCTTGCACTGAAAAAGTGGAGGATGCCGACAGGCTGGTATGTAAAATGTCTCAGAATCTGGGGGCTGTCTACATATGTTTCTTTATTGCTGACTGTTCACAATTATCTGGTTATCTGGGCCGTGTGTGGCTTTGTGGAGAGCGTACAGTACGTTTATCACACTTAAGCAGCAATCTCCAACATAGTTGCAAAGAATCATTTTGTTTTATCTCTGTCGTGATACCTGTGATTGCTAGCAAGTGCCTCTCTTCATTTCTTGGCGATATGGCCCTTCCTCTATGCAGCAGCTTACACCAGGGTGTGTTAGGATGGAGAAAATTCAGATAAAAACACTCCCCTGAGTTGAACGGACTCTCTGAAATGGAATGCACCATTGTGGTTGTTTAAGGTTTAAGTAATCAAACAGGAAGGTCAAGTAGGGATTTGTAAATAATGCACGTGTTGCTTCCTAGGGTTGCTTGTTAATCGGGTAGCACAGGAAGTCCAAGTGGGATCAAGGAGGATACAAGCCCAAAGCCAAACAAACACATGGGGTGGGAGAGAGAAAGGTACCCATTTCAGCCGTGAATGGGTGATTATTGGGTTACTTACAAAAGGCCTCTCCGTTGTAATCAGTCATTCATTTTATCAGTATGCCTCCTTTCCAGAGTTAAAACCATGCTCGAGGTGGCTTACAACATACAAAAAGTTACATTACTACACTGCTTGATTGTCAAAAACATCAAAGAGGTTTGCATAAAAAAGGGTAAGATAATAAAATGATCACTAAGAAAAACAACTATAATTTAAGATGTACAAAAGTTAAAATAACTGTGGCCAAGTTAGAAAAAAAAGGAATTAAGATTTCTTTAATTGGGTGACAAACGCATTTATTTCATTTGAATATGCTCCCAGGGGTCAGCAAACTTTTTCAGCAGGGGGCCGGTCCACTGTCCCTCAGACCTTGTGGGGGGCCGGACTATATTTTGAAAAAAATATATGAATGAATTCCTATGCCCCACAAATAACTCAGAGATGCATTTTAAATAAAAGGAGACATTCCACTCATGTAATAACACCAGCAGGCCCCACAAATAACCCAGAGATGCATTTTAAATAAAAGAACACATTCTACTCATGTAAAAACATGCTGATTCCTGGACCGTCCGCGGGCCGGATTTAGAAGGCGATTGGGGCGCATCCGGCCCCCGGGCCTTAGTTTGGGGACCCTGCTCTAAACCATATGACTTGTTATGAAGGGTTTCCTTGCTTTAGTTTACATAAACAACTTTAAGAACTACTAAAGATAGGGACTGTGCAGGGCAACAAACTGATTTATTACGGGTTTGCAGAACTCACAAGAGTGTGTGATCGTACATATAACCAGCTGTGTTTGCGCATAATTGAACCTACTGTGGTTTAATGTGAATTAGCAGCATGCTGGTGCACATTGCTCAAAAGTACCTGCCTTGCACCTCCCATCAAGTAAACCATGACCAGTGAGCAAAAAAACAAACCTTGGTTACTGTTCCTGGTTTATTTGGAGGGAACGAAATCACAGCCCCTGGTTCTGATGACACAACGAACCAAGTCTTGTGGTTTGCTGCTCCCAGCATGAGAAGGAAAGTGGGGACTTCTGAGCTGCAGGGACCAATACACTGCTTCTGCCTGCTAAACCATAGTTAGTGCCAGGCCCGGCTCTAGGTAGACCCCCGGTGGCGCAGGGCACCATGGCGCAGGCCCGCCAGAAAGGCGCCGCGAGCTGCGCCCGCCCGCTGGTCGGCCGATCCGCTGGTCCGCCGCGCAGCTGCGCCTGTGGGAGCCGCGCTGTGCCCACCCGCCCACCGCGCTGGGAAATGGGGCGGGAGGGCGCCGGAGAGATCCGGCGCACCACAGCGGCAGGGGCGTTTAAGACGGCCCTGGTTAGTGCTTTCCCCCCCATACTCAAGGGTATGCCATACCGGCACCTCTTTTTTCGGTTGTTAAAAAGTGTGGCACTTACTGTAACAACTTCATGGTGTGTATCAGCACCCATTTTTCTAGAAAAATGCACTGGTTAAACTATATTTTAACATGATGTGCGAACCAGGGCACTGTTGCCTTTCCCCCACCCCCCAAATGCTAGAACTAAAGCAGTATGAATTCAGGGCAGTTTAAGCCTCCATAATACTTTTGTAGGTCCCATTGGGCTCTTTCTTGATGGTGTAGCACAGGGGTGTCAAACTCAAATTCATTGGGGGCCGCATCAGCAGTTTGGTCACCCTCAAAGGGCCGGTTGTATATGTAGGACTATGTGTCCACTCTTTATTATCATAAATTATTGTCACTGCATTCAATTATTACTGGTTTTTGTAAGAATGTAAGTAATAACTAGCTCTGAAAGCAGAAACATAGTCAGAATAATGGCAAGTAGATATTCAAATGTACAATTATTGTACAATTTATTGAAAAATGATTTTTGGTAAGAGACATCAAAGCAGGGGGGAGGAGACAGAAGGGGGAAAGATCGGACCTACAAACAGAAGGGGGAAAGTTCGGAGCGTACCTGTCAGCCAGCATACTAAACCTCCGGAGAGGGAGAGGCGCAGGGAGAGAGAGGAGGAGAGGGAGTCTGAAACGCGCACACTTTGACCAAACTCTTAAAACCACGGCCCAAGTCTGAGATTTGCACACATACCCCTCCCTCCCCCCGTGCTAACGCTTCAAAGCACCTTTTTAAAGGGCTCTTGCAGTCCTTCCTGTCCTCCTTCTGAGAAGCCCCCCCCCTGCTCCTTTTGGAGTACTAGCCAAAAAGCTGCTGTGGCGCAACCAATTTGACATGACGCTTTTGTTTTCCCCTCTCCCGTTTGCTAGACTGGTTGTGGCGCGAGGGTGGAGGTGGGGGGGGAGAGAGAAAGAGAGCGAGAGAGGAGAGCAAAGACCTGACATCAAGGAGGATGCTTCACTGCGAATCCTAATAATATCCTGCTCTGCGAGCAAGACTCCTTGCTCGGGAGAAGGCTGGCAAGCGGGGAGGCTGCAGCATTGGGGGCGAGGGAACGTTGCTAGATTGACCCCACCACACTTTTTTGTGGGGGGGGGGAGAGTACTGGTGGCGGTGGGAAGAAACTCGCAGCCCCTCCCTGGCTTAGAGGAACACAACTTTAGGAACACAACCTAAAGAGCGGCTGCCACCCCACTCCACCCAAAAGGGTGGAGTGGACACGCATTTTTTCCCTAAAAAAAAAATCTGAATCTTTCTAAAAACACACACACGAGAGGCAGCTGCATACTCCATCCATCCAGAGAGAGGGAGCCAGCCCCACACCCAGGGGGAGGGAGAACGCGAGAAGCAGTGCAAGGCTCTGAGAGAACGCGAGACCTCGCGCAGCTGCTGCTCCTGCCTCAGCTTTGGCGGCAGTGGCGGCTGCTGCTGCTGCTGTTCGGTTGGCGAGCTCTGCGGGCTCCGGCGCCTTCCCTGCCGAGGGGAATCCCCACGAGCTCGGCAGGGCATGAGGCTGGGAGCGCGGCGCCCTGACCGCCTGCCCAGCTCACGACTTCCCCTCCGCCTGGACCCTGGGCGGCTCTGGCCCTTTTGCACTCTGTTGAGCTCCTCTTCTGCTTTCCGGAGGAGCGGCCGCGGGCGCCTTGGCTTGCCATTGGTTGCCCAGCGCCTGACGTCGGGGCTGTGGGGAGGCGGCGCGGGTGCGGGCCGCCGGAGGATCGCTCCGAAACATGCTGAACTGAAAGCCCCGGAGCAAGTGGTGGGCGCCGCTCTCGCCCTCTTGCCCATGGCTGCGCGCTCCGCCGGGGTCCTGGCCATAGTGGATGCGCCGGCCCTGCTTCTAGAGGGCGGGCCACATGACAAGGTCTGGCGGGCCGGATTTGGCCCCCGGGCCTTGTGTTTGACACCCGTGGTGTAGCATATTTTTCTTTAAACACTTAACTATGCTATAAGAGGCACTGCAGTCACCCAGCAGATGCTGATTGAGGGTCCATGTTTCTCATAAATTAGTTCTGAAAGGATTTGTTACTTCTGGGTCAGCAAATATATCCAGGGAGCAAGGAGAAATATGGGGCGGGAGAACTAATAAACCCTAGCTGGAGGGGTCTTGGGGGATTTTTTATTATTATTATTCAATTACATACCCAAACCACTATTCTGATATGTAGCAAAAGATGTTGGAAAGTTAATCTCTGCATTCAAACATATTTTGACTCCTTTTCCCCATCCGTCCTAAAACTTGCATAATTACTCCCAGAAGTAATTATTTTGAACCTATCTGCATTGTCTGTTCCTTTCCCTTCTTCTCTTTCACAGTTTTACATATCCACTTACATCCTCATTAATTGGTGGATTAGTAGTTGCTGACCCCTGTGATGCTCCTATGTGCCTTTTTACTATGTCCCAGGGAAGTGAGGATTCATGGGAGATTCTTGCTGGAAAACAAAATAAGAAAAGTGACCTATTCCTGGATTGGCTACCACAATTTATACCACATTGGATTTAATAATCTAATCCTGTGATTTCATATAAATTTTCATAACAGGCTTCAGTCAGTCTCTGGCTACAGGCAGTCATGTCCTAAGGCTGGGCGTGAGGAACCGACCATGAATCCATAGAATGCAGTTTAGGAATGGACGGATCCAGTCCATGTCAATTTTGCTTGTGTTCATTTGCAAGTTTCTTGGTTCCATATTAATCTCTGAACTTGGTTTTTTTAATAATAAAGATGTCCACAAAAGTCTGTGTTTAAATATTTTAGTTACAGGTAGGTAGCCGTGTTGGTCTGAGTCGAAACAAAATAAAAAAATTCCTTCAGTAGCACCTTAAAGACCAACTAAGTTTTTATTTTGGTATGAGCTTTCATGTGCATGCACACTTCATCAGATAAATATTTTGTCACAGAATGCACATTTTAATGTATGTATTATTTCAAAAGAATCTTTTCTATACCTCTATGTCTCTCTGTTTCCAACCTTAAATTTAAGCAGTGCTTTTTCCCCCTTCAAAAAAATGCTTAGGAGTTCTCTCATTTTGACTCAAGAAAATCACCATTTTATAGTTCAAATCAGGAAAAATAAATGCAGTAAATGGACAAAAGTACATTGATTCACAAAATGTTTAGGGGTATGCATACCCCTGCACCCCCCCAGAAGAAAATCACTGAATTTAAGCATCAAACAAAGCATTAAAAAATCAAAATCAAATTAAAACTTTTCAGATGAAGGTCAAATATAAAGCTCACATTTACAGCAGCATAATTAACCAGAGAACAAAATTTCCTCTTAAATATGAAATGGATAAAAAAAGAAAATCAAATTCAAAAATGCAATGAACTCCACAAAAAGGCATCATTAATAACTAAACAAAATAACTAAGTTAGAAACTGCACCCCTACATCCCCTTGCTCAACATGGTAGGCTCTCAGAGATTTGTCCCCATATCCAAAAGACACTCTTCTGCATTCCCACCAACCACACAGGTAGCTAATCCTCAGCCAGCCAGTTATTTCCAGTAATACTTTATTCAAAATTAAAAGGCATTGGGTACATCTTTTGAGCCAAGAAAGAACTGCACCACAAAATTTGCAGGAGTGAAATCTGAATAATTACGGAGAAACAAGCAAGGCTGGGTTGCTGAAAACTCTGTCCTCCTGAACAGGATTCTCCTCCATCCCCAGTGCAGGTGGAGAGTTAAAACTCAACAGCGGTTGTGTCCCAGAGTCATATTCAGCCATCGGAGACAGCAGGAGCTTTATGTTCACCCAACAGAGAATGATGGGGTGGGCAGCAGCGAGGTTGAGGTTGTACCCACAAGAGTGCTAGTTTGGCTCTGCCAGTGCCAACCTCACCACCATGCTGGCACAGCCTCATTGCCACCCTGGTCCCGCCCCATCCACGTAACTTGCAGTGCTGCTGTTGCTGGGAGGGGGGGCAACTCCTCAGCTCCACCTCACCACCCTGGCCTCTCCTGCTGGCACCACAGCCTAGATGGCACCCATGAAGCGAAGATCTGATAGGTTTGCATTTGGAGCAGGGTGCTCATGGTGCAGGAGCTAAGGCGTCTGAGTCCTGACCGCTGGGTTCAACTCTCCCCTGGCTTCAGGCACCTTACAAACCTGTAGTAAACAACTGCAGCGCCGGCTGGAACATGCTTGGCAAGAATAGCAATGTGTGGGTTTTTTTTTATGACCCAGTACCCCTGGGCCTGGTTTGCAAATGATGTGTGTAGCTTAAATAGGTCACCTCCAGGTAGCCAGCAAAGTACTGTAGCTTTAAAATAAATAAATGACTGAACTAGGTATGAAAGAACAGGTGAAGTCCTGCAAATGTTTACAGGCCAACGGTTATTGTGGGCTTATTTACGAGCCAGTTCCAAATGTTTTGCAATTAGGAAGCTTTCTAGTCATTAGCAGCCTAGACTTTCTGTGCCTACATATAATTGCTCATGACGGATCGTACCAGCAACTACCAAAATATGTTATGAAAATGGATTTTTGACGTTCAGCCAGGGCTACGCAGAAGTCAACAGCTAGGAATAATAGCAGTCTGTCTCACAGGTTGGTTGTAAGTATGAGCGAGAGACGATCTGTCATTCAGAGGCGTACACGGAATTTATAGCACAATTTCTTGCGGAGGATTCCCCCTCGCTCTGCCATAATCTGTGTTTCGAATGCCACTGAATTGAAACAGCATTGTGCAGTATGAGGAAGGGCTGCTGGGAAGCTGAGCTGTTACACATGAATAGGAGCACATTAATCATCTCATTGGACCATGACCCAAAACCGAAAAGGGCTTTGCACATTAAAACGTTCTGTTTAAATGTCAAGAAGGTGTCATAAGCAGACAGGCCAGGATAACTGTTTACAATTTGTGTGCCAAGTAATTAACAGTATTTGCCATATATATAAAAAATTCTTTGCACAGCTGAGAACAGAGTATCTCACCATTCATCCCAATGCAGTTGTCATTCTGATGACATAAATGAGACAGGCCCATGGATGTTGATGGCCCCCCGGGTCAAATGCCTTGGAAGTCCGCAGCAATAAGTCCAAAACCACCTCTCTAAATTCAAGCAGATAAAAATCCCTGGGCAAATGAAGGTATTTTCCCTGGCGCTTGAAAGAAAGCAGAAAGCTCTAAGTGAATTTCTCTGGGAAGGGTGCCACGACTGACAAGACCCTGTCTCTGGTCACCAGCCACCTTACTTTGGATGGCAGGGGAACTTGGAGCCTGTTTTTGCATCCGACAAAAAAAAGAAATAGCATGCATCACCCAAATAGAGAGGACAGATTTGCATAAACTTGTGTTTAAGTAGAATTGCAACACATCTTACCATGAATTGGATGGGTTAAAAAGAGGATTGGACAAAACTCACGGACGCGAAAGCTCTGAACACTAGTTTCTTGGTGGGAAGAATGCTGCTGCACTCAGATCCTGTTTGTCGGCTTCCTACAGGCATCTAGCTGGCTACTGTGAGAACAGGATACTGTGTAGATGGGCCACTGGCCTGATTCAGCATGGGTCTCTTATATGTTCTTACCACAGCAGGGGGGGCAGGTCACAGAGCAGGTGACTGGTTGCCTGCTAAGTTAGTTGCCCAGCTGCCCAGCTGCTAACTATTTATGGGCAAGTTCAAAGCACTTTGTTCTCCCTTCTGGTTTTTCTTTTTTTGGGGGGGGGGGGGTAAAATGCAAAATGGACTGAGCAGAAAGAGCAGTGATGGGCAACCTTTGGAGCTTGGTGTGTCAAAATTTGCCAAAAAACCGAGCATAACTCGGGTGGTGTGTCATTTCGAGAAAAAAACCCATAATTTCACGATATTTATAGTTTAAATAACAAAAATGTATAATTGTAATATATAACTGTATTTCATAATCCAAAAACTAATTATTTAACCAAACCAAACCAAAAACCCCTTATTTATCACAAAGTGCCCAGAGTTGTTGAGCTTTTTGGGGGGAGCTGCGGACCAAAGTTTTGGAGGTTTTTTTGGGGGGTGCAAAAGTTGCTTTGCTTTTTTTGGGGGGGATGCCCCAAAGCCCAAAGCTGCTGTGCTTTTTTGGGGGGATAGAACAGAAATAAATGACGAATAATACCTTCGCTGGAACTAACACACAGCACCAACATAGTCTGCCAAAGCGCCCAAAAAACCAGCACAGAACGGTTTTAAAAAACGAATGCTGTTACATCCAATCATAGTCTGCCAAAGCTCCAGAAAAACAGCACAGAATGGGTTAAAAAACCAATCTCTGGCTACCAGCAGCAACAACAACAACAAAGGATCCGGGTTTTAACAGCGGAGACAAGCTGTAGGAGGAGCAGGAGAACAAATGGGGGGGGGGAAACAACAACAGCGTGAATGGGCCGATGGGGCATGTGCCAGCAGTGAGGACTCTGTGTGTCACGTCTGACATGCGTGTCATAGGTTCGTCATCACTGAGATAGAGGATGCCTTCAAATAGAGGATAGTCCTCTGTGAAGGAAGACACATGGCTGCCCTAGTGTGAGCTGCTACCAGACAGAGTTGACAGTACCAGGCCAGGCAGACGAATATTACGACCTTCTAAAAGGCAGCTTCCTATGTCAATTTAGCTGTGGGATATTTGCTTTCTGGGAATAGCTGGGAGGAAACTGGTGAGGCCATTTCACTTTGAATAAAAATGTGCTTGCATTGTGCATAGCTCATTTAATCTTCAAAGGCTTTAATAATGAATCTTCCCAGCCCTGCCTGTAAATTGGCGTTGCTGCTTTAGCAGACGAGAAAGCTGGCAGGAGAGTACGATAAGAAGTTTTCCCGTGGGTACATGCGAGTGGTACAATCGAGAGTTGCATCCTGAAAGTTCTTTGAGCAATACGTCCCGAGTCAAATTAAAGAATGGGGCGAGGGAAGCTGAGCAGGGGAAGGGAGGCAGCTATTCTGAAGCCTAACGTGTTTTTCCTCTTCATGCCATCTGCATGTTCATGCAAATGGTTGCATCATTTTGATTACCTTGTTTAATGATGATCTGATGCCGCATAGATAAGGTTGCATCCTTGCCCTTGAGAAGAGCCCTGTTGGATCAAACCCAAAGGCCTATCTGGTGCAGGATTAGCCAACCAGAAACCTATAGGTTGCCCAGAGGCGGGAGCATGACTGCACCGTAGCACTGGTTTGCTTGCTGCCTTTGAACTTGGAGGCAGCATGTGGGCCTTGCGACTGGTAGCCATGGATTGCATTATCCCCCACGGATTTGTCTAATCCCCTTAGATGGTTTCAAAGTTAGTGACCACATCTTGTTACCTCATGTTGCTTATTCCAGAGTCACTGTCACAAATGGAAACCTGCCCTACTTCTAGAAATGTGCAATTAAAAGATGGGAGATCTCGGTGACGATGCCCAGTGGTGGTGCCAGAGACTCACAGCCACATTTCAGACACCGCTCCACAGCTGTGGCCGAGTTTGTGTCGGGGTGGATGGGAAGAGAGGTATATCAGCCCAGCAACAAAGCACTGTGGTTAGAATGTGTAAACTTCATCAAGCACAGCTTGGAGGAAGAACAGTTGCATTCTCCGTAGCAAACAAGTAACAAGTACACCCAGTTAACAGGAAAAGATTGCATGGAATGGCGCAGCCACAGACCTCTGACCTTTTGCTTTTTAAGTCTAATTTTGCACATCCATGGATGAAGGAAGCACATGTTGGCCATTTTCTTTCCCTTTGTTTTTGTCATGCGAGCCATTGCGGCCTTTTAGGCTGTTCTGCATTTGCTGCTGTTTTTAATTCAGTTTAATGGCATGATATTTTGTTGGGTTTTATGATTTAACTGTTAGCTGCCTTGGTAGGACGGGTGAGGGGGCAGTCCATTTTTGCAGAGGAAAGGCTGATTAGAAATATTGTAATAAAGAAAATAAAATGTTTGGGGTTTTTTTTTGCAAATGCAGAGCAAACAAAAGGTGGTGGTGATTTGTGGGGTGGGGGACAGTGAAATTGCAAACCAGTTATTATGGGAGGGAGAAAGTGATATTTACTGTATATAGGGGTGCAATATGGAGGGAAGGGGCAGAGCATCAGCTTCGGATGCAGAAGGTCCCAGGTTCAATTGCTCACATTTCCAACTGGGGCTGGGAGAGACCCCTGCCTGAAACCCCAGAGAGCTGCTGCCAGTCAGTGTAGGCAATACTAAGCTAGATGGACCAATGGGCTGACTGTGTATAAGGCAGCTTCCTATGTTCCTATGAAGGTTCTCAGGAGCAGACTGCACAATCAAGAGGCAGAAACAACAGGATCCATGAAACGATAAGACGCAAACTGTAAGGGTTGTAACCGAAGAGATGTTGGTGCCATCCTACGGCATGTTTACATAATGGTTAATTTAGCCTTGAATAAATGAGTCCATCTAGCTCTTCATTAGAGTCTGATGCTCACGATAAGCTTTTATTCAGTGCAAGTATCCTTTGCAGAGGATGGGAACTAGACAGCCACAGAGCCAACATCAGATGATTCAAAGGTATTACTAAGATCTGTAATTACCACCGCTGATGGGTGACTCAAATATTATAGGGCCATTGGGAGCAACGGACCCTGGTACATGAGTCACAGAGGTCATGCAGCTGGCCGTAGTAGCCCTGCTAAAAGACATTAGGCATATATTTCTGTTTGTTCTTAGCCCTTGCTTCCTTACCTCAGTCTGCTGTCTAGCGCTTCCTTCCTTGCCTCTTCAGTAACCCCATGATCTTTGTAAAGGTGTTTGGACAGCAGACGGATGTCTATGTCAGTAAGCAATTCTTACTCAAATGCACCTGGAGCCATTAATATACATGTGGATGAAGCTAACAAGCAAACTCAGTCCAGACAGGTTGGAAGTGCTGGTGGTCCTTGAGTCATTTGACTTCGGAGGCTGTGCTTGGCCTGTTCGTGACGGGGTTGCACTCAATTTCACAGCCCGGGAGAGCTGTTTAGGTGCAGCCCTGGGGCATCTGTGCCCAGATGTGCTTTTTATCAACTCTGGTTGGTGCTCCAGCTCTGCCCCCTCCTGGGTAAAAGCAACCTGGTCATACATAGCATTGATACCTGTGCCTTGGCAACATCTTAAGTTGGATTCCTTTGTTTGGGTGTCTGCTTACGTGAAAAGGTGGGGAGCTCTGCCCTCTGTGTCACTATGCCCTTTGTTCTCAGTGAGTTGAACATAAAAAGAGTCTGCTGGATTAAGCCAATGACCCACTCAGCCCAGCACCAGATGCAGGAGGAAACCCACAAGCTGGACACAGGCTCAAGAGCCCTCCACCCTCCTGTGGTTTCCTGCAACTGGTATTCAGAAGCATTACTGCCTACAACTGTGGGGGCAGAGCAGAGCCATCAAGTAGCCTTTGATAGCCCTCTCCTCCATGAATTGGCCCAGTCCTCTTTGAAAGCCATCTAGGTTGGTGGAGAAATTTGAAGTGGGCAACTTCCTCTAATCACCCTCCAGGGTTCTAAATAACGTGGGGAGCCTCCACAGTTTCTTAACACTGCTGGAGAGCTGGAGTGCATACAGTCATACCTTGGTTTTAGTCCACTGCGGTTTGAGTACTCTGCGGACCCAGAAGTGTTTACTTCCGGGTTCCGCGGCGCGCGGGTGCTCAGAAGCGATCTGCATGGTGTGTGCATGCGCAGAAGCGGCACTCCATTTAAGTACTGCCCGGGGAGCGAATGGCTCCCCAGAACAAATTGCGTCCTTAAACCGAGCTACCATTGTACTCCTTGTACAGCCAGCATGTCTGTACACCAGATGTGCACCCTCTTACATATTTTTCTGCAAGAGTAGCAGGTCTCTATACTGTTGGTAGAATCCCTACCCAACCATCCCCTACTATGCCATCCCCTCTCCCCCATTGTCTTTGTCCAAGTTCAGGCATATACCACTCTGCTCATATAGAACTAGGATGCTTTATGGTTCTTCCAAAAAGCACGAGTGCCATTAAGTGTGCATTTTGTTTTTGCAGTGGAGCATGACAAAGAGTTCTATCACCAGCGCAGCCATCGCCGCGAGTTCCGGTTTGACCTCTCCAGAATCCCCGAGGGTGAAACGGTGACTGCTGCTGAGTTTCGGATTTACAAGGACTATATCCGAGAACGCTTTGATAATGAAACATTCCAGATCAGTGTCTACCAGGTTCTCCAGGAACACCCAGGAAGGTGAGTGACTGAGGAAAGACCCCAGCCTGAGCTGGGGGTGTGTGAAAAGGCAAGAGCCAATAATTGTGTGAGTGGCCGGAACAACTGCGTGGCATCTCATCCCATAGTGCTCATATGTGAATGTGCAAACTCATCCTTTTCAGACTGTCGGTGGTTGAGAAGATACGAAGCAATATGAAAGCTCAGTGATGGTTGTTGATCCACAATGGCTGTTTCACACATGCAAGCTATCCCTTAACGTAGCAGCTAAGAAGCATACACAGGGTGAACTCAGCCTTGGTCCAAGAATCGAGGATTGACATATTTCGATCTTCGTTGTGCCAGTTTGTGGACCAGGCAGAAAGATTAGAATAGAAAGATTTTGATTGTTTGAAACGTGAAGAGAGAAATATAACATGCAGAGGAATTCCTGGGCTAGCCTATGCAAAAAACAAACAAACAAAAAAAACCCAACCAGGACATTAATAAACAACTGAGGGCCACAGGCAATGCAAGAGAGGCCTAGTTCACCCAAAGCCTTTCCATACACATATTTGCACCAGGCTTGGTTGGAGGCTCGGAAAGCATGAGCTGGATCCTGACTCCAATCTTGCCAGTTGCCCAGCGCTGCTCAGTGCTTGCTGCAAAACGGGACGTGGAACCTTCCTTCCCCTGTGACTTAATGTGACTTTCGTATGGCGCAACTGATTGATTGGCATGCCCTTTGATTTTATTTCGCGTTGTGCCTTCTGCATTTAGGAAACCGAATGAATAACAAATTGAGCCGGTGCTTTTGTTTGGTTGGTGTTTTTCTTGACTAAAAGCGATGATGGAAGAAGTGAGTTGTTTAGCTTGGAAGGAGTTTCGTGATCGCGGATGCTCGTCTTCCAGCACTCGGTCCCACTCTTTGGAGGCTAGAGCAGGGAGGGAGCGCTAATCCATTATTGCTGTAGAGTAAAATTATTGGTCACCAGGGTAGGAAAGTTCCAAAAGTGTGTGCATATGGTAAGGAGGACTCCCTTTGATCTCTCTTGCTGAGGGTTTTCCCCCTCCAGGCCTGCTATTTGCCCAGTACTATAACTAACTACAGGAAAACAAACACATTATACAATTTCCCAGGCTGACTCACGGCGTACGGTGACATGCCTCATGTCGGCATGGGAGCTTTTCTTTCTTAAAGGCTGCAATTCCCCCCCCCCTGTGTAAATTAAATAATAAAAGCAGTCGCTTCAAGAAGTGGTTGCTTTTTCTCCCCGTTTCCCCCTCCCCTCCTTTTAAACTTTCGTGAATCGTGGTTTGTGGGTGAAGGAGATGAGTCAAGCAGTAAAGGAAGCATGAAAGCCTTTCACCTCTGGAAATTCCACATCAGATGCTGGGGTTTGAGTCCAAGAGCAATGCTTTCTCATCCCTGCTTCCTGTGGGAGTCCTTCGGTCAGATGTTGGTTATGACTTGAAAGCCCCAGGATGCATTTCAGTGGCAGAAACCTGGCTAACAAGTTGTGTGGTCTCCTTGATGCAAACCAGTAGAGGGAGGCCTCAAAAGCATTGTCTGTTTCCCAGGCTGGCCTTTTATAAGGGGAAAAGGGAAGTCTGCGGCCTGGACTTACAAAGTGTGTCACAAGCAACCTCAAAAGGTGCCTTATAGAAGCGAGTCAAGCTGTTTTTCCAACTAGCCCAATGCTATCTACTCTTGAACCTTATTAGCCCCAGGATCTCTGGCAAGTCTTTCCCATCAACCATTATATTTTATTTATAAAAATATTTATACATAAACCTTTATCGTAAAAAAACTCAAAAGCCATTTGCAGCAGTATCTATATATATAACAAAAGCACATAAGAATTGTAATTAGAGACCACCAACTAACTATTCCTCTGCTCTGCATAGCTCAGTTGGTTAGATGACGGTACTGATAACATCAAGGGTGCAGGTTTGATCCCCATATGGGACAGTTGCATATTCCCACATTGCAGGGGGTTGGGCTAGATGATCCTTAGGGTCCCTTCCAGCTCTACCATTCTAAGATTCTAGGACTGCTCTCCTCCTCTGTATCCTTCTGTGGGCCTTTATATTCTTCAGTTTGTTCATTGCTGGTTCGGCACCATATCGCTTTCTTTCTCCCTTGCATTTTCATGCTTTTTTAAAATCTTCTGCCACTTGATGGGACTCTGCCAATTATTTTTTGTTCATGTTATTCCGTTTCTTTCTCTCAAATGCTCTAAAACTCATTTATTTCATTTTGTGCATTTCAGCTTGCTGATTTCTAATTCTGCTTCACCTCCACCTCTTTCAGTTTAATTTTTAAAGCCCTCTGTAGGTGTTCTGATGCCACGTCAATGTGATTTTTCTAGGATTCTAGAGCGTGCAGGGAACCTCCACAAGTGCAGGGGGATATCCCTGCTCCATGCAATCATCCTGCAACTTGTGGAAAATGATGGAAAGGATCATGCAAATATGTGTGGTGCTAACACAATCCCATTCCCCTTTGATGTGATTATTTATTTAACGATTGTATTCATTCATTTATTTGTTGCCTGCCTGGCCTTTACCATAAGGTTCCAGGGTGTTGGGGTGAGCAACAGTTTCGAAATATAATATTAAAAAAGTTAAAAGTGCACAATGCGCCCTCAACAGTAGCGGATGGCAACGGTGTGTCAGCAATGCTCACTTGACCTCCTCACAGCCATGTTGCTCCTGCTGATTACTGAGAAAGTGAAGGCGAGGAGGGTAAGGAGACTGGCACAGTGCAAACACGGTCAGGGGAGTAAATCCAGGGCTCCTAACAGTGTGTGCACCATGCTAACCTTACCCCTCTCCTTCCTGGTGCTCCTTCCTGAAGCAATGCTGACCCCCCATGCAGTTTGCTATTGGTCCTAAAATATGTACAGTGGTACCTCGCAAAACGAATGCCCTGCAAGACGAATTTTGTGCAAGACGAATGCGTCTTGCGAGCTGATGGTGACTCGCAAGACGAATTCATTTTGCGAAAAATTCGTCTTGCAAATCACGTTTTCCCATAGGAATGCATTGAAATTTAATTAATGCATTCCTATGGGCAAATTTTTTTCCCAATGCATTCCTATGGGGAACCGTGATTTGCAAGACAATTTTTTCGCAAAACAAATTGACTCGCGGAACGAATTAAATTTGTCTTGCGAGGCACCACTGTAAAGCAGTGTTTCTCAACCTTTTTTGGGCCACGGCACACTTGTTCCGTGAAAAAAATCACGAGGCATACCACCATTTAAAAAGTTAAAAAAATTAACTCTGTGCCGCCCTATATTGACTATAATTATGACTGTAAGAAACACTTGCCAATTGCTGTGTTGGTTGCAATCTCCTGTAATAAGGCTTCACAAGCCGTCCGGTGGGTCAGTGTTGTGTATTGGCGGCCGCCAGGCTCGTTTGCACTGAGCTTTGGGAAAAAGGAGGAGAAATATTGCTTTCCAGTGGGTCAGCGCTGTACATTGGCGGCTGCCAGGCACGTGACAATGCAAATCGCCCTTCTCGTCGCCGCACGTCGCGGCACACCAGCCAGCGTCTCGTGGCACACTAGTGTGCCACGGAACAGTGGTTGAGAAACGCTGCTGTAAAGAGGTACCGCTACAGCGGGAAGGTAAACGGTGTTTCCGTGTGCTGCTCTGGTTCGCCAGAAGCAGCTTTGTTATGCTGGCCACATGACCTGGAAGCTGTACGCCGGCTTCCTCAGCCAATAACGCGAGATGAGCGCCGCAACCCCAGAGTTGGTCACGACTGGACCAAATGGTCAGGGGTCCCTTTACCTTATACATTTATAACTCTTTTCAGATAATTATTGTCTCCCCAAGTGGCTCACCACATTTACTACTACTACTACTACTGCTACTACTACTATTACTACTATTTACCAGCCCTTCACCCAAAGGTCCCAGGGTGGGTAACATAATATTAAAACACAATAGCAAAAACAGTTCAAAACAACTTAACAGCCACAAAAATAAGATGGGTCTTATGATAGACACCTCTTGACAAAAGCCAGGGCAAAGAGGTGCATCTTCAGCATACGAAAGAAGCTGTATCAATAATGACAAAGAGTCCTGCCACCAGGTTTACAAACTAAACAGGCAAAATCCACAGTGGAAGAGGAAAGTCAGGAGAAAGGTAGAGGAGGGCAATTCGGCTCTTTGAAGCTGGAACAAAGTGATGAGCTACAAACATCTATGGTATATTCAGTCGGGCTGATCTCCCCTTGTGGGTTGTTCTTGCCTGAGTAGCAGTTGGTCCCATGATTCAGGAAAGGGTAAAATCGGTCCAGTATACCTGAAGGAGCATTTCCACCCCCATCATTCAGCCCGGACACTGAGGTCCAGCTCCAAGGGCCTTCTGGAGGTTCCCCTCACTGCGAGAAGTGAGGTTGCAGGGAACCAGGCAGAGGGCCTTCTCAGTAGTGGCACCCGCTCTGTGGAACACCCTCCCGTCAGATGTCAAGGAAATAAACGACTACCTGACGTTTAGAAAATGTCTGAAGGCTGCCATGTTTAGGGAAGTTTTTAATATTTGATGTTTTATCGTGTTTTTAATATTCTGTTGGGAGCCGCCCAGAGTGGCTGAGGAGGCCTGGCCAGATGGGCAGGATAAATATTATTATTAGTGAGGTCTTGTTTCTTTGGCTGGTGCATGGGGCCAGAGTGTCCCCTAGCAACTGGTATTTGGAGCAGAGTTATTTCTGCCAGTGGGCATGGAAGCAAGCCATGGGGACAGGATGAGGGGCTCCCCCTTGCCACAATGTTATCCCAGAAAGACAGGGAGTGCCACCCTCCAATGGCCTGTTGGCAGAGCATCTGCTTTGCATGTAGAAGGTCCCAGGCTCAAACTCCAGCACTTCCAGGTAGGGCTGGGAGAGACCCGGGTCTGAAAACCTGGGGAGCTGCTGCTAGTCAGTGGTCCAACAACTTCCTGGGTTGGTTCCTAAGGCTGTCTCATGAGCACACAGCTGGTCTCATCCTTGCCTCTGTTGGAATGATCGCAAAGTAATTAGTTACACAAATATCTATGCAAAGTGTGCACAAGATGTTTGGCAAGATGATACACGAGAGTCAGCAAAAACAGACCGAAATTGAAGGTGCCGTGTTTGCATATCCAATTACCAAGCTTGCATAAACAGCCACAATATCTATGCTAGTAGTATAAACATAGATGTTTTGGTTGTTTGTGCAAGGTTGGCATATATTCGCTCTAAGAGCAGTATATTTATATGGAACCTTTTATAGTTGGACCAGACATCTGAAAGTAAGTGCATGTGGTTGTGTGTTCACAGGTTGCATGGCTGCTCTGCCTCTCCTGTTCAGCCCCTGAGATGCTCATATTACTAGCAGGGGGTGACGTTACTCCTCTTATGCCATCCTACAATTACTTGTCTTTGCAAGTTCTCAGTACCTTCTCTCTCCACCCTGCTCACTTAAAATCTAAGCTGTATGCTTAAGGCTATCGTGTCTTAAAATATTTACAAGTGTCCCAGTAAAAATAATTTTTAAGTAAAGCTCTGCGTTTGCTTTAGTTCTATATAATTTGTTTAATTACAGTGCTATCCTATACAGTGGTACCTTGGGTTAAGAACTTAATTCGTTCTGGAGGTCCGTTCTTAACCTGAAACTGTTCTTAACCTGAGGTACCACTTTAGCTAATGGGGCCTCCCGCTGCTGTTGCGCCGCCGCCGCACAATTTCTGTTCTCATCCTGAAGCAAAGTTCTTAACCCGAGGTACTACTTCCGGGTTAGCAGAGTCTGTAACCTGAAGCATCTGTAACCTGAGGTACCACCACTGTATATATCTGTTCAGAAGTAAGCCCTCTTGTGTTCACTGGGACTTACCCCAAGAACAGATAAAGGCAGCTTATATCGACTCAATTGGCCCACCTAGCTCCACGTTGTTTTCACTGACAGGCAGCTGCACTCCAAGTTTCAGATGGGTAGGGATTGAACCTGGCACCTTGTGCACATGAGAAACAGATGCTTTGCCACTGATGTGGGTGGGGCTGTGGTCTAAACCACTGAGCCTCTTGGGCTTGCTGATTGGAAGGTTGGTGGTTCAAATCCGTGCAAGGGGTGAGCTCCCGTTGCTTTGTCCCAGCTCCTGCCAACCTAGCAGTTCGAAAGCATGCCAAAAGTGCAAGTAGATAAATAGGTACCGCTCTGGCGGGAAGGTAAACGGCATTTTCGTGTGCTGCTCTGGTTTTGGTTTTCCGTTGCGCTAGAAGTGGCTTAGTCAAGCTGGCCACATGACCTGGAAAAACTGTCTCTGGACAAACACCGGCTCCCTTGGCCTGTAAAGCAAGATGAGCGCCGCAACCCCATAGTCACCTTTGACTGAACGTAACCTTCCAGGGGTCCTTTACCTTTACCTTTTACCCCAAGAAAGAATTGCAGCCTTAGTATTCTTTTAAAATGTACATGTTATGCATTATCTCTCGGCCAGCCTGTGTATGTGTGTGTTTTGTCTGCACCGGATAGAGAGTTGGTGTGATTGCTGCCTGCCTGGGTTTTTTGGCTGATTGCAATGTGTGGTATTGTTTGGCTGCTGCTGCCTGAGGTGTTGTGGTCCAGAGTCTACCTCAGTATAAAGACAGACTTGGCTGTAAGCAGCGGAGTCAACACCAAAGTGTGTGGTTTCTTCCCATAAATTATAAACTTTGCAATTTTTTGGAGGGCTAAACATAGCTGCCAAGTTATCCCTTTTTTACAGGGATTTTCCCTTATGCTGAATAGGCTTCCTCGCGAGAAAAGGGAAAACTTGGCA
This sequence comes from Zootoca vivipara, assembly GCF_965207765.1. NCBI lineage: Eukaryota > Metazoa > Chordata > Lepidosauria > Squamata > Lacertidae > Zootoca > Zootoca vivipara. The sequence continues at coordinate 81,601,711 of NC_142590.1, read as the reverse complement.
GCTATGGGGCTAAATGTTATAAATGCTTTTTGGTTTTTTATTTCATTTGCCCATTCCATCTCTTTGGTGCTTCCCTGCAGGTTAGAGATTACCAAATGTTGTTGGATTCCACTTCCCCTTAACCCCAGTAAGCATGGCAAGTGGTCAGGGACTTACAGTCGTAGAGGGCACCCTGTTGGCTATTCCTGCTTTATATGGTTTATCCATGATTGACTTTGGTATTGTTCAAATGTAATAAGCTTACATGTAGTAATATGTCTTTAAATATCCTCGAAAACCCTAATGACTTTCTCTCCTTTTTCTTTATCGCTCTCTAGGGATTCAGATTTGTTCTTGCTCGACACTCGGACAATTTGGGCCGCGGAAGAAGGCTGGCTAGTGTTTGATATTACAGCAACTAGCAATCACTGGGTGGTCAACCCACAACACAACCTCGGCTTGCAGCTATCAGTGGAAAGCATAGATGGTATGTTTCAGAAAGGTCATCGCTGACAAATCTCCATTTCGGCTTCATCCTGCAGCTTATGGCTAGTTCTTTTTAGAAACGGCGACATTTTCATATCCCAACCCTCCATTCTTGCAGCCCACTGATCTGTTCATCTTTCCTGCCTCCCGTACATGGGCCAGATTAATACTGGAGCAGCTCCACAGGAACTAGATAGTTTCAAAGACTGTCACTTTGGCGTTCATATGCTTTTGAGAAAAGGACGATGCTGTCCCTCGTGATTGCTGATAAGAGTTTGGATGGACCCAGCCTACTGAAGTCTTAGAAGTAGTTTTCCATGCTTTATATAGGCCTCTGCTGCTTTCCTATGACTATTACTTCTTGTCCTTCTAGTGTCCACTTGACACCTACCATCCTTATATATGTTTCCCCTTCCATCCAGCATTATGGTCCTTCCCTTTTGATGCTTCCTTCAGCAGCTTCTTGGAATACTTCCAAAGGCACTGGGTGAAATTCAGCATCACGCTCTGCCAATCGTCTGTGCAAACATTCCGGCTAGTCAGACGGAACAATACCTTCTCCCTACGCACTGTTCTAGGGTTCTCCTGACCCACCCAGAGCCATTTTTTGCTTGGGAGGCGGGCCCAGGTGGAAGAGAGGGGAGGAAACCCAATTGCTCAAGCATTGCCCTGGCACAGGGTGTCTACTGATGGAGATGGTTAGGCGACTCCTACCCACTGTCCCGGAGGAGGTAATAATCCCAGCAGAACGAGGGTTCTGAACACAAGGGACCAGCAGCAAGCAGATTCAGTGGGCACAAAGCAGGGTCAAGCGAGACCAGGTTGAGCAGTGCCATATCCTGGTGGGGTTTAAGACTGGGTAGCTCTATGGGAATGTTGGTTTAGTGACAGGTAACGTAGGGATCCGGGTGGCGCTGTGGTCTAAACCACTGAGCCTAGGGCTTGCCGATCAGAAGGTCGGCGGTTCGAATCCCCACAATGGGGTGAGCTCCCGTTGCTCGGTCCAAGCTCCTGCCAACCTAGCAGTTCGAAAGCACGTCAACATGCAAGTAGATAAATAGGTACCGCTCCGGCGGCAAGGTAAACAGCATTTTTGTGTGCTGCTCTGGTTTCGGTGTTCTGTTGCACCAGAAGCGACTTAGTCATGCTGGCCACATGACCCAGAAAAACTGTCTGTGGATAAACGCTGGCTCCCTCGGCCTGTAAAGCGAGATGAGCGCCGCAACCCCAGAGTCGTCTGCGACTGGACTTAACTGTCAGGGGTCCTTTACCTTTACCTTTTTTAAAACATGTATATCTGCACTAGAAAACTCCTATCACTGCAACCCCAGAGTCATTCGTGACTGCACTTAACTGTCAGGGGTCCTTTACCTTTACCTTTAACCTTGGACTGAGCCCCCCATGGACAAACTGGGGGCAATGATCTGGACCAATTGGCATTTCCATAATATTTTATGTCTTTAAAAGATAAGCCGATTCAGAGCTGTAGCTACAGGGGTGCTACCCAGGGTGTGTGTGTGTGTGTGTGTGTATGCAAATGTATGTGGGGGGGGTACCAAGCTAGGTCTTTGGCCCAGGTGAAATAAAGCCTGGTTTCACCCCTGAGCCACTTAGGTATTATAAAATCCCAGCACAGTATATTCAAGGCCAGCACCAGATTCAGGTGGTAACATCCTTGAATCCTCAGAGGGAATGCACCCCCAGGCTGAATGTTTATTCCAGGTGCAACAGAACTCCCAACCAACAAACTTAATCCATTTTATCAGGGATGACTTCTGTTTATTCGCCCTAACCAGCTCCAAAGTGGTCCCCCAGACACAGGTTCATAGCTCCCATTGCCTCTCTAGCAATTACTGATTTAAATGTGAAACAGAACAATGCGGTGGTGACATCTTGACTCCAAACCCTGGACCCATTTCTGGGGTTTTTTGGGGGGGCAACATTCAGAACACCCTGTCCCTGCCCTCTAGAGAGCATAATGCAATCACCAGAAACAGACTTCCCTTTTTCCAAACCAAGCATGGATGAAAATCAGGAGGAACAAGGAGACCCATTATATGGGTAGTAGCTTAGCCGAGGAACAGATGGAATGCATGGCATTGACACGGCCCTTGGTGTCTATCCCAGTTGTCCCATGGAGACCTTGGTCAGCCCAGGCAGAGTTGTTTTGAAGTGTTGTTTGAAACGATAATGAAAGACATTAGTTCATATTTAATAGCAATCCCGATTCCTTTGTATCAGCGCCAGCGAGATCCAGCAATGATAGGAAAGGAAAGGGGATTTTAAAGGCTCTTTGTTTACTCTTAGAAAGTTTGGATAAAGTGAAGCAATGCGAGAGAGGCTGAAGTAATTTTTTAGCCTGGGGCATTCTGTCATCTTCTAAGCACTCTTAATTCTTTCCTCCCTGACAATATGTTGGAGCGGCAGCTGGCTTCTTGGAGCTTGCTTGGGTTTCTTACCTATTACATCCTGTTTGTCTCATTGCAAAGGAAAGGAAAGCAGAGCTGTCCTTCAGCCTGAACCTCTGTGCATTTGCTTGGCACTAAGTCTCGTTGAGTTTAATGGGACTCGCTCCCAAGGAACTGTGCATCGAATTATAGCCTTCAAGGTGCTGAAGCCTAAGGAGAGTCATTTGAGAATAGGGGTGTCTCTTTACATTAAATTGTGGGACATCAGTGTCGGTTTTTAAGTCCTAAAGAACCAGAGTTTGGTTGTCGTTGTTTAAATAACGCAACCATTTGAGCTTATAAATAGCCATGCAGAATCAGCCCCAAAGCACATTTTGTTCGGTGTTCTGTTATCCTATAACTGGCAGCCAATAAGAAGATTCTAAATTGACCCAGCCTGCTGTAAATACTTTGAATTTGCCTAGGCGAGAGCAGGTCAAAAGAGCAGTGATCCCCTTTCTTCTGGCATCTTACTTAAAAGTTGATCCATTGAAATGAATGAACATGGCTAAGTTAGGGCCATTAATTTCAATGGATCTGCTTTGAGTAAAACGTAGTGGACTACCACCATATATTTGTTTAGACTTCTGTCCCACCTTTCGTCAATGAGCTTCAGGTGACACACATAGTTCTCTCCCTCCCCATTTCATCATCACAACAACTCCCTGAGGTAGGCTAGCCTGAGAGGGTGAATGACTGGCTCACGGTCACCCCAGTGAGCTTCATTGCAGAGTGGTGATATGCCCTGGTCTTGAATGCCCTGGTTCAACACACTAACCACTATACCACACTGCCTTTAGGCTGCAGCATCAAGAGCAATCAACCCTGGCTTGTGGGAATACTGTACACAGATCTGAATAGCCAGGCATAGTCCAGCATGCAAACTGAAGTACAAAAGTTGGCGTCAGTAAGCAAAATACCTTGGAAAGACTAAAGCCATTTCTTGCCCTCAAGCTCAATCTATCTGGAATGGCATTGGACTTCATTTAAGATGAGACGTTTTTATTTTAAGCCAATAACCTTCCAGTGAGAATTTAGTATTCCGCTGAGCCTAGTTTTTATGGTTCCTTTTTAAGCTGCTGAACTCAAAGAAACCTCTCTTAAAAGCAAAAACCAAAATAAATACTGTAAATAAAGAAGAAGAATAAAAACCCAGGGAAGTCTAATATTGAAGTTGACCTAGCATAACATAACATTTGCTTCAGTTTGGGTACCGTGGCATGTAACACAACATTTGTTGTGCTGAAGCATTGCTTGCGAGAAAAGCTGCATTAATTTCAAGGCCCAGTTTTTGATCCTAAACCTAGTGAGAAAGGCTTTGGGAGCAAATCCCTAAGAAAAACCCCCTGTAACCACTGACTTGTGGGGGACATCTTTCAGAGAAGAAAGGGCAAAGGAGTAAACCCTACACAAATCCAGCGTAGAGCCCCTAAGATGGTTGGATGGTGCCTTGCATTCCACCTTCTCGCAACTCCTGTAGCCGGGATGGTGCCAAACATATTGCTCTGCTTTCCTTGGGGCCACATCAGTGAGGCTGAGAGAGGGGTCCTGTCATCTGGGCAGCCCACGACCTCCATACACACAGGCTTGCACCCTGGGGTGGTTATTTGGTGCTGCAGATACAGCAGAAAGAGTGCAGGGGGCAGCAGTTAGGAGTTACCTGCAGCCACAGCAGGCGCTGGGATTCTCCAGCAGCTTGACTTCACCCCTGGAGGCTCACTCCGTCGTCTCTTGAGACAAATGGATGCCAACGGCAAGTTTTTAAGTTAGCCTCAACATGCGCCTGGAAAGCCATGGGAGTTGAGCGTGTGGGTTTGCAGGCCCGACTATTTGTCTTCCTGCTACTCCTGGTGCAAATGGGAAGCAGGTAAAACTCCGCTTCAGAGCTAATGGTCTGTCCGTCCCCATCTCCTTAGGGCAAAGCATCAATCCCAAGTTAGCTGGTCTTATTGGAAGACACGGCCCGCAAAACAAGCAGCCATTCACCGTGGCTTTCTTCAAAGCCACCGAGGTGCATCTCCGCAGTATCCGTTCCGCAGGAGGAGGCAAACAGCGGAACCAGAACCGGTCGAAGACGCCAAAGAACCAAGAAGCCTTTCGGGTGTCAAACCTCGGAGGTATGCAGGCATTAGGTGTGTGCTTTCCATAAAGCTAACCCTGGTGGGGAATGCTGTTTAAAAGCTGGAACAATTTCTGTTTCAGGGAGTGAATGCTGGCTGGGGCATTACAGGACAGCAGGCAGGGTGGAAGATGTGGGTGGAGCAGGAGTTCCACTGGTTGGGTGGGACCCCACCGATGGCACTTCTGCCCATCCACAAGTTTGCTGTATTGTGTGCCGCAGAACCATCAAGCCATAACATAATCGTGGTTCCCAACTCTGAGCCAGGCATCATACTATATGGAGAAATAGGCACCGCATGTTGTGTATGGTTTTACAACCGCGTGCCAGAGAGGAGAAGCCTGACTGAGGCTAAAGTGTGAGTGTGTTTTGCCTTTGCCCAGTTAGGCTAATGAACAAGTAGCCGTAGGCAAAAGCACTTGAATAAATACAAGCGGGTGGCGCTGTGGTCTAAACCACAGAGTCTAGGGCTTGCCGATCAGAAGGTCGGCAGTTTGAATCCCCGCAACGCGGTGAGCTCCCGTTGTCCGGTCCCAGCTCCTGCCCACCTAGCAGTTCGAAAGCACGCAGTGCAAGTAGATAAATAGGTACTGCTCTGGCGGGAAAGGAAATGGATTTTCCGTGTGCTGCTCTGGTTTGCCAGAAGCGGCTTTGTCATGCTGGCCACATGACCTGGAAGCTGTCTGCGGACAAACACTGGCTCCCTCGGTCTATAGAGCAAGATGAGTGTGCAACCCCAGAGTTGTCTGCGACTGGACCTAACCAGTCAGGGGTACCTTTACCTTTAGGGTTGTGTAAACACAGAAGCATCGTTTACTTTTCTGAGGTTTTGCCCTGGTTTGAGTGAGATGGCAAAGCTGATTTTGCAAATACATATGTGGATCAGAGGTAACAATAATTTATTTCTGGGGACTTCCTTGATTTTTCACGGGAAACAATAGGCTGCTTAAAATGTTGATTAACAAAGTTTCCTATTGTTGAAGTTTATAATACAACAAGTAATCAAGTGGAATGTCATCTTGTTTCACCTCTCACAATACTACCAACAGCTTTTCCTCGCACAGAGTTTGAGGCAGAATTTTGATCCTGCCCCCAACTCAAATTTTGATATATGCCCACTCAAATAAAAGTCTGATGTTAAAATGTTCACGTAAGTCACTGGTGAGGGTGATAGAAAGTCCCATTAACTGGACTGTGCATTCACTAAAATTGCAGTGTAGTGTGCTGCTGGTCAATCTTAGCTAACATGGTAATTTTTTCTTCTCCTTTTCCTACTCAACACTTTTCAAACTCAGAAAACAGCAGCACTGACCAGAGACAAGCTTGCAAGAAACATGAGCTCTATGTCAGCTTCAGGGATCTTGGCTGGCAGGTAATGTGATTTCTGTGCTTGGAATCAGAGATTTGTGGTGCATTTTTAGTCCTCTGTTGCTATCGTACTGGTAATGTGAACCCCATGACCTAGTTTTCCAAGTTCTGACCCTTAGAGAAGAGCAGTGGCTAAGCCCATCCTGGCAATTGCCACAAACTTCTAATGTACGGTAATACCTCCGTGAACGTCTGCCTTGTCTAGCGTCCATTCCAGCAAACATCCGCGGCAAACCCGGAAGTACCAAAACGGGTTACTTCCAGGTTTGCCGCTTGCGGTTTGCCGTGCGTCCTTTTCGGCTAGCGACCGGGGCTCCGGAATGGATCCTGATTGCAAAACAAGGTAGCACTGTATGTCTGCAAAGTCATAACAACCGGAGGGGTGGGGGAGGGGGGATATTATTGATTGGTCATCAGTCCTGCAGATTTGCAACTCCTCAGGATCATACTCACAACTTAGTTTGTTGAACTCTAATTTGGCTGCCCCCATCTAAAAGTCTGCTGGTTTAATGATGAGCGAATGCCCTCACAAAATCAGCCATAATTTGATCAGCTCTGTGTACTGAATCTTGCAAAATGTGAAGAGGTTGCTAAATGCCAGTGGGACACATGTCTCAAATGCAGTTGTTTTCCAATATCACAAAAGATTACCTGTGTGTTCAGAAGCAGGCTAACAAATTCGTGCTCTTAGTGGGATGCTCCAAACACTCCCCCCCCCCTTCATGGCTGTCCTCAAAGACTTCAGGGCATTGCTACCGATTTACTGAGAGTGATGGTAGATGTAGCATTGAAACAGCAGCCACCAGAAGCCTGCCAGGGAGCCCCAAAGCCAAGTTTGCCTCCCCTGTTGGCCATCAGCAAGCGGCATTCACTAGTCCTAAAGATGGAAGCTCCACCTGGTTTTTGGCTCCAACATCCATTGGCAGAACCATGCTTCCAGAATGTGGCCATTTGGTTCCTTCACCAAGTAGCTGGAACTTGATTCCCTTGTATCACCAAAAATGCCCAGCTGCAAAGCGAGAGATAAAGTAAAAAATGGTTCTTGATAAGCTGGAGGGCCACATTTCCTCCTGCGCAACCTTCCTAGGGCTGCTCAAATGCCACTTAGGGGCAGGGCCAGAGGCAGAAAGTGGGTGGAGCAATCCATGTAAATTTTGCCTTTGTACAGCACGGTAGCTTTTGCACCCTCCTCTCTTATCTTCCATCCAGACAGGTCAGAACCATTCTAAGGACACTTTCCAGCAAGGCAAAAACCAGCCAGGCAATACGATGTGAAGCAGGGCCGAATGAGGAGTGTGGCCTGGGGCAAGGGTATGGTGCGGGGGGAAGTCCCAAGGATCAGATGCAAAGGCTTGTAGGGCTGAATTTGACCTCTGGGTCTGAGGCTCCGCACCCCTGATGTGCAGCAGAATAGTCACAAAATCCTTCAATAGCTGCACTTGCATGTAGCAGCCGACCAGACTTTCTTATAGGGAATTATAGTAAAGTACAAACTGCCTCGTCGGCGCATGCCACTCAGTTCCTCCTCCTCTGCTTCTCCCCTGTTGTGAGCAGGATCAAGAAGACTTGATTTTGTGTTACGTCCAAATCAAAGATTGTGTTTTCCTGCTCGCTGACAAGACACAATCATCCTGTCAACCACAAACCATGGGTTTAGATTGTTGGAAGGCAGGAGCGATCAGGCAGGATGCATTGCTCTTTCCTGATAAACCATGGCTAGCACACTGCTTGTTCCTGATAAACCATGATTAACCGGAAAGTACGGCTTATCATTATGTGCAAATGCCTCCATGGTGTAGCCACAGGTTGGGATGGATCAGCTGAAGCCACTGCTGTGAACGTCTACTCTTGAGCAAATGTCCAACATACTGAGGAGTGTTTTACTAAATCTTCTCTTTCTCTGATGTAACCCAGGACTGGATCATTGCTCCAGAAGGTTATGCTGCTTATTACTGTGAGGGAGAGTGTGCCTTTCCATTGAACTCTTACATGAATGCAACAAACCATGCTATTGTACAAACACTGGTAAGCTCACCCTAATGCCCTTTTCGAACAGCTTGACTTAATCCGATCAGCACCTTCCTTTCTTTCTTTCTTTCTTTCTTTCTTTCTTTCTTTCTTTCTTTCTTTCTTTCTTTCTTTCTTTCTTTCTTTCTTTCTTTCGAATCACGCGAGGTGTTAGTCATTGTGGATTTTAACAGGGTAAAATAACTTCTAGATATTATGCTGGGTATTATTTGCACCCGTTTTGAGATTCGCTCACTTTAGGTAGGGGCACTTTGAGGAAAACCTGCAATGGGGAGAAGAAGGTGGTGCAAATAACTTTTTGCTGTTTTGAGAAAGGGAGGGGAGTGGGCTTACAAAGGCAGAAGGAGGGCTTCATCTCACCTCACTTTCCCTGTTCAAACATTTAACGTTGTCGGCAGCTGCAGCAGCAGAGTGTTCCCATTACAGTGGAACCTCGGTTTACAAACACCTCGGTTTACGAATTTTCGGTTTACAAACGCCGCGGACCCATCTGGAACGGATTAATCCACTTTCCAATACTTTCAATGGGAAAGTTCGCTTCAGTTTATGAACGCTTCCAATTGTGTTCATAAACTGAGGTACCACTGTACCACTGCCTTCCTTCTCCTGGGCAAGGGCCAATAACTGTCAGGAGATAGAGCTTCATATACAAGTCAGGCTGTTTCTGTTACTTCTGCAGGGTTACAGATTGGGCAGAGCCTTAATAATAATAATAATAAATTTTTTATTTATACCCCACCCTCCCCAGTCGAAACCGGGCTCAGGGCGGCTGACATCAGTAAAATTACAATAAGACATAAAGAAAGAAAAGAAAAAGAAAAAGAAAAAAAGAAAAACAATTTCAATTTACATTTAAACAAATGCAACCTCATTTTTAAAAAGGCCCGAGTCAAAAACCGTAAGGGAGGAAAACACAGGGGTCAGACTGAGTCCAGGCCAAAGGCCAGGCGGAACAGCTCCGTCTTGCAGGCCCTGCGGAAAGATGTCAAATCACGCAGGGCCCTAGTCTCCTGTGAGAGAGCGTTCCACCAAGTTGGGGCTAATACTGAAAAGGCCCTGGACCTAGTTGAGCAGTGCGCTGGGTTCCTTGATGTTGCAAGTGGAGAAGCCTGGACTGGCCATTCCCAGTGGTGGTACTTCACCGAGCCTCTTGGGCTTGCTGATCAGAAGGTTGCCGGTTCAAATCCCTGTGATGGAGTGAGCTCCCGTTGCTCTGTCCCAGTTCCTGCCAACCTAGCAGTTCGAAAGCACGCCAGTGCAGGTAGATAAATAGGTACTGCTGCGACGGGAAGGTAAACGACGTTTCCGTGTGCTCTGGCTTCTGTCACGGTGTTCATGCTGGCCACATGACCCAAAAAAGCTGTCTGTGGACAAACGCCGGCTCCCTTGGCCTGAAAAGCCAGATGAGCGCCTCAACCCCATAGTTGCCTTTGACTGGATTTAACCATCCAGGGGTCCTTTAACTTTGTCGTTACCTTTTACTCAGCATGTGGCTGAGCCCATTTTTAATTTTCAGTGGATTGCATCCATTGTGCACCCGTTGCACAAGAAGAATTAGTAGTAGCAGGTGCTACTAGATTTATTAGCTGCTCATCACAAGAAAACTTTCAAAGGATATGAAGTACTTAAAAGCCTCTATAAAAATCAGCCAGAGAGAACATAATAGTATTTGTGTGTGTGTAATCTCATTAAAAGATTAATCATATACAGTAAAGCGGTCACATAGAAGAAACAGCTTATTAAAATAACTATTAAAATAAATAGTTGTTTCTCATGGACACGCAGACATATATTTAACTCCCCCCAAGTTTCACTTTCCTTTTCCCCCCCCGCAAAGAAGTTTTTTGTTCGTTTGCTTGTTTTAATAAGAGCTCTCCAACACCATGTTCTGATTGTGAGAAAAGGCAAAAAAGAACTCCGTAATCCCAGTGGAAGAATGCACAGCTGAACTGCAAAGCCGTACCTATAACTCTTCAAAACCTCAAGCTCAAAATGCAGTTGCTTCCTTCAGATTGCATGCATGTAATTGCAAAATGCATGAGCACTTTTGCATATTTGCAAGGACCACATCTAGCTCTCTGCTGAGCCTTTTCTACCCATGCTTTGATCTTCTTGCAGCAGATCTTCTTGCAGAAGAAGGAACTATAATTGCATGCTTTGCACAACATCAAAGGCCATTTCCTCTCCCAGCTGCTCCTCGCTGGTGTTCAGGAGGCAACCCTAACGCAAAATTCAAATATCTTGTTAGGTGATGATGCAGTGTCTCTCACTTGGCACTTGAATGGGAACGGCTGTGGTGCAGACTTTCTCTGTCTTTCTCCTTGTGAAAGATATGAAAATGGAAGAAAATGGCAGTGATACTGTTTGTTACAGCAGGAATGGGAAGCAGATATTGTTGGACTGCATTTCCCATCATCTCGACCGTTGGCCTTGTTGTGAGGGGCTGATGGGCATTAAAGTTCAACAATATCTGGTGACAGGTAGGTAGCCGTGTTGGTCTGACGTAGTCGAAACAAAATAAATTCCTTCCAGCAGCACCTTAGAGACCAACTAAGTTTGTCATGCACACGAAAGCTCATACCAATGACAAACTTAGTTGGTCTCTAAGGTGCTGCTGGAAGGAATTTATTTATTTTGTTTCAATATCTGGTGAGATACACCTTCCCCATCTCTGCGTTAAAACACCCAGGTTCTCAAGTTTGGGTCAATAGGAAAGAGTCTATGGGAAATGCTTTGTGTTAACACCTATCAAAACATTTTGTGATGGCGGCCGTAGAAGAAAGGACGTGACTACCTTGATGTCTTACAACTTTTTTGTCCCAACAGGTTCACTTTATAAACCCCGATACAGTGCCGAAGCCTTGCTGTGCCCCGACGCAGCTCAACGCCATCTCCGTCCTCTATTTTGACGACAGCTCCAACGTCATTCTGAAGAAATACCGGAACATGGTGGTACGAGCCTGTGGCTGCCATTAAACATTAAAATCGGGAAAGCCGCATGCAGCTTGCAGAATGTGCAGGTTGTGTGTGCCCTTGTTTTATAACACGTGTCGTTAGAAAGAAAAGAAACCCTTCTTTGAAAACATGCCGCAGTTCTTAGGAATACCGTTTCTGAAGTGGCCAAAGAAAAGAGACGCAGACACAAGCGGCATCTTGAACAATTTTTGGCTTCCAAATAAGCATCATTCTGCAAATTGATGCACAAGGAGAACAAGGACCGAGGATCGGTTTTGTAAACAGGTCCGTACTTCTGTAAGGCAAGCAAAACTTGTCCAAAAGTGCTTTGTCAAGGGGGAAATGAACCTTTTTAACAACAACTAAAAGCCATCTGTAGTGAGAAACATGCTTGTGTGTGTGATTGTGTGTCTGTTGTGTGTGGGGAGGGCACAGATTTGTAAGAGTTACTTTTAGAGGAATGAATTGTTTGAACTGAAATGAGAGTGAATTAAGCTGCCTGAATGAAACAGTGTTTGTGTTAAAATGGCTGTGGATGTGTAAATCCTGACTTTTTATTTTCATGGATTTTTCTATCTTCCCATAACATTTTACATGTTTGGAACATTTCACCGCCAAAGCGGTCCTGCAATTCTTGCAAAGCAGATCTCAATTGTTGGTGTGTGTGTGTGTGTGTGTGTGTGTGTGTGTGTGTGTGTGTGTGTGTCAGAGAGAGAGAGAGAGAGAGAGAGAGAGAGAGAGAGAGAGAGAGAGAGAGAGAGAGATTGATTCACATGTTCCCCAATCAAAAGCACAGCCAGCAATAGAAATCTAGGATAGTTGTGGCTTATTTGTACATCATGTTCCCATCCTAACACACCGACAGCCATATAAACTGCACACGTATCTGATTCACTGTCATGTATCTCCAAAACAGTTGACTTAATTGTGTGACTCCTTGCACAATTAAGCCACTACAGAACTCCTATTTTTATATTTTAAAAATTTGCTGTAAACCAACAATAAAATTTGCAAAACTGGTTCCTTTTCATAACATTTAGCCACAACAACAAATGAGCAGTTTTTACTCTAGGAACAGAAAATCATTGTCATTCTCCGCATCCTTAAACTTTCTTTCATTTTATTTACTTCCAACTCCATAGGCAATAGGAATACTTAGGCCTCCAAAACAGTGGACCTCTTTTGTGATGTGCTTGTCACACGGATTTTATTTTCCTGAGCACCATCCTCTCCCTGATTCTAAGGTTCTGTAGTGCTGGTTTGAATCCTCCCCAACTCTGGCATGGCAGGGAGCTACTATAGCATGTATAGCATTCCACAGAAAAATATTATTGATCATTTTTTAATATTTCTTGTAAACCGCTTGGAGGTTTTATTACCACCCAGTGGCATATGAATTGTGTTAAGTGAATAAATAAACACTGGGCAGAGTTCTGTATCTTACCGATATGGTTGAGGAAATGGACAGGATCCTTATCAAATTGGGAAGGTCTGCAACGCTGTAAAGGACAGGTCATACGTATGACTTGGGGGACAGAATTAAATTCAGAAGAACCCATTTGCTGAGAAACTGGATAGGCGTCAGGGATTTTAAGAAAGGTTTAGGCACTACAGTTGATGACCAACTTGTACACAACTCAACGGTATGATGTTAAGAAAATATCATTTTAGGTTGCACCGACAGGTAGAACTGAACCAAAACTCGTTTTTGTGCTCCTGAGCTTAAGATGTCTGTATCTGAAGCACTGTGTTTCGTTACTTGTACTACTTTCAAAAAAAGGCTTGGGACACTGGGGAAAGTTTTGAGGGGAAAGATACCAAGATTAGTAAATAGGAAGGAAGACTAAAGGAAGCAGGCCTCTGAACATTGGGAAGGGATCAATTAACTTGCAGGATTCTTTTCCGCAAGATGAAGATGGCTTTTCAAAAAGCATTTGGAGCACAGAGGATAGCTCTATCAAGGACTATTAAGTGCTACAGCTAAATCCCAATTTTCCATACATGCACATCCAAAGTCCCTTCTAAAAATATAATGAATGAACACGGAGATCTTAGGAACAAATCAGACTGGTTGATTTTGTGGGGAGCAGATGGGATTTGTGCATCTTGGTTGGCCAAAAGCCTGTGTTGCTGGCGAAGTCATGCTTGGAAATTTGTGGGACTGAAAAAAGTGTCCACAGCAAATTCTGGCTGTTGCTGGTGGGACCTTAAGGTGTTACCAAGGACTCCCGAAAACTCCACACTGTCGAAGATGTGACTGGATACCTTTTATACTAATTGGACATGGAGTTCTATTACCCTGCATAGCTTATTGTCCCTTACGATGCTTAATACTTTTAGAATGTAGACTAAATTATGCAGAACAAAAGAAGTTTTACAGACCTGTACAATTCATAGATAAAACCCCTGTCTTGCCCACCAAATGTTTTGGGCTATGACTCCTATTAGCCTCCATCACGTTGGATGGGCTAATAGGAGTCATAGCCCAAAACATCTGGAGGGCACCAAGTTGGGGGGAGGCTGGCCTGAGACAGGGGTGCTAACCTTCAAACCTAGGCCTAAGAACACAGTGACTTGCCCAATAAATAGCCAGAGGGATTCATGTCCAAGCCAGGATCTGAACTGTGCTCTTCCAGACCACGGTATTTGCTGCCAGAAGTAGCAAGAGCGGCTTCTCTAAAAAGTTCCTTACATCCATCAGTCACATCCTCAAAATTCAGACATGATTTGGTGCAAGAAATATCAGGCGTCATAAATAACCAGCAGCCCTCTGTCTCATTGTACATTTCAACGAGACCTGGGTGGAAAAGGGGGGAGAAAATGACTTTAAAACACCCCAAAGTGCCGCATTCACGTGAGAGAACGACTGAGAAGGTTTGAGATCCATAGCACAGCCGTTGTTGTCATTCAGCGCTTGGGGTTTCGCAAACCTCCAATGAGGGGAGAAGGGTGCTGCTATCGCAGTGAGGTTCGTGCTGTGCTGAGATGGCCTTTTTCTTATGGCTGCTTCTAGCAAGCTGGCAAATTTGGGGCCCAGGTGAAAGCTGCATATTCTCCAAACAGAGCCTACTACTTGGGCTAGCAACAGGTGCTTTCGGGCAGCGTCTGAAACCTCAGCTCGTCGCAGGGCCAGCTGGTCCTGATGTGGGCCTTGGTTGGTCAGGACGTCCTCTGAGAGAGGACACTTCCTCGTCCTCCTTCACAGAGTCAGAGGAAAGGTAGCATACAGTACTTGTTTCTGGAGCGAAGCCACATGAGGAAGAGTAGGAGTTGACACCTCTGCTTGCCTACCCACTTCTCCCTCTGGCAGCGTGGGAGTGGGGGGGGTTGGTCTCCATGGGGAGGAGGAGTGGACCCCAGATAGGGTGTGTGTATTGCATGAGGTGCGCCCACCCACACCCAGAAAACCTTTAAATGATCATACCGTTCTACGCAGTGGTTATACGATCATCTCGGCATGTCTTTACTTTCACTCTCTGATCAGGAATCCAGTTCCTATTCCCCCAAAAATATTTTCAAAAAACAAATTTCTTTATTAAGAAAATGCCCATGGGGTTCTTCGACTTCAAGACTGCCATTATTAAAAATGCAATTACAAGTGAAATGAGGAGGATTTGGTATTCCAAATCCAGAACTATATCCCCAAGCTTATTTATTGCCAAATACAGTGGTGCCTCGCTAGACGAAATTAATTCGTTCCACAGGTCTTTTCTTATAGCGAAAAATTCATCTAGCGAATCCCATAGGAATGCATTGAATTTTTTTGAATTTTTTTTTGCCCATGGGAACGCATTAATTGAATTTCAATGCATTCCTATGGGAAACCGCGATTCGCTAGACAAATTTTTCGTAAAACGCATTCGTCTAGCGAGGCAACCTCCGCTCGAAAAATCCTCGTTAAGCGGAAATTTCGTTAAGCAGGGCATTCGTTAAGCGAGGCACCACTGTATTAGATTTTGGAAACCCCAAACTAGCGATAAACTTTCCGAATTAGGCAACCCTCGAATATACATATATAGCTCCTTTATCTTGATGGACAGCACTGGGATCAAAGTATATTAAAACTTTTTCTCGCCGTGTTTTGTCTCTGATCAGAAGGTAAATAATCAGATGCTGGTATATAACCACACAAAATTGGTCGGGGGCAACAAATATTTCAAACAAGGCCTTGCAGCGAAGTCTGGCTTACCTGTTGCGGACCATCAGGGGCCTTCGCAAGACCTGGAACTGTTCCTGCCTTGTTATCTTCTCCCCCACTTGGCTTTGCAAGAGTCCCTGCCCAGGCAGCCCATGCCAGCGAAGCCAGGATGGGGAAGTGCCTAGACCTCCGGTGCGTTGTTATAGAGAAGTTCAACCACCTACCTATCTACTTCTAGGGGTTTGATAAGCCTTGTTCAGGGAACTCAGATGCTTCTTTTAAGGCGAATGATACATAAGAAACACCTTCTGAGTGTGTATGCGTATATTATATGAGTGCCTTGTTGCCCTGTTGGTTGCTGTTCTATATGTGGCACAAACCGTTTCACTGTATACCCTCCAGTCTCTTCTTTTTAAGATATGTTTTATGGGGATATTGTTTTTCCTGGGGTAATAAATGGCAGGCTTTCTGCCCATCTCTGTGTAAACTCCGCATTGTTTGTACATGTTTGTGTAAATAGTTTTCACGAAAGCAAGAACAAAGATTATTTATTTCAGCTTCTGCAATTTTCTCTCCCCTCCCTCCAATCATGTTCAGGAAATATATAATTTTCATCTCTCCTTTGAGCACATTTTGTTTCCTTATTTAAAGATATTTATTAACAACTGTTGGTGCAAAAAGAAAATTATACATTTTGGGTCCTTCCCCCCACCCCCCTTAGAGCAGTTGTTTTTAGAA
The DNA here is from genome assembly GCF_965207765.1 of Zootoca vivipara. NCBI lineage: Eukaryota > Metazoa > Chordata > Lepidosauria > Squamata > Lacertidae > Zootoca > Zootoca vivipara. The sequence goes on along the minus strand of NC_142590.1, from coordinate 81,585,453 downwards.
GGTTGTTTGTACAATTTAATCAAATAAATCATGTTTTACATGTTTTAAAAAAGAATGCCTAGTTTTGTGTGTTGATGTGATCATTCCTCTTTTTCCCTCTGATCTTCGCCACACCTGTGCTTGCACCCCAGACCTGTGCACATTTATTCAGAACTTGAGTAAAGTCCCACTAAGCTCAGTGGCCTTACTCCCAAACAGGTACATTCAGGATTTCAGCTGTGTACTTATCGTCCATCCTGCGCACACGAAGATGAGTGAAAAGATCTATCCTTTCGAGAGATAGGCAATTGATTTAACACAGGCACCCCCAAACTGCGGCCCTCCAGATGTTTTGGCCTACCACTCCCATGATCCCTAGCTAACAGGACCAGTGGTCAGGGAAGATGGGAATTGTAGTCCAAAACATCTGGAGGGCCGAAGTTTGGGGATGCCTGATTTAATGTGTCTGCCATGGTAATTTTGTTGGTCATGTTAGCAGTGCAGAAATGATGAACTTAAAAATATGTCAAGGCATCCTTGCTAATATTGCCAGAAGTAAACCTTTATTCAGGCTTGCGTTAGAATAATTCAACCCATGGTCTCCGCTTACTGTCCCTGGTTACACACCATACATTTCCCCAAAGTATCCTGGGAACTGTAGTTTTTTTAATGGGTGCTGGGAATTCTAGCTACAGTATGTGAAGGCTAAACTGCAGTACCCAGGATTCTCTCTCTTTGTGTGGAGGATAATGTGCTTTAAATATATAAAGTTTCCCAAACTCCATCACTGTGAGCCTCCACCACCTCCACTTCACCCTAGTTGCTGGGCATGTCAACTCGAAACATAATATTGAGAAGGTCCCAGGTTCAATCCCCAATGTCTCCAGTTAGGACTGGTAATATTCCCTCGCCTGACACCTTACAGAGCCTCTGCAATGCAAGTCATGGTAGACAATCCTGAGCTAAATGGACCAATGGTCTGATTTGGTAAAAAATAATATCCCGGCATCCTATGCAGTTGCATTCCTTCTTTCCCCCTTAGTCACGAGGCCTGTCAGTCTTCTAGATATCGGGTCCTCCCTCAAAGAGGGCACGTGTTGCGGTGAGACCTGGAGACTGACCACCTGTGTTGTGGGTGGGTAAGATTGGTCAGCCACAACACCTGATTGGTAGGTCCCTCGATGTTGGGGTTCAATCTGGCCAATGGGCACAGTCCAAACAGTTTGAGGGACTTATATATTCACATGCACGTGACCCAGAGATTCCTCTTTTGGTGTGTGCATTTGGAACACCTGCCCACCTCTCCCTACTTTTAGGGCTTGTTGTGCTTGACCTTGCTATGCCGTTGGTTGTCGTCTGTCGTTGGGACAGGGGCATGGCAGGAATTTTCCCCACTTGGCTGATTGGCTGCTGCCATTTGGGTTTCACCTGCCGCATAGCAAATCGTCACAACTTGTAAGGTTGCGGATAGGCTCTGGTTCAGGCTCTGGTTCCCCATCCCTATGTGAAGAGTATTCCATTAAAGGAATCCAGGGACTCAATGGTTTGGTCAACCCTGTGAGGGGGTTGTGCCTGTGCCAGAGTCCAGGGGGACATCTTGATGGTGGACATAGCCTGTTTCTGGCATTCCGCCTCTCCAGGTGTTCACCTTAGGCTGACCTATGCTGGTGCCCTGGGTCAGCGTTACCTGCAAGGGTGCAGGGGGCTAGTCGAACCAGAGCATATGCAACCACTCACTTGCTGTAATCAATAAAGTTGTGGCCTAAATTCTGCCAAAAACCAAACCAAAATTTGAGTCGTGTGAATTTTTTTAGGGAGGAAGTTCCTGGGTCTGAACACGCTACTCAAGATCACCTAATAGTGGGGAACTCGATCACTGCCTGCCCCCCTTGCTTTGATTCATTCCCACCTCCTATTTGCTTTTATTCCCAACTGCTTAGATTCTGTGCCATGGTTACTTGTCAACAGTCACAGCAACCACATAGATCTTAATGCAGAAATGTAGGGGTGGGGTGGGGGATAAGAGCCCCAAGGAAAAAAAACGTAAATCCATTGCTGGCAGCCCTGCAAAGATGCCCAGTTGATTCTAGCACAGCTGTCGGCAGCTGTTTCAAAGAATCAAGAGGTGAATTAATTCTGTTTACTGCTGACATAGTTCAGAGATTTAGTCATTCCAGTAAAATTGCAGAGGCACAAGAAAGGCAGGGGGAGAGAAATGCTAAGGAAACATCAGCCAAGAAGTTGAATCTCTCTCCTTTCCCCCTCCCCCACTGCCCAATTTAAGTGGATATATTTCCGAAGATGCCGCCGGCATTAAGATTCTCTCCTGGCAGCCTGACACCACTTCATGGAGAGTATGTTCTTGCTCCGGAGGCAACATATAGAGTGGTGGTTAGAGTGTCAGGCCAGGTCCTGGGAAACCGGGGTTCAAAACTTCCTGCAGTCGTAAGCCTCACCTTGGACCAGTAACCACCTCTTAGCCTAACCTACCTCACAGGGGTGTGGGGAGGACAAAATGAGAACCATGTACTCCACGTGGTACAGCAATAAAACAGCTAGCACATTTGCAAAGCTAAGCAGGGTCTAGTATGGTTTCAAATTGGATGGGAGACTGTGTGTTGAGATCCCTGCATTGCAGGGGGGTAGACTAGATCTGCAATTCTATTATTCTACGTGCACCACCCTGAGATCCTTGGAGGAAGGGCGGGATAGAAATGGAACAATAAGTAAAAATAAAAAAATAGGCTTGTACAGTCTCAGCGCAAGGATTTTTGCTTGCACAGTGGGACTCCCCACTGTATACCATCTAAATCTGCTTTGGGGGTTCCTCCAACCTTCTGGAGCAGATCTGGGAAGAGCAGGGAGGAGGAGAGGAAGCAAAGCCTGTTGTGCAAGTGGAACTTCTTGCACTGATGATACGGTTACGCAGCACTACAAGCCATAAAGTTTGTAAACACTTGTTTGCAGCAGGAATATTCACTGGGGACATGCCTCTGTATTGTTAGACAAATGTTTGCCCGTTATTCCAGAAACTGAACTGGAACCTTGCACAGAACATACTGAGGTACCCCACAAACTCCAAAAAGGTACATTTCCTTCTATTTCCAATGTTCAGGATGTGAGTGCCATTTCTTCTGTAGCCAAAGCAGCACTACACCCCACCCCCAAGAGACAATATACCAGCAGACTCAGGGGAACTGCAAGGTTCTCTCTTATCTCTCTCACTCACTTATAATATTTGACATCCAAAAGGAATGGAAACCTTCAAAACAGCCCAGTGAAATCTGAGCACGTTGAGTGGTCATACAGCTCTGACTGAGTGACGAAGGAGAGGGAATGGAGAATTGATTGAGCGGAGGAGCCATGGAACAGAGTGACTGGGATCCTGAGCAGCAGCACTTCATGCCGCAACACTTTGTTGCAGATCCTGCTTGTGTCTCTAATGCTGTGGTCTCAACAGGGATACCCCTGCTGCCTGTGGATGCATTCACACTGCACATTTCAGATGATCAGGTGGGAGAAAAACAGTTGCCCTTGGTGGCTTTTCTTGAAGCTCCTGACCATCTCATTTCTCAGTCTCTTTCAGTATTCATGCTGCCAGGGAGGTTGGAATTAGAGGCTGAGACAGTTCTGTGAGTTAAAATATGGGACCCCCCCCCCCACACCAATTGCGTGGATTCAATTTTGAGAAGAAAGCGATTGGATAGATTAAGTGGTGATGAACCTTCATAATCGTGCCAAACATTTACTTCTCCTTAGTCCCTCTCCCCAAGCACTTTTGCACAGCAGAGGTCACTTTGGGGACAGAATAGGTGCACGAGGAGAGAGGAAGAAATTCAACAGGTGTAGTTTCACCCACCAAGGGTAGGGAAAGCTGCTCCTATTGAACTTCTACCTGCCATAAAGATCTCACAGACGAGGAGTCCTGTTAAGGGGGAGTAACTGGATGAGCGATGAAGCGTGAGCAAAGTATTTGAAAGGACCCCAGCACAGGGTAGGGAGCAACTATATTCTCAGCCCAGTGCTGACGGCAAAGGGATATTTTGGTCAGATTTCTTTACTGCAACATCCTTAACCCAGCCGTTAATGTATCTGGCTCTGATATGAACTTTGGCCCGGCTAATGGAGGGAAACTATTCAAAGTTGGTGGATTTATCCCTATGCAATGTGCTACTGATGTGTCAAGTTCCTTGGATGACTTCACATAAACTATGTGAAAGTGGAAAGATGCCGAGTCTGGAATGAGTTACAAAGGGTCAAAGTTTAGCTATGTTGTCTCCCAGTTCTCTTGCAAGCGAAACCACTTTCCCCCCTCCGCTATTTGGGAATCTTATTTAACTGTTACCCCTAATCCTAAACACATTCGCTTGGGGTGGGGGTGGGGGCAGGTTCCATTGCTGTCAATGGCGTGTGCTTGTTCCAAGTAAATAATAAATGCCTTCATTGGAGGGGGAATTGAATCGCGAGTAAATTTATTGCAATTATGTTGAGGCAGCTCCAGTTATTAGATGTGTACAGTATTAACACCAACAATAAAACCAGTACAACACACACACAGCTTAACAGAAATCTTTTATATGAGTGGCTGACTCCGTAGTTCTCCATACCTCCTTTCTCTGAAGTTGCCCCACCGACTTGAACTACATTGCTCCGGGGAAAATTGTGTGGTTCCCTCCCCCATTTATATATTATGTTTCCATCTCACATTCCCTCAAGGTGTTGTACCTGGGGTTCCTCCCCCTTTGCATTTCATCCTCACAACATCCCTGTGAGGCAGGTTAGGTTGAGAGATGCTGACTGGCCCAAGGTATTTTTAAATAAACAAATAACACTCATTCCTTGCACTCCCGAAAGATTTGGGACTCAATATTTATATGAGTCACTTTCCCCCACCCCTCTCGGTTAGTTTTTGCAAAGTAAGTTTTTCATGACAAAGAAAAGTGAAAACAAAATGTAACATTGCAGATGACAGAATGTTCCAAGTTTCCCCTCCTTTTTTTGGTTAACCCATCCATTATTTTGGTTTCACATTACTACTGAGAAGTCGGCTGTAACAAGGGCAAGGTAAAAACACGCACGTAGCATAGGCAGAATGTGCAACGATAAATACTGTTAGGGCATCTGGGTTTAAGAAGCTGTAGTTAACTTTCTGTCAGCACTGCCATTGGAAACTCTTATTTTCTGAGATTTATATCTTTATTTTGTGAAGGGAGGGGAGAAGAGGGTGGTGGAAGAGAGATTGGATTCCCTTGGACCTCAACGCTTGAGTTTTAGCTATCAAGCGTTTATTTTTGTAGTTTGTGTTGCATGCTGGGCGGGATGGATTCAATTTGTCTGTTATGAATTTCAGTGGATCATGTAACTGTAGCACTGTTTACCTCCATTTTTTATTTTTATTTTAAGAATAATTGACATATTTTGTGCTTAGCAGGAAACCAAGGACCCCTGCAGATAATGGTTCTTGTTCAGAACACGACAACTGTAGGGCAACGGAGGAATTTTCTTTTCTTCTTTAAAAGGCTCACAAATACAAGCCAAGGGTAGGCATACGGTGGCAGCCATCTTGCCCTGCACATCTTGGACTCGGCCAAGGGTTGCCTCGAACCAATAGCATGAATCCAAACAGCAGGAATGAAAGAATGAGCATCCCTGGCCAAGAAGTCACAAAATAACAGAATTTGTTAGAGGTACCGTAGCACTGCCAAGAATCTGAAGAACACTCCAGAAATATGGTTAAGGAAGACATGCATAATGTCAGAGCTGCAGGCTTGAGGAAGCAGGTGTTGGTTCTTAAGGGAGCCATGAGGGCTAGCTCAAATGGATCTGCTTCCTGGGGTAGAACAACGAATGGTGCCCACCGCTCCCTCACACAGGCCGCCTATTCATCTCCCAGTACACTCCCACTGCTGGTTTGTAATGTGGTGCGCACAGAACATTTGCTCTTGGTAGTCCCACCTGCCTTCTTTATGACCATAAAGGACCATAAAGAACCATAAAGACCATAAAGAAGGCTGATCGCCGAAGAATTGATGCTTTTGAATTCTGGTGCTGGAGGAAACTCTTGAGAGTCCCATGGACTGCAAGAACATCAAACCTATCCATTCTGAAGGAAATCAGCCCTGAGTGCTCACTGGAAGGACAGATCATGAAGCTGAGGCTCCAATACTTTGGCCACCTCATGAGAAGAGAAGACTCCCTGGGAAGACCCTGATGTTGGGAAAGATTGAGGGCAGAAGGAGAAAGCGACGACAGAGGACGAGATGGTTGGACAGTGTTCTTGAAGCTACGAACATGAGTTTGACCAAACTGCGGAAGGCAGTGGAAGACAGGAGTGCCTGGCGTACTATGGTCCATGGGGTCACGAAGAGTCGGACACGACTAAACGACTAAACAACAACAACAGTCCCACCTGCCTCAGAAGTTCAGGGATGGTGTCCCAGGAGAGGGCATTCGCTGTGGCAGCTTCTAAGTTGCGGAACACCCTCCCCTTGGAAGTGTGTCTGGCTTCTTCGCGAATGCTGAAAACGCATCTCTTCAGTGTTTTCAGGGAAGTGAGGGGAAGATGGGGCTTGTCAACCTGAGAAGGTAGCGCCTCTAGGAGAAGGAAAACTCTGATCACAGACCCCTGCTGCCTTGTGGGCAGTGCTGTTTTCCTAGAAAAAGAGGTGCTGGAACTCACCATGAACTCCTCCCTTGTTCTCTTATAATGGCAATGGGGCCCATCTGAGAGATGCTGGAACTGCTTTCTGGTGAGTTCCGGCTGAAGAAAAGCCCTGCTTGTGGGACACATTTGGGAGAGGAAACAGCTAATGAGTAAACCCTACACAAATTTGGATTGGAGTCCCCAAGAGCTTGTTCACCTCCTTCTGTAGTCAAGCTGGTGCCAAATGTATTGCTCTGCTTTCCTTTGGACCACATCAGCGAGGCTGAGAGGGATCTTGTTGTCTGGGTAGCCCAGGACTTACTGCCCAGACTTGCATCCCGGAGACATCACTTTGGTGCTGCTAACTCAGCAAAAACAACACAATTTGACTTCACCCCTGAAGGTGCACTTCATTGTCTCTCGGGTGCGCCAACAACTACATTTGTTACCCCTGACATTGACCCATCAGAAGAAATAACATGGAACATCACAGAGAATTTGTGCAATTTGTGCATGAACCCAGCTTTTATGGTGCATTTCCAAATTAAAGTCAACTTCCAGTCATAGTCTGTTCATATCAACTTATTCATTGCTTTAGTACATCTTCTCCCACCACAATTAAATAAATAATAATCCACCTCTTCGGACACTGCGGCAACCCTGAAGCGCTGGTGTGGTTATAGTATGCCATGCTGTTTTCTGAAAATGTAGTGGTTTGACCACTTAGCCAAAAAGTCGGAAAATGAAACCTTCAGCTTTCTTTGGGGGGGAAAACCCACTAAACCACCAATAGTAGCCTCCTGGGAAGCTAGGAGTCAGAGTGAATGGAGTCTGCCAAAATGTATGGAATTTCCTGTTAACACCACTAGACCACAAATTCAAAGCATGTCAAATTTAGCTGGGGGACTGTAACACATGGAGTTGCAACTTTCAAAGGTACATGTGCAAAAGCATGGAACTACACATAAATGCAATTAGGACTCAAAGCACAGGTTGGATGAAAATCTGAAGGAACAGGGATACAAATCTGAATAAGTGCTGGTTAGGAAACTTCAAGCCCTACCAACTTTCTAGGTAAACACATTTGTGCACTCACACACATGTATCTTCCAATTTTGGAAAACACTGTCTGGTAGAGTGTGTCAAGAAAACGGGGCAGAAACATGTCTCATGTTTGTACATGTTTGCACAGAACATTTCTGACACAAAACTTCAGAAAAGAGGAGATAAGCCGAATGTTCGGATGAGGGGATGTGGAACAGTGGACTATGCCACTTAAGAATGAAGATTTGGTGAGTAATTATTTGGATCTTTCAGTGACCACATTCATACTCTGCCTTGAATTCGGTTCTTTGTGATCCACTCTACCACACTGGCTCTCCAACTTGTGGAAGATCCCACCAAGTTAGACTCCCTTCCTGTGGGAAGCCAATTTGTCCTGGAGAAGGTCTGTCACCTTGGATGAAGCTCCACATCTTTCCAGTGACTCATGCTCTCCTGCCCTCTCAATCACAATTCCTGGGAAGCAGGGGAAATTGTATTGAACCTAGAAGCAAAGCTGTGAGGGGGGGGGATGGTAAAGCCCTTAGCAAATTATGGCTGTAGTCCTATAGCCTACTAGCTGGCCTCTAATGGACTGTAGAATCTTGCAGAAGTCTTATTTCACTGGTGGAGATAAGCTCCTTTAGCCAGTTCCCAGGGGTCTTCCTAATCCAAGACAAGATCTGGCATCTGAGGTTATCCTAGCCAGGGGTTACAAAACTGTAGGGAGGAATTCAAAGCAGTACTAAGCAGATCACTCCATCAGTGCAGACATTTCTCTTTGCCTGGTGGAACAATCTCTTCTTTCCGCCTGCTGCATGCTGTTCTGGTGGCTCTCCTGACCCCCTGAGCCAATTTTGGGGGGTAGGCATAGGGGAGGGGGGGAAGGAAAAACCCATTGTGCTAGAAGTTCTTGCACAGGCTTCCACTAGCAGGACCTGGTTGACTCCAGCCAGCTCATTGTCTATAGACCTTCAGTGATCTGCAAGCTTCATTTAGGACAGGTGGTCCATGTCATGTGTGCAAAAATACAAATAAAATCATATAGCATCTAACACAGCACATTGCAATTGCTACAACTGGCAGACAAAATCATTAAATTGTCTGCCAAGACCCTCAGCAATATTTAAGTGTTTGTGTGAAGCCTGAGAACCACTGCTCTAAGGCAACGTGTTAGACTCTTGTAATTGATCTACCATAAACACTGTGATAAAATCCGCAAACCATTTTTTAAATAATATTTTTTATTAAAGATTCTCTTTGTTTACAAAAGTAAGTACATTGTCTCTTTTCTCAGGTTGTAAAGTCTTTCCCATATATCAGTTACATCTGATGTGAGACATTAGTGTTGTATATACAGAATAAGGTTGGGGGAGAAGAAAAAAGAGGGGAGGGAGGGAGGGAGGGAGGGAGGGAAGTGGTAAACGTTGGAAAGGCAATACCTCCACAGGCACATACCTCCACATGTGGTTGGAATGCTCCAAAATCCAACCCTTCTGGACAGCAGTCCTACAAGAGATACGCAAAATAACTAAACAGGTGAAATATACTCGGAGTCGAGAGTGAATTTCATGCTCTTTATTCAGCTCATAGTCATCAAGGAGAAGAGGAGAAGAATGGCTCTTTTACCAAAACCATCTGCTTATATACATTATTTACACAATGGGCCTTGCGTGATTGGCTACTTCAGGGCTACACCTGTGGGCCAATCAGGTTGTGGATTGACTTCTGCCTGCAGCCTGATCGGCTGCTCCTACTGGCAAATCAGGTTGCACATTCACTTCTGCCAGCCGCCTGATTGGCTGCTCCTGCAGGCCAATCAGGTTGCAGATTCACTTCCACCTGGAGTTGGATTGGGTAGCTCCTGCGGACCAATCAGACTGCTGATTCTGAATCCTATTGTTCTAGGATTCAGCTCAGTACATAACAACAGGTATTAGAACTCACCCCAGAACTGGCCCTATTGAACATTTTCCAAGATCATAATGCCCACTCACATTATAAAGAGCTTATAACCCACCTACTCTCAGCAGCCAGAAGCCTCATATCCAGACACTGGAGAGACCTGTCAGGAGTAAGCATGGACCAATGGTATCAAATAGTATAGGAAACAGCCTTACTAGAAAAGCTAACCAACAGACTGAAACAGACACGGGGACAAAGAGAAGAGGACACCTTCACCCCGGTATGGTTCCCCTTTATCACATACACAGCCCAACAAGACAACAACAAGAACCCACCGACAGCATACAAATAAATATGGTTTACTTGACCCAACAATTCCCACTCCCCAAACAAACAAATCTCGCTGCAGCCAACTAAATACAACCAACCATACCCTGGGCCCACCAACCAACCTCTCTCACTACCAAGGAAATATAATAAACAAACAGAAAGAGAACCTACCCAAATGATGCTGACATAACCCCCCCCCCCCACATGCACACTAAGTATAAGAATCTGCAAACCTTTCAACTCTGATCAGATCTCCCATCTCTTTTTCATTTATTTGGAAAGCAATGGTACTGTTATAAAATCATATGGGGGGGTTTGCAGGACACCATTATTAATGAACAGAGAGGGGTGACAGAATTTGACATCCTGTTCAATGCCATCTTCCCTGTCTCCTCACCCCTCCCGCTAGGACGCGACCCTGCCTGAAGGAAGGCTTAAGGATCTGCATATGCACAACAGTTAGCATAAACTCACACATTTCCCCTCTCCACCTCCCCTCCGCCCAGAACAAAACAATGTTTCCAGAAGAAGGGGGGGGAAGCCACCCAAATCCAAAGTGACACTTTTCTACTCAAGTTAATAATACAGCCTATTATACCATGAAATCTCTATCCGCTGCCTCTGTATTAGAATTGCTGTTTTATATCTTAGAACTGTATGTGTCAGGACTGCTACCTTTTAATTAGAAATCCCTGTATTAGGTATGTTTTCCAGGTATATTTTCTGTATGAACCCTGTATGATCCCAACCCACCTGAACCTTGCCCTACTACCACCCGATACCCATTCAAGGACACACGGGCAATAGAGGGATTAGCTGGAACAACTTTATTCAAATAAATTGCCATCCTCTACGTAGCCCACCCTTCCATGGCCTGGAGGAAAACACCTGCCGGGCGGACTTCCACCCCACGGAAATCGCCAGGAACTGCCCCACCTCTGCACCCATCTCGACTGATTGCCCCTCCTGCCAAACAACAGGGAGCACCATCAGCGACAGGAGAAGAGCAATTGACACCCCGCCATCTGAAAGAAAAAGTCATCTCCCCACCCAGCTAATCCAATCACCACCCATCCTCCTTGTCCTTCCCCTCCCTCCCAGTCCAGGGATTTTCACGCAGGGACAGGAGGGCATAAAAAGGGGCTTCACCATTTCCCGGGGTTCCTTCCTTCTTTCCAGAGGCAGGGACCCTACAGCTGTAGCTTTGCATTCTGCAATAAAGGGATCAGTTTGTTTTTCCTGACAGCATCCTGTGGTCTCTGTCATTTTCCCGGCGGAGCTGAACTTAGTGCAAATTTTGGAGCTTCCGACCCGCGTCTGTCCTTCTTAAAAGGCAACGCATTTTGGGGTACATTTTTCATAACAGTAGGGAAGCCCTGAACTGGACCAGAACCCCAGGGCTGGAGGAAGAGGTTAAATCCATCCATCTGCCATTTTCCTGATCCAAATTGCTCCCTCCTACTGCTGTTTACTCTGTTAAAGCAAACATACTTGTGGCTGCCTTTAAAAGAGATTAAAAGAGTTCAGAGAGCCATTTCCCAATGTCTTGTCTTGTTAGCCTCTGAAATGGCAGGGCTTCTCTCCCTCCATGAATAAATACCAGGTTACATTCCTGCAATTTCCTCTGAAACTTATCTTTCAATCTTCTTAATCCAGTTACTTGAGCATCTTCATGTTAAAAGGGGGGGGGAATGGCATCAGAATATGGTGATGAGAGTGTAATTTCAAGAGCCGCAGAGCTATATATAGGCATTGCTGAACAACCAAATGAACTACTTTACTTCTGTCAACCACAATGCCACTGAGATACCGGTAGATGGTATGAATTACTGTCATTTCCAAAATTGCTAGCTGCAGAAGAAACATCCAAGACACTCTATGGTGTGCTCTAGCAGTGGGACTGACAAATCCACTGTAATCACGCAAAAACATTTTAAATGGTGCTGGTAAGGATCAGCTCTGGAAATGGAGTGTCAGTCACTGAATCTGGAGACTTATGGCAGTCTGATATGGTCCAGGGGTTGCATGGGTGGGGACTGAGCTGATACTGGGCAAGGCAAGAGATGTGGCTCTTACCTTTGTACAATAGGATAGATTGTTGGCATCTATCTGTCTCAGGAGACAATGGAGGAGTGCACCTTCAGGGTTGAAGTCACAGTGTTGGGGAGTTACAGCGCCTGCTGTGGCTGTAGAAAGCGTTATGGGAGAGACATGTTTTGTTGCAGCTGGGGCAGATGAAGGCCCAGTCCAGTTGTGTTGCTGCAAATGTACCATGATATTTCTTTGCTCTGGTCACTGCTGTGGATGCACAACCTGGCTGTCTGTCTCCAGGCACTGTGGTTGCCTGCAAAGGCTTCTCATACGGCAGGGTTGATGTTGCCAGCCTTCATGTCTCATTTCCAGACAACTTTGTAGCACAGAGTTGGTCTGCCAATGGGCCTGGTGCCTGAAGCCAGCTCCCCGTCTTTCCTTCTGTGGACATGACCAAGCCAGAGAAGATGTTGCTGAGACAGGAATGTGCACATGCCGGGAATGTGGGTTTGGGAGAGCACATCTCTGTCCTGCCATGTGATGCCCAGAATCTTCCTGGTGCAGCACATGTGGGAGACATTGAGATGTTACTTGTAGCAGGTGTAAGTTGCCCATGACTCACTCCCATGAAGCAGTGTGCTCAACATGCAAGCCTGGTAGACCTTCGTGGTTTACATGGACCTCCATCCAGGCAAGCAAGAGGCATTGCCATATTTCAAGGACACATTCCAACCTCACAAATTTTTTTTGGAAAAGGCACAGAGGACAGCCGATGAGGACAGCCTTGGAGAATCCCTCTTGTGTTCTGAGCTGATGCCAGAACCCACGGGGGAAATGGCAAGACTCCTGGACCATGGACAGATACAGGTGAGCCTCTTGCTCCAACAAAGATTGGTACCAGACTGAGGCCTTTGTGCCTCTGTCTCCAGACTTCCACCTCCAAGCACCACCTGATTGAGAAAGTTTCAGAGCCTTGAAAGGGCAACTCTCTGGCCTTAATGCTCTCCTCTGCTAGAGAGACCTGAGTTCACACCCCTGATCCACTGAGTCGTGTAGTTGTGCAAACCTGTGCACAGCTACCTGGGAGTAAGCTCCACTAAAGTGAGTGGAGTAACTTCTGATTGTTGTTAAACGCACCAAGCTTTTCCCAAAGGTCTCCAGTCAGCTGAAAAGCAGCCCTTAGCTGTAAATTAGAATGGCAGAGGATCTTGCAAAGAAGTGTTACCACTTAAACCGCTAGCATAAAATCGTAACCCTGTCAAAATACCCAGCCCCTGCTGGATCATTTCCCCCATTCTCTGACTCTTTCTAGGCTATTCTGTCATAAAAGGTAAAGGTAAAGGGACCCCTGACCATTAGGTCCAGTCGTGACCGACTCTGGGGTTGCGGCGCTCATCTTGCATTATTGGCCGAGGGAGGCGGCGTACAGCTTCCAGGTCATGTGGCCAGCATGACAAAGCCGCTTCTGGCGAACCAGAGCAGCACACGGAAATGCCGTTTACCTTCCCGCTGTAGCAGTACCTATTTATCTACTTGCACTTTGAGGTGCTTTCGAACCGCTAGGTTGGCAGGAGCTGGGACCGAGCAACGGGAGCTCACCCCGTCGCGGGGATTCAAACTGCCAACCTTCTGATCGGCAAGCCCTAGGCTCTGTGGTTTAACCCACAGCACCACCCGCATCCCTGTCATACGCAGAATATGACATATTCTGTCATACGCAGTGGTAAAACTCGAAAGCCTTGTTATCACCTTATTCGTTTGGCAGAACAAGGAGGGCCAATCCATTACCTCGGTGCTCTGGCAAATTACATCGTTACTGCTGCTTTGGAAAGAAGAGTCCTGGTGGTGAATTTCCCTTCTCCTCCCCATTCCTGAGCCACCAAACCACTGCAGTTGTCTCTCCTCAGTCAGGCATCCTTCTACCCCTGTCTTTCACCAGTGGTGGTGGAGATAAAACCTTCACAACAACTATGAAGCACAGCTGAGGAGGAGAATGCAAGGCTGAGAGCAGTGTCATAACTACCCCCCCCAAAAAACCCATAACTTTGTTGCTTCTCTCTGTGTCTTTTGCAGTGTGTTTATTAACAGAGGCATATTTCTCATGGGTCAGAAATGTGCATGGCCAGAGGATAAGTATAAGGCTCTCTCTCCCCTTAATCCAACCCTGCGTTTCTACACTGCTTCGTTTTTGTAATGCATTCACAATACACCCCCTTGCACAATGTTCCAACGACCGATGGCCTCCGAGCACACTGCCTTATCTCTCACAGACATGACATTTGCAGCTGCTGCGGGTTTCTTCCTATGAGATGAAAGGACGGGAGGAAGAGTCTTCCAGTAAATTTTATAGTGCCCACAACAGAGCAGTTGGAAGTCACTAGGATTAAAAATAAAATAAAATCCAAAAAAATAAAATCACTGCCTCCTGGTGAGTAATGAGTAAGGAGCAAGCCAACAAAGTAAACACCAAGACAACATCTAAAGACAGGGCAAAAGGAACTGGATTAAAGGATATCTAATGGGTGGAAGGCACAAGAGGGACATAAACAAGCTTCTCCATCCTGTTAAGTGTCTCATAAGTGCCTTTCCCCCCATATGACCCCCACCCAAACCATGGAGCTCACTGCCTGAGGCCCTTCTTTGCACTCCCCGTCCAGCAGAAGTCCAGAGGGTATCAGAGAGAGAACAGGCCTTGTCGATGGCAGCTCCCTGCTTGTGGAACGTTCTCCCCATGGAAGCTTGCCTGGCTCTGACATTATTTTATTTCTCGAAAGGCCTTTTCTAAAATGTTTCATGTGTTTCCCAAACTTGGGTCTTCAGGTGTTTTTGGACCACAACTACCATCACCCCTACCTAGCAGGACCAGTGGTCAGGGATGGTGGAGACCCAAGTTTGGGAAACACTGTTTTAAAACACAGGAAGCTGCCTTATACTTTAGTCCATTAAGCTCAGTATTGCCTACATTGAAGAGCAGCAGGTCTTCAGAGTTTCAGACCGAGGACACTATTTTCCAAGATTTTGTGTGGGAAACTATTAGCATCACTAACCAGGCGAACACCTGGCATGTTCAAGGTGGACTTAGGGGACCCCTAGGTTAGTTTTCTTCTCAGCCAGGGTCTCCTTGGATGCACAGCTATGTAATTACAGCACCTTGTGGGGGGGGGCACATAAACTGTAAAGACCCCACAGCATTGCTCTGCTTGAGAAGTCCTGACCTAGGTCATTCTATGGCGAGCAAGAACCCGTCTTTCTAAGGTCAGAAGGCTCAGATAATCACCCAAGATTCTTTGCTTTTCCCTGTATAAAAATGTCGGCAGAACAGCTGTCCTGGCAATGTATTATTCGTTGTAAACTCTTCCTATTGTGTGTTACAATGGTGGCCTCAGGCAAGGGAGCTTATCTCCCATCTACTTCAGCTCTCAGAAGAGCTGCTCTAGAGAAGTGCTGAGCAATTGCTGAGCTCCCCAGTGCTTTACATTTTCACCGTTTGCCCCTCCTGGCACCAGATGCAAGTCCAGCCGAGCGTGTCAGTTGCCTGCTGAAACTGCTACAGATGCCTGGTTTAGCCAGGAGATCACAGCACTCCAGCCCCCCAGTGCTTTTGGTCAGATTCACATAACCTCTTTTGCACCATCCCTTCATCGGTCCTCATTTTGGATGTTAGCAGCAGCATTTTGGATGTTGACTCTGTCTGCCTTCCACTGATTTAAACATCTAAAAGGTGATGTTTGGTTAAATACATGCTAGAAAGAAACAATAGTTCTACAATGTATGTATTAGCTGTATATACCACCTTTTCCTCCAACTAGCGCAAAGTAGTGTATCCTCACAACCACTGTGTGAGGTTGGTTAGGCTGAGAGACAGTGAGTGGCCGAGGGTCACCCAGGGAGGTTGTGACCCAGTGAGGATTTGAACCCTGCTCTCCGAGGTCATAGTCCAACACTCTAACCATTACACCACACTGGCTACACATGGCACTACATGCCCCTGCCCCAATTTGTATTGTGTTTCCTCTGCCTTGAAATGAATAGGGTGGAATAATGTAGCGATGGTGTAATTTCATAATTAATGATGTAAGACACATAATTTCACCACAGCGGACAGCAAGACAAATAGCTTTTTTTTTTTTTGCAGAAAGCAAATTGCAGTGAAACAGGAACAGCGCTGTGTGGGACAAACACAGGGCAGAACAAAAAATGATGCCTCCTTACATCCCTGTTCCCTAACACTTGTAAGTTCATTTCAGCTTCACTTGGGTAGAGAGGATGACGTATACATTAAATTAAGCATACTTGGACACTTGCCTACAGCAGTTATCCCTCAAGCTCTTTCTTTCAATTCTTTCCGCAAAAAAAGATGGCAACTTTAGCTTTCACCTATTTCTTTACCACACGCTTCCTCCTGCTTTCCTAAATCTGCAGCTTGTACCCTTAGGGGAACTTTGATGTGGTCCTTGTTATTTTTGCATCTGGGTTCCACATTTTGGAGTTCTGCACTTGATGATGATCTGGTGGAGCAGCCTGATGCTAGTGGTATCCTGGTGCCGAGCTGCTTAATGAGTTGTTCACTAGATATCCTGCTGCGTCCGTATCTTGTTGCAGAATGGATTTCTCTTTGGTTTGCTGATGGCTACAATATTTTCCAGATGTCGAAACTGCAATAGTAATAATAATTAGCATCGTTTCCAGTTGTGGGTTGCGGAGCATGGTATCCAAGAGCGCAATCTCTCGTGAACCTCTCCAGTGCAAGTGTGTGGGAGCCCTGCAAAGGGCACAGAGCAATCCAATTGCTCAGCTCCTGTCATTCCAATGGCACTTGTGCTGGAGAAACGCCCAGTGGACTTTGCCCCAAGTGGAAGGAAGATTTAGATGAGTGGGGAACCTGTGACTCTCTAGACTACAACTCCCACCATCCTACTCACAATGCTGGTTGGGCTGATGGGAGTTGGAGTTCAACAAGTATCTGGAGACCCATAGTTTCCAGAGGTTGGGTATGGGTCAGAAATTTCAGTAACAATGTGCAAATAATAATCCATTGTTATGAGTTTTGGGTGTGAAGCTGTATGCCAGACCCTTCTAATCCCTGGATCCAGCAAGTGTTAAAAACTAATTGAGTTAAAGGTAGGTAGCCGTGTTGGTCTGAGTCGAAGCAAAATAAAAAAAAAATCCATCTACAGGTGTACCACTCCCATCAGCCCATCACCCATTCCCACCCCCCCATCCTCTGTATATAGATAAGGGTCTGACTTCTGTTTCAAGTGTATCTGAAGAAGTGTGCATGCACACGAAAGCTCATACCAAAATAAAAACTTAGTTGGTCTTTAAGGTGCTACTGAAGGAATTTTTTTAATTGAGTTAAATTAGCTTCCTGGTGAGGGGGTGAGGGAATAAGGTGCTTGGTGCGAGAGGACAAATGGGTGGGGGGGCCCTCCCTCAACAGACAGAGCCAGAGTTTGGAGTGGAGATTTTCAGTGATGTGACTTAGAAGTAAAGCAGCAAGCTGGAGAGAAAGTCAAAGCAATGTTTGAGAGCAATGCTTGATTTCTGTTTGAATCGAAGGCTGTGGCTATGGGAGAAACAAGTCCCACTTGGGGTGATTATGCTGTTGGCCTTTATAGGCTAAGGTTGTATATATGTGTAAATATATGTGTAAATAAACCCTATATCACAAAGACACCACAGTCTCCGTTGTGCCTACCCACGAACCCTGGGTAGGTGCCTGGAACTCCAGGAATCTTGCACCGCTCAGAGATTGGGGTGGTGTGCAACAGCATTGTTAGGGTGGAATTAGTGCATGTGACATAGCAGGAAGGAGTTGCGTAGGAGTGGTGCTTTCCTCACAGCCTATATCGCTAGGCATCCTTTTGCTGAAAAATGGGCTTCAGTTCAGAGATCAAGGATTCTATTTGCACTTTTTGTTCGAAAGTACAAAAAAAAGACTCAGGGCCTACTCATACTGTCGTGTGTATCATTCATTGACTAGACTATCAAGTGAGGACTTGCATGGGTGAATGAGGCCACCACAGATAGATGTTTCACATCACCCAAATGCGAACTGGCCATTTAGAATCCCGAAGTCTCCCTTTTAACTCTCAGGGAAGTCCTATATTGCAAAAGAAGAATCTATTGTAAGCCGGCAGGGCTTTCTCCTTCAGCTATCTTCCACAGTGAATATCCCCCCGGAAAGAGTAGAGCAGCAGGGGTTAGTTGAGCAAGATAACTAGAGAAATAAGACATATGGAAAATTCATGGCATCTCCTTCCCTTTCCTATGGGATTTTGAACAGCCAAAGCCAGCCAAATTTTCATGTGGTGAGTATAACATGTAGCTTGACTCTCAAGCACCATATTTTTCTATACAGCATGTTCAGCTGTTGCACCTGTGTGGCCAAACTACTGTAGTGTTGTTTCCAGATATTTGCAGTTGCAGCAAATATAACTCCCATGCACTGATCCTGAAAACATTTTCTCAGGAGCAGTTAGCCAGAGAGACTCTCTCTAAAAAGGTGTTCTTAGTTATTGCCCCATAGTCAATCCCTGGCATCTCTGGAACTCAGGTGGTGGGGCTAAGCGTGCCAGCCTGGGATCACCTCTGAGGGCTTCCCAACCTCCATGCCACTGCCACCCCTAGTGCATTATTGCAACTCATTCTCTCATCCTACACAGTATAGTTTAACATCAGACACCGCCTGGCCCTGAAAGCAAAATAATGCCTAGAAAACTCAACTTGTTTTCTCTAATTCCATTTTGGGGATGGGGAAGTTTATTAGTGCTTGCTGTTGCTGCCCACACAGAGTTCAGGGTGGGGTGGGGGGAGAGCGGAAATTAGAGGTTATAGCAAAGCAAATAAATGTTTCCAGTGGTTGGATTAACTGTGGACGGAAGCAATTCAGCTTGTCTTAAAATCTAGTGGACTGACTGTGAAGGGGGCAGTTGGGCTGCTCTGAAGTCTTTCTGTTTAGATGTTTGGAGCAATTTGTTGATGGCTATTTCAATCACTTCTCCTCCCTAAAGATACGATTCTACCCCATGACTGAAGAGGCATGACTGAAAAGGACCCTAGCACAGTGGTAGAACATCTGTTTTCCATCCAGAAGGTCTCAGGTTCAATCCCTGACAATCTCCAGGTAGGACTGGGAGACAACCCTCTTTGAATCCTGGAGAGCTGCTGCCAGTAAGTGCAGGCAGTACCAAGCTAAAGGAACCAATGGTTTGACCCATCTTCCTATGTCTCTATGTCTTGGCACTTCCGGTGGCCACTTCCACACCACCCAAAAGAGGACATGTATTTGCATATGCTAATGCACCTCTGTAGATTAGTTCTTTTAGTTCTAATTCAGTGGTGGGGAACCTCTGGCCTCCAGGCTAAATTAAGGCCAGGCTAAATTGGTCAGGTGAGGTTGTTTCCCTCAAGCCATGCCCACCTGCCTTGCACCTGTGATGTTAGGTGTAGGGCAGGTACAGAGCCTTCAAGTGTCCCTATTTTCCATGGACATCCCTGATTTAGAGAAGCCGTCTCAGTTTCTGATTTGATCCCAGAATGTCCAGCTTTTCCTTAGGATGTCCCTATTTTCATCAGAGAAATGTTGGATGGTATGGAGTTATCAACCCCCGAGCCATCTGAAGGCAATCCTATAGAGGGAAGGTTTTTTTAAAATGTTTTATTATGTTTTTATATATGTTGGAAATTGCCCAGAGGTGTGGGGGTATAAATAGTAAAATTATCATTATGGAATGGGACGTCCCTATTTTCATCAAATAAATGTTGGAGGTTATGCAGGTAATGCCATTTCCCACCATATAATGCATTTTTGTGAGTTATTTTCACTTATACGGGTATGTGCATTTAATCCACACTTTATCTCAGTACAGTGGTACCTCTGGATGCGAATGGGATCCGTTCCGGAGCCCTCTTTGCAACCTGAGCAGTGCGCAACCTGAATTGCTGAATCTGCGCATGCTCACCCTGCGATTTGTTGCTTCTGTGCATGCGCATGACATCATTTAGCGCTTCTGCGCATGCGCGAATGGCCGAACCCGGAAGTAACCCATTCTGGTACTTCTGGGTTCGGTGCGTTCGTATCCCGTGATGTACGCAACCCGCAGCGAACGTAACCAGAGGTATGACTGTATATGCATTTTTGTACACATTTAATTGACAGGACAACCACATCACAAAATTTGTTGGAGAGCAAATTTCAAAGGATGGTTGTGTTTCGGTTCCATTATTGTTTTGGAAAGCGTGGATCAGGTAGGTTTGCCTTTAAGTGCAAACTGAATTGAATTTCTACCCTATCCTTCAGAGGAGGACTGAATGGACTCTTTAGGTCAGGTGGGTACAGAAGCTGTGCCCCTTGAGAAGCCGTTGGACACTAACTCCCATCAGCCCCTGCCAGCAAGGGGTGATGGGAGCAATTGTCCATGTTACAAGGCACTGTATACTAGGGTCCAAAAGTAAACCAGCATACGCTCCAGCATTTCTCCGATGAAAATAGGGACGTCCCGAGGAAAAGTGAGCTGCTCCAAGATCAAATCAGAAACCGGGACAGCTTCTGTAAATCTGGGACTGTCCCTGAAAAATAGGGACACCTGGAGGGTCTGGATCAGGAGTCTCACACAAAAGGAATAAGATGTTTGATGGCAGGAATGAATGAATGAATTTATTAATACGGTCGCAGACCAGCATCAACACGCACAATATCACAGATCATAAAACATATCAAAAATACAAAGGACAGTATGAATATAACAAGGATTTAAATATAAAAATTAAAATTAATTATTAGTGTACCCCCTGTAGTTAACATTTAGGGGTTTGATCTTTATGGGATACCACTTGCTTCCTGCGACTGATTGCAGACACACAGAATTTGGCTACATTTAATGTAGTCTTGGGATTCTTGTCCTCTAGCAGTAGTTTTAAACTATGGTGTTCGGATTCTTTCATGGACTTTTGCAAAACAGGTGTAATAAAAGTCAAACGTATATCCTCATGAAAACGACAACGTAGTAGTACATGTGAAGCAGTTTCTACTTCCATCGAGCCACAAGGGCAGGATGGCAGGAATGTCAACAGGTGAATCTTTACTTCTTCACCCAGTGCATACCGGTAGTTAAACTCTGGAATTTGTTCTCACAAGAGGTAGTGATGGCCATCCACTTGGATAGCTTTTCATGCTCTCTGAGTGTGAAATGCTGTGGGGGGGAAGGAAGGAAAACAGGCAGTGGGAGGAGGGACGGAGGGACTGGAACCCGGAACAGCAGCACTCCACAATACAACATTTTGTTGCACGTCCCACAACAGTAGAATTCAAAGGATGGAAGGGCCTGGAAAACAACAACAACAACAACAACCCAAACCCAAGCAGCCTCACCTCCTGCCCTTGAAAAATCTGGCCACAGTAGGGGGAATCTGGATGCTTCCCAAGTAGGCCTTGTGCCTTATCTTTTTTCACCTTGATGGGAGACGAGCTCTTTTGAAAACACAACTGCTGTGAAGCAGAACTGCTCTGGGAAATCAAGTTCCACCACGGATCAGCAGTCAAATCTACAGATCCATCCCATGCCTGTAAACACATGCCAAAATCTGGCATCTTCCACCCTTACTGAGTAATAGCCGATCCTGCTGCAAACTCTTAACATGTGACCTGCTTTTCTTGCTTTCAGCTAGTCAGTTATTTCCCCCCCTTCTATTTAAAGATCTGTTCTCCCCCTGCTCCCCCCACCCTCTACATCTCTTCTGCAATCTGGTTATGATTACGGCTTACAGCCACCCGCAGCTTGATAAACTTATAACAGCTGCATTGCAGGAAATCACCCGCAATTCAACCCTGATGTTGTATGGATGTCTTTAGTTAACTCAGGCTTTTAACATTTGTGCGTGTGTGCGAGTGTGTGCTCGCACGTGCATGTGTTGTGCATGTGCGTGCGTGCACTTGTGCATGGGCACACAAAACACCTTTCATGAGTTTTGACTTGAGAGATCAAACGGCTAACAATGTGTTGATCCGGGGTTGCTTTCCCAATGATGTATTGTATCATTTTCGAGAATTATGAGGGTCCGAGGTTTTCGTTCGCTAATGTATCAAAGTCGATAGGCGAATGGGGGGGTAAAGCTGCGTCCTGGGAGAGGAAACTATTAACAGCTACGCTTGGAACATTTGGAGGGTCACACTGCGTCATAGCTCTTGGGTTTATTGAACATTAAGTTATATTCTCCCCCCTCCCCTAAACAAAGGAAATGAGTTCCTATAATCTACTGCTTTGAGCCACGTCCTCTGCGGGGTAATGAAAAATGACCTACCCCATTTGATAGGAGTCTGTTTGCAGGCCATGCATCATCACAAGAATGGACGCTATTCAACAAATAAAATTATTATTTCTTTCCTGAGCACTGAGTTGCAGCCCTTCGTAGAGGAATTATGTATTACCAAGCTGTTGAGTGTTTGCCTAAAAGGAACACACAGTGGGGGTGGGGGTGGGGAGCCAGTTTCAGCACTGGCTGCCTGTTCCCTTCTGGGTATGATCCAAGAAGCTGCTTGTTACACACAAAGCCTTGAACAGTTCAGGCCAATGTTGGGTCCCTGCAACCCTTCATCCCTCCCTTCCCCGTCCATTGGCTATGCTACTTGCAGTTTGTAGGAAATTGAAGCCTGCCAGTAATTTGGGGAGCCACGAGTTCCCCACCACAAGCAGAGACCCCAAATACTTCTACAGTGGTACCTTGGTTGTTGAGCTTAATCCATTCCGGGAGTCCGCCTGACTCCCAGTAGCATTCGAAAACCAAGGCGCGGCTTCCAATTGGCTGCAGGAGCTTCCTGCACTCAGTCGGAAGCCACAGAGGACCTTCGGCTTCCGAAAAATGTTCGCAAACTGGAACACTCACTTCCGGGTTTGTGACATTCGGGAGCTGATTTGTTCGGGAGCCAAGCCGTTCAACAACCAAGGTACCACTGTACAGTATTTCTATCTTAAAGGCTTTATGTTTTAATTGCCATTTTTCACACAGAATGGTTATTGACACGAGCACACATAAAATGCAGAAAGAATGATGAGTGTAACAAATAAAAATGGAAGGGGAGAGGGAAGCTAGGAGACAACTGAGAGTGCAATCCCCCATACAATTATCACATATACAGTAAGAAGAAAAGAGTGAGACAATTTAGTTCTCAGTAAAGTCTTTCCATATATTTATGTGTGGAGCAGGGGGTTTAGTGGGCTGTGCGTATGAAATATACTCAGAGTTGAGTGTTGATTCCATGCTCTTTATTTCAGCTCATGGTCAACAGTGAGTGAGTTTCCCCCCAAAACCTCTGGCTATTTTATTTATCTGGCTACATTATTTACACAATGGGTCCCGCGTGATTGGCTGATTCAACTCCCCTCCTGGAGCCTGATTGCTCCTGCAGGCCAATCAGGTTGCTGATTCACTTCCTCCAGGAGCCGGATTGGGCGGTTCCTGCAGACCAATCAAGTTGCTGCCTTCTAGGATCCTACCTGCCTATTGTTCTAGGATCTGATACCAAGTCGAATAAAAGTGGTCTGTTTTTGATGAACCGTTAAGGACTCTCCGTGTGTCAGGAGTTCCGACCGTGCAAGGTCCCATGCTTTTACTAGGCAATCCTCTTGGGAAGGAGGTGAGTCAGACTCTCCCAGTGCAAATAGCAGCTAGCAGGTCCCTGATTCTAGCGAAAGGTCACAGCTCAGTGGTGGAGCATCTGCTTTGAATGCAGAAAGAAGGTCTCAGGTTCAATTCCCTGCATCTCTGGGTAGGGTGAGGAGGAAATCATGTCAGAAGCTCTGGAGAGCTTCCACCAGTGTGGGAGTCAGTGTGGTGTAGTGGTTAAGAGCGGTGGACTCGTAATCTGGGGAACTGGGTTCGCATCTCCGCTCCTCCACATGCAGCTGCTGGGTGACCTTGGGCTAGTCACACTTCTCTGAAGTCTCTCAGCCCCACCCACCTCACAGGGTGTCTGTTGTGGGGGAGGAAGGGAAAGGAGAATGTTAGCCGCTTTGAGACTCCTTCGGGTAGTGATAAAGCAGGATATCAAATCCAATCTCTTCTTTTTCTACCAGTCATTATAGACATTATTATTCAAGTGAATGTGCATGAAAGTCCCCTGCAGACCTTTCCCATTCACCATGGAAAGCAAGGGCCAGTGTGCTCAGGGATGGATGAGAACAGGGACATTGGGATGGAGGTGTGGTTGTATATCTTGCCCCTGCCCCTGCCCCAACTTCTAAAAATTGCATATTCAGGCAAACTCCTCAGCATGGCTTGGGGAGCAACAAGCTAAGTTGCCAGGGCCAGCCCTATTGTTAGGCACAGTGAGGCAGCTGCCTCAGGCAGCAGATGTTATTGGGAGTAGAGTGAGAATGGTAGGATGTTCCATCTTGCCCTTTGCTTCTTGGCAGCAAAATGACTTTGCCCAGTCCTGAAGAGTCCCACCAAGTTGGCCACAAGAGTAGTTGCAAACTGGTTCAAGTCGTTTTGCACTTCTGAGCCTGTGCTTGTTCCTCAGGACAGGCTGATTCTGAAGTAGGAGAAACCATAAATTTTCTTCTTCTTCTTCTTCTTGATGGATTGTGCATGTGAGTGACATGGAACTATTAAACATACTGTACATAAAATCAAATTCAGGGTGGAGGGAGGGACACACACACACACACACACACACACACACACACATGCACAGATACAGCTGCACTGAATAGCCCCCAAGCAACAGAAAGCTGGTCAGTCAATTTGGATCTGCTAGTTTTTAACATTCCACAAACTGAATAAAAATGTGTATCCAATTACATTCTATGAAAGGGTCTTGCTTATGAGAAAAAACTTTTTGTGGTCAGGTCGCACTTTTCCATTTGTTTCTTGACCAGATTTGACTTGCAGTGTGTGAGAGAGTTTCTGTGTAAGATGGAGAGGCAGGCAGACAGACTCTCTAGCCTGAACTTTTGTTTGGAGGTTCTAGCAGGGGAGCGCAGCTATCGTATACCCTTGAGCGAAGAACGGTACACTCCTTCTATCTGGGATGGTCGTCCTCTTCCACCAAGCGCACAGCTTCGGGAGGGACGCACATGGAGCGGTGAGGGAGGAAGGGGACACCCGCCTAGCCAGCCAGATCAGCCGAATCAACCCTGGCGATCAATGGGGTGACAGATGTCACAGCCAGATCGCCCTCACATCCTCTAGCCTGAACTTTTGGAAGAAGTTGGAGTTTGTAGAAATCAAGTTTTCATAATCCTTCCTTCCTTCCTTCCTTCCTTCCTTCCTTCCTTCCTTCCTTCCTTCCTTCCTTCCTTCCTTCCTTCCTTCCTTCCTAGAATTCCCAAAGTAATGAACCTAGCACTAGTACAGTTCCATCACAACTCCTAATGAAGTGCATTTAAAATATAAATGTCACATAAAATACAATATCAAACCACTAAATCTTTTAAAACATACGTATATTGAAGCATTCGCAAGTCAAGCTTGGGCAGGTCTCTTTCAGGAGCAGATTTTGTTGGATAATGATTGTGATGGTGTTATTCTTTATGCATGTGTGAAGTGTTCTCTAATTTTTTTATGCCTTTCTTATTTCATCACCCCCTTCGAGGTTGGCAAACAAGCCCCTTGGCTCACAACCAGATTCTCCCAATGTCAGTGGGTGGTTTGGTACATTACACTGATTTGGGGAAGTGAAGAAGTGCAGATGAATTGTGCTCTTAGTGCACTGCTAGTAGAATGAACAAAAAAGAACTTAGTATGGAGAGAGGCCCATAATCTTCGGATGTGGGAAAAAATAAATGCTCATATCACTCTTCCACCACCATGGTTTGCTGAGCCCCTGGTTTGTTGTTGCTGTTAAATTTATTACCTGCCCTTCATCAGCAGGTTGCAGGCTGAGTTATAACAGTTTAAAATTCAGTATTAAAAACAATTAAAGCAAATTGCAATCACAGAAATAGGCTGGGTCCTGAAAACACATATTTCAGGTGTCAAAGGGGAGGTTAAAGTGGCAGGTCTTCAGCTTTTGTTGGGAAGGAACTCCACAATTTAGGGGCTGCTATGGAGAATGGCCTCTTCCAGGCCACCCTCCTCAAAGTTTGAGGGCTGTGGATCTACCAAGAGGGCCCTCTCTACTGATAGAGAGTCCCTAGAGAAGGAGCCAGTCTCTCAGATATTTGGGGCCTAAGTCAGTATGCATGTAAACTGATGTTCTCTGTGACTACTAGACTGGCATTCATTTACCAAATTTGGATCTAAATTAGTTTATGAGGTTGTAAGTCATGCCTTCAGATTTTGAAAAATTAAGTGAGTTCTGCAGAGATGGAAACATCTTTGATTTTTTTTAATTTACAGCTGTCTGCCAAATAAGCCTCTTAGATCAGTTCCTTCTCCTTATTTTCACGCTGTTGTCCCGTCCCTGCCAGTGAATAGCTCGTCTATAGAAACAGTAACACATTAACTTTGTTGGCGTTATATTCTTGGCTGATCAACTGAAAAGTTCTGAGAGAAGCACAAACACCTCTTGGGTCACTGTGAGCGGAGACCTTTTGGCTCGGGAGTGTAATTAAAAGTGCTCGGGAATGTTGCTAACCTCACTTTTCAAAAACAAATGCCATGTGTTTACTCTGACTCGAGGTATTGTGGAAATATTCGGAATACTTCTTGGGCTTAAAAGAAATGTTCTGCTTTAAAACAATATATATTCTGAAATGTTGTTTTTTTCCAGCCACATTGAGGCCGAGCATATGGAAGAAGTGCCTGGGAGCCTTCTTGATACAGGGTTACTCTTTATTTTGGTACATTTATATGTTGCATTTTTGCTAGGGCAGTCAAGGTGTTGAGTGGATAAATAGTAGATAAATAGGTACCGTGAGTAAATAAATAAGTACCACTGCGGCGGGAAGGTAAACGGCATTTCCGTGCGTTCTGGCACTTGTCATGGTATCTCATGCGCCAGAAATGGTTTAGTCATGCTGGCCACCAGAAAGATGTCTGCAGACAAACGCCGGCTCCCTTGGCCTGATAGTGGAGATGAGTGCCACATCCCATAGTCGAATTCCATTGGACTTAACTGCTCAGGGGTCCTTTACCTTACCTTTTTACCAAGGTATAAACCACTGAGCCTCTTGGGCTTGCCGATCAGAAGGTTGACGGTTCGAATCAGCATGATGGAGTGAGCTCCCGTTGCTCTGTCCCAGCTTCTGTCAACCTAGCAGTTTGAAAGCACACCAGTGCAAGTAGATAAATAGATACTGCCGAGGCGGGAAGGTAAATGGTATTTCTGTGTGCTCTGGTTTTCATCACAGTGTCCCGTTGTGCCAGAAGTGGTTTAGTTATGTTGGCCACATGACCTGGAAAGCTGTCTGTGAACAAACGCCAGCTCCCTTGGCCAGAAAGTGAGATGAGCGCCACAACCCCATAATCGCCTTTGACTGGACTTAACCGTCCAGGGGTCCTTTTACCTTTTACCTTATCTTTTTAACAAGGTAGTGACAATTTAAAACAATGGCATATAATCTGACACAATATGAATCAGGAAGATGGAGGTTCCGGTTTCCGCCTGCAGGAATGGCTGACCTGTTTTCCATCCCTCCGACCTTCATGAGGAATTTGGCGGTTGCTAGGGGAGTAAATGGCAACCCCCCTACCTCTCCGGGGGCTACGGAGAGGGGCCACTGGCCCGCGATGCCACCAAACCCACTCCGATTGTTTAAGGAGTGGGGGGAGGCTTGGGCTGAAAGCACTCATGAGGAATGTCGGAACTCCCAGACGCCAAACTGCACAGCGGGGATCTCCATGATTAAAGAAGATAATTAGGTTTTAAATTCATGGACATGCTTCAGAAGGAGGGGCAGAAGCTCTGTTTACTGCCGAGGAATTTGCGCTGCTGAGGGTGAGGAGTCAAAGGCTGTATTTTATCTTGAAGAAGGATTGATGGGGACGGAACGACAAGGGAAGCGAGTCTTTTTTATTTTTTGCATATACTCTATGAGTTACCTTCATACCTTCCCGGACGTGATGTTCTGGTTTGTTTGGAACGAACGAGAAATAAAAGACATCTGTGTGAGTTGAACTTTATAAACTGTTGATACTGAGTATATTTTTTGAAGATGTAAAATTGCTGATGAGAGAAGCCCCCCTCTAACTGGATAAGGAGTGCCTGGAAAGCGTTCGGAGGATTTATGGGGTGTGACGCACTTTGAATTTGAACAGCGACCTGAAGCTAAGTTCAGCTATAGGGCAAGGAGAGCCACTAATTTATCAAGAGTCTATGCATAATGTGACAGCTGGATCTTCTGCCTGGAAAAGCTGTAAATTTTATAAAGATCGTTAATCTACATAGTTATGGGAAGAAAACGAAAGTGATCTGAGTTTTCTAAGATGGCGCTGCTTCGTGTTGAGAGTCCGACGCAACAGGGACGCTCCAGACCAAGAAGATTTATGGGGAGGCTGGACTGATTAACTCACACAGGAGAAAGAACATATGTGAAATCTCGTTTGATACTTATCTCAGCAGCTGGGGAAAAATCAGATGAGAGGAAAACATCTTTGTGACTGTAAGGGAAAGATCGGGACTATAATAGACTTTGAGTGATGATTTGGACTTTAGAAAAAGACGGCAGTGAGCAGCTGCGAGGAATCCCCAATTTCTTGAAGCATGGGAACCCCGAAAAATTCTTAGATGATTTGGCATAACATTCGGTTTGATTGATATGTATTTGTATAATTTGAAATACAGTGGTACCTCGGTTTATGAACACAATTGGTTCCGGAAGTCTGTTCATAAACTGAAGCGTTCATAAACTGAAGCGAACTTTCCCATTGAAAGTAATGGAAAGTGAATTAATCCGTTCCAGACGGTCCGCGGAGTAAGCGTTCATAAACTGAACTGAACTTTCCCATTGAAAGTAATGGAAAGTGGATTAATCCGTTCCAGACGGGTCCGCGGAGTACTTAAACTGAAGTGTTCATAAACTGAAGCATGGGTCTAATTGGTTCCGGAAGTCTGTTCATAAACTGAAGCGTTCATAAACTGAAGCAAACTTTCCCATTGAAAGTAATGGAAAATGAATTAATCCGTTCCAGATGGGTCCGTGGCGTTCATAAACCGAAAATTCATAAACCGAGGTGTTCATAAACCGAGGTTCCACTGTAATGAATGAGATATAATTGTTTTTAATTGGAAAATTAATAAAAATAGATTATAAAAAAATAATAATAAAAATGAATCAGGAAGATGGAAACAAGCAAATCTTGAATGTGACGTAAGAGTTCCATGACCAGCGGCG
Organism: Zootoca vivipara; assembly: GCF_965207765.1. Taxonomy (NCBI): domain Eukaryota; kingdom Metazoa; phylum Chordata; class Lepidosauria; order Squamata; family Lacertidae; genus Zootoca; species Zootoca vivipara. The sequence goes on along the minus strand of NC_142590.1, from coordinate 81,556,248 downwards.
GAGCTCCATGCTCCGCCACGGGGGGCGGAGAGCAGGTGCGCTGCCCCCAGTGACGTGGCGCACATTCTGGGGCCGGGGCGTGATGCGCGTTTTGGGGGCAGGGCGCGCCGTGCGCAGTGACGTGGCACACGTTTTGGGGTGTGGCACGCCGTGCGCAGTGACGTGGTGCGCCTTTTGGGGCGGGGTGCGCCACCTGCAGGGGTGCCGCCCCAAGCGGCGATGGTGCCCCTGGGATCGCGCTGCTTGGCGCAATCAGCCCCCACTGCCCCTATCTTCCTACGCCCCTCTCCATGACTGAAACATGTCATGGAATGCTGGAGGCACTATTTGGTTTGGAGCTATAGGATGTGAATGGAGCTTAGCTCTTTTGCTTTGCCAGGACAGGCTCTAGGATAAAGTGAAGTCCTTGGCAAAGTGTCCTCTTGTGGGCTCCTTCCTATGCCAGTGGGCCCCTTCTGGTTGTTTAATGGTGGTGGCATTCAGTGGATAACATTGGCAAGTTAGCTTGGTCAGGGAGCTGGCATTTAAACATTTCCCACAATGCCCTGGGGTAGTGCAATGTTGGGAACATTGCAGAAAATTAAAATGGCAGCTCCTGGACTCAGGCATTGTTTACAGGGGGAGCCCAGGGGGAGCCTAAGTTTCCTGTATGCTGACATCAGACCTGTCCCTCACAAATGATTCTCCAATGAAAATCACCCCCTGAAAATTGCTATTAGCTGTGGAGGAGACAGCAAACAGGCCCAATATGGGGACTACTCTCCCCTGCCCTCCTGCTCCCCCCAGCTAATAGCAAGTTCAGTGTAAGTGTGTGAGAAGGAACTGATGTGCGGGTAAATAGTTTGACCGTAATCATGCTTGCCTTTGGCTCACTTTTGGACAACAAATCACGAAACTCCAACGTCTTACCTAGTTTGTCTCTCAAGCTCTGATTCTTTTTGCCAGGAAGGATTCCCAAATGTACTTTGTAGCTGCACTTGAACAATCATGTATCATCCACTGAAAAATGCAGTGAAAGTTGTTAGCAAAGTCACTTAAATAACAGATGGAGTGCAAAAAGGAAAGAAATCCTGATGATATAATAAGAGGAGAAATAAACAAGAGAAGCTTTCACTTTCTTAGTAGTCAGGCCTCGTACATGGCAAGAAGACACATGCAGAGGAAAACTCCTTCAGACAACGCAGACAACCAGAGCACATGTTACCTCAGCAAGGCTCATGCAATTCTGACAGGTTGCTAGAAAACACTTCACCCCTTCATTGGCTGTCTGTCAACAGAATTATTAACCCTTAGGTTACTAACCAAATAATCCCTGCTGTTGTACATCCAACCAAAAGTAAGCAAATCATTGCTATAATATGACTTACAATTGATTCTGCCTCTATGTTTGTTTGGGCATTGAGTATACATGCAGATGGAGTTTAGATCTTGGCTCTTCCTAACAAGATTGTGAAAAGATTTTTATTTTGCATGTGGAAGCATTCCAATACAGGAGTCCCCAAGTGCATTTTAAAGCGAGATGGGTGAGAAATGAGTTTACTATAGGATATAGCTACTTGTGCATTGGCAAAAAGGAGGAAATGCCCCACCCCAAAGAAGGTAATATATTTACATACTATATTCTTGTGCTAATTCTTATCTGCAGAAGTTAGAAATAAGTGGTGGGTAAAATTATGTGTGCCTGCTGAGTCAGTCTGTTGTCCTGATTGATACTGATGAGCAACTTAAATGCCTCTGCAGTCCTGTCCTCTTTAAATTCTTCCTCTTTAAATGGACTTGGACCAGGCAGCCCTTCAAACTGAGCACCACCAGATAGACAACTGTCCTCTGTAAGGTCAGATTCATGGCCAGTGCATTTTACTACATTGTTGGCGGCTTGGGAGAACAAGGCCTAAGACAATCATGTTGATGTTTTGTGTCTAAGTGCATACCTTGTTTTTCCTTTGTACTGGAGAGAGAGAGAGAGAGAGAGAGAAAGAGAGAAAGAGAGAAAGAGAGAAAGAGAGAAAGAGAGAAAGAGAGGGAGAGCACTGGGAGCTGGGAGGTAGCTTGCTCTTTCTAATTTCATTGACAGCAGCGGTGATATATAGGGCAATTTTATCTTAACAACCTGTAACAAAGGATAAGACAGTAGTCATCTTACATTCCCCAGACAGTAGGAGATGTTTACTCATTCTCACAGCAGACTCTCTCATCATTCATCTAGACTTTATTAGCCTGCCAGGAAGCAGTAAACCTATAATTTAAGAAATGTATCACGAAGGGGAAAGCCTTTGTTTGCTTGTTTGTTGGTTTAGTAAATATAGCTGGAGATCTGGAATCAATTCCTTGTTTTTTGACTCCGTACAGCCCTCCCCCCCATCCATAATGAGGCCTCCCACAAGGCATGGCATCACATTGCAGGGAAGTAGCCACTTTTGTGTCCCTGGGGGCGACAACAGAAACTACGCAGGTTCATCCATGAGGGAGTCACAGAGAGAGCCGTTTCTCTGGACACCAATGGCGTGCCCTGCTAAAGATAACATGCAATATTAACCTCACGCTATGCATACATTCACAACTAGGGTTGCCAGACTCAATAGAGGACAGGACTTCTGTGCCTTTAATTGCCCTGCTCTCTTTTGAGTCTGGAAACCTTAAAGAGAAACCAGCAGACCCTTTGTTTAATTTCCAAGCAACGGGTCTGCTGGTTTCTCTTTAAGGTTTCCAGACTCAAAAGAGAGCAGGGCAATTAAAGGCACAGAAGTCCTGTCCTCTATTGAGTCTGGCAACCCTATTCACAACTAAGCAAGTACATGTTTACCACCATAAATTTCCAAAGTCGGAGCGAAACTGTGTAATTCTAAATTCAGGATACAAGCTGCCTTTGAAACAGCAGTGGCACGGGGGGGGGGGGGGAGGGAGGAGACACAACCTATGGGGGTGCACAGAAGGGGCAAAATATAATTTTAGGTGGGCAAGAAAGAAGGGAATAGCATCATCCCTTCCCAGCATGCCCATCTCAGAAGGCCAGGAATAGGACCCAGATAATCCCATGAGTTGTTTCCAATTCTCCCACCAGCCATTCCAGGCAGGGGATCTGACATGGTCCAAGGGGGTGTGTATGTGGGGTGTGTGTGTGGAAGATAGGATTGCCAGACCTGTAGGTCTTACCTAGTGGTTTGCCTGACCTTTTCCAGGTGGCTAGTGGAGAGCTTGAGTCTCCAGGTGGGGAAGAGTCCCTTTAACAACAACAAAGAAAAAGACTTGGCATGCAGCTTGCAAGCTTCAGCCCAGAAGCAGCTGGCTGCAAATTATACCACAGACACTGGTGTGTGTGTGTGTGTGTGTGTGTGTGTCTGTCTGTCTGTCTGTCTGCCCTCCTCCCTTCCCCTCTCCCAATTAACCTCTGTCTCATGGAAGCCACCGACACAAAAACAGCATTGCAGCATTGAGTTTCCCCTTCCTCTTCCATGATTTATTTAAACTTATATCCTGCCCTTCTTATGAATCACAGAATGGGTGTAGGAACACCCCGCATTATGACATCATGACATTATTTGCTTCTACTGCTTGGTTCCATGTCATTTATTGGCAGGTGTAGGAAATTACACATCACAATGTCACCATGGCACATGGTTTTTTGATCATCAGCTATATGTTTCCTTTTGCAAGTATTTCAGTGTTCGGCCAATCCTGGAATCACTAGAGTCAACTGGGGACTCAGCTACATTAATAAAAAACCAGCATTTTGAATGTGTTATAAACATGCAACACCAGATGGCGCTGGAGAGCAAAAAAATTTTAAGCAATTTTCCATAGCGTTTTTCTTTTGTTATAACGATTTAATGTCTGACTTTTTTGTTCTGACAAGCATTTGCAGCTGGATGAATAGGATGGGTAGGACCCAAAACCAATGGCTTCAAGTTACAATAAAGGAAATTCCGACTAAATGTCAGGAGTATGGGCAGGAGTCAGGCTCTGGGGCCTGTAGTGCTTTGAAGAACTGGGGCCTGCCTCAGCTTGTGCTGGAGAAGCAAGGAGTGGCCACTCAGGTGAAGACCTCAGCTTGTGCTGGAGAGGCAAGGAGTGGTCACTCAGGTGAGGCCACTTGATACCTCACTGCACCTGGTGGCAGGAGCTGGGAGGGATAAAAGCTCAGCATTTCCCTTCAGCTCTTTGCCACAGCAACACTATCCCTGCCTGGTTGCATCTGGCCTCTTGCTCCTTGGACCCTTGCCTTGCCGACATCTTGCTCCTTGGACCCTTGCCTTTGCCGATGCCTTGATCCTCAACCCTTGGACCTTTGCCTTGCCGACGCCTTGCTCCTTGACTCCCAGACCTTCGCCTCTGCCTTGCTCCTTGACCCTGCGACTGCCTGCTGCTGGACCCTCAGCCCTGCACCTGTTCCTGCTTCTACATCACCATCTTGCCTCTGGTCCTGACGTCCTCAGCCAGGGCTTCAACCGCCCGCCGACTGGACCGTGACACTAAACATCAGAAAAAACTTTGACAGTAAGAGCTGTTCCAACAGTGGAACAGTCTCCTTTGGGAGGTTGTGGAGATTTTTAAGCAGAGGTTGGATGGCCATCTGTCACGGATGCTTTATATGAGCTTCCTGCATTGCAGGGGGTTGGACTTGATGACCCTTGGGGTCCCTTCCAACTCTACGATTCTATGATTTTGCCTTGGTATTGTTTTTAAAATTTATTCATCATATAGAGATGATGATAATGATGATATTTATATACAAATCCAGAGGATAAAAATACATGGTAAAAATACCAGTAAATAAAACAACCATACAGTAACACATCCCTCCCACAAACACATTTAATAGTCTGTAGAATATTAATCAGCCGTATAAAGCAAAAAAAAAAAAACTAATACAAAATACAAATTACAATGTAAAACAACACCCCCACAAGTTAAAACTCTATCTCCATTAAAACTAAAAATTTAGCACAAGGGAGGAGAAGTGCCACCCCGAAAAGGATGATCCGCTTTGGGGTTTCCCATTTGGGGGCAGCCTCAACCCCAGGGCAGGGAGACTTTATAGAGCTGCCCCAGCAACTGGTGCATGCATAGATGGGGCAGCAGGTATTTCCAATGCTACTTGCCTGCCCAGGGTCCTGGTCCCTGCCCTATTTGCACAGCTGCAGGCAAGTCCTGGTCTGGAGGTCCAGTAGAGGCCACAGGTCCGGCAGGTGTGGGGAGATGGAGGTCCCCCGGTGGGCAGCAGCTGCAGGCAGGTCCCAAGAACCACCTCACTCAGCTGTGGAGGGCTGACCCCAGAGCTTCTGCTTCCACAAGCGGTTACAGCAGATGATCAGAACAGTGCAGCTTAAATCACTCACAGGGGATGTTGGGAACATAACTTTAATCTTTGATGAATGCAGTCCTCATGAATTCACAATACAAATTGATCTGATCCACACCCCCTGGATTTAATATGCCAGTAAAGGGACCCCTGACCATTAGGTCCAGTCGTGGACGACTCTGGGGTTGTGGCACTCATCTCGCTTTCCTGGCCGAGGGAGCCGGCGTACATGTGGCCAGCATGACTAAGCCATTTCTGGCGAACCAGAGCAGTGCATGGAAATGCCGTTTACCTTCCTGCCGGAGCGGTACCTATTTATCTACTTTCACTTTGACGTGCTTTCGAACTGCTAGGTGGGCAGGAACTGGGACTGAGCAACGAGAGCTCACCCCGTTGCGGGGATTCGAACAGCTGACCTTCTGATCAGCAAGCCCTAGGCTCTGTGGTTTAACCCACAGTGCCACCCGCATCCCTGTCATATGCAGAATATGACATACTCTGTCATACGCAGTGGTAAAACTCGAAAGCCTTGTTATCACCTTATTCGTTGTGTCCCTAATATGAGTAGGATCTGATTATATGCCAGCTTTTGGATTTCCCACATGTTTCAGCACAGCTCTCAGGTCAAAAAAGTATAATTTGGAGTAGCATGTTTTAAATGCAAATCTTTATGCAGACTTAAAAATAAACAATCAAAGATTGTAGAGATAGGACTTATTATGGGTGAACACATGCAAAGCTACATGAACCAGAAATATGCTGATTTGCCCATCCTTGACACAGCCTTCTTAGACCTTGTGCACGTCTCTAGGGTCACCTACAACACCCCTCCAAATCTTGCTGCTCCCAAGCAATTGACTGCAATCTCTGTGACTCTTCCACATGCCTTCTTGGGGTCCTAAGCAGAGCCAGCTATTGAGCCTTGCCTCTGATTGTTATCCCGGGCTCAGCCTGCCAGCACATGTTCCAAGGCTAACATGTCGGTTCAAATCAGTGCCGAATCTTTCTGCTTCTCCACCTGCAGGGCTTGCTCACGGCAGCGGGGAGCACAATGATTGGGATGGAAAAGGGGGGTGGTTTCCCCTACAGACTTCTCAAGAGGATTTATTCTACAAAATGGAGATGGAAGAGCAAGTTGCTCCTAGCTTTGGCCAGTTTTTTGCTTCACACCATACTGGAGCACGGACGGATATTGAAGAGCTCTATGCAGTTGCTTATTTGCATTTAAAATTATGGGTTCCTCTGTGCCTTGTTACAAGCCTGTGCAAACAACTCAGCAATCATCTCTTATCTGAGGATCATAGAAAGTGATAAACGATGAACAGTAATGAGTCTCTGAGGCCTCTCTTTGCAGAGGGTTTCGACAAAAGCAAGGAAGGCCGTGTTGGGTTGGCTACCTCAACGATGCACACACATTACAATTTACTCCGGATCCAACAGGCTCCCACTGCTGGTGTGTGAAGTGGAATACACATGACATTATTTGTCCCACAAGATTTATATACAGCTTGGTTGCAATAAAGCCTCAAAGTGGTACACAAAAAGATAACATTATCAGAGAAGAAGAAGAAGAAGAAGAAGAAGAAGAAGAAGAAGAAGAAGAAGAAGAAGAAGAAGAAGAAGAAGAAGAAGAAGAAGAAGAAGAAGTTAAAAATGACTACAGGCAATCCTCCTTTGGAGCGAGGGGTCTTTGTATGATCTTTATTTCCTGTGTTTCCTCTTTTTCTATTCACTTTCCTCTTGCTTATGTTTTGTTTTGTTTTTTGATGTCCTCTATTCTGGGTTGATGAGGGTACACACAGAAAGGTGATGGCTGGCTGGTGGAAGACTCTGTGTGAGAGGCAGGGAAGTCTCCCAGGTGAGAGCAGGGAGGGTCCATCGCCTTTCATGGGAGACAACAGGGGTTAAGTTCTACCTCTGATAGAGTGCTTTGTATTTCTTCTTCTCCTTTTCTCCTTCTTCTGTTTCCTTTTGTATTTTTTCATTTATATTAGTTTGCTTTTTATTGCATTGCATGCTGATAAGTTTCAATATTATAAAAACAAAACAAAACTTATGTATGGGGGAAAACACACACACACACACACATTCTGCATGCCTGGATAGGCTTTCATGAACAAAAGCATTTTTAGGAGGCATCGAAAAGAATACAGCGAAGGTGCCTGTCTGATGTCAATAGGCAGGGAGTTCCCAAGTGTGGGTGCTGCCACACTAAATGACTGATTTCTTACAAATGTGGAACATGTATGGGGGGAGATAATCCCACAAGTAAACTGTTCCCAAGCTGTAAAGGGCTTTGTATACTAATCGTTACACTTTGAATTTGGCCCTGTAGCAAACTGGCAACAAGGGCAGGTCTCTGAGCACAGGAATTACCGTATATGCTGACAAGGTCTCACTTCAGCTACCATTTGTACCTTGACGTGAGGACTCCTGCAAACAGAGGACCGTTCTCCAAAGCAGAACATCCGGCCACTCCATATAGGGTATTTTATCGCACTGATGTCCGCCTCTGTATTTCCTCTATCCCTTGGCATCTCTCCAACCTCGAGGGATACGAAACAGGGGACACCCTTATCACCACACGGAAACAGACCTTTATTATCTGACAGGAAATATCTCTATAAAAGCTGAACCTGCCACCTAAACATGAGACGCAGGCTTGACTGTAGAAATCTAAGCAGCCCTGGTGTTGGGGGGAATCAGCCTTCCTTGGCACCTGCCGGCAGCCAACATATTTTGCTTCTGTATAATCCAGGATTTCGCTGCCACCGTAACCCCAACAATATCACCTTCTCCTTCAGCGCTCCTGTTCGCAACTCGGCGTTACAGCTAAGCCCTTACGAAAAACAAAGAGGTGCCTGTTGATAGATAATCCTTGAAGACTGGCCTTTGTGTGAAACTCAGAGAAGAAGGGGGAAAGAACACCCCATCACGGAATGGCATTGGCAGGAAACACAAATAACTCTGGCTAATTTTCACGAGTGTTTTTCAGCTCTGATAATGGGCAGCATTGAGTATTTCTTTCTTCGGAGAGGCCAGCGGTAATGCGATGTATTTATCAAAGAAGAGATTCCAGGAAACAATGTTATATAAGGGGAAGGGGGGGAGCCCACCCGCATTAAACAGCCAGATAGGAGAAAGTGGTGGTGGTGGTGGCGATACCAAATCAGGTGCAAGAGCTCTTGCATCATGGAAAGATTATTCAACAAATGCAGTTTTATTCAACAGATAGGCTCAAGCCCAAGACGTGAGCCAAACCCAGCTTGGTATAAAGCAAACCTGGAGCATGCACTTTCCAGTTAGCAGATGACTCTTGGTCAAGAGGTCTCAAACTGTCAACAGCTTCTTGGTAAAGCACGTGTTTTTCTTTTCTCCTGCCCTCCCTTCGCCCCAGGCAGATTTTGTGTACCGTAGAGCTAGAACAGATAGCTTGTGTACAGGAAGAATTTGGCTCCCGCCATAGCTTTCCCACTCGGAATTGCCTCCTCTCTGGTTTACAGCTGTTTGTCACATCCCAGTTCCATCCACGGAGTAGTGCAGGAAGTTGTGTTATGCCAGGCCAGACCATTGGCCCATCTGTCCCAGGGCTGTCCCCTTAGGCATGAACAACTCTGTAGCATCTCCAGCCTTTGGCTTCTGCTGCTAACAGATCCCTTTGCAACAACAGGGTTGAAGGACTGAAGCTCCTGCTTTGCATGCCGCTGGGCCTCTTAAAGCTATATCGGAACCACAGAGATCGCCTCCCTCCCTTTTATCTCTATGTGGATAGTGTCATAATAATGTTTTGTCACTAGATGGCACTGGACTTGGTTGTGTCTGGGCGGAGTCAGGCGTTTCCTACCACTGTTCTGTTTGTGTTTAAGGGAAACAATAAAATTCTTGTCTAGCTTCCTGATGGATGTGCCCTCTAAGCTTTCTGGGACTGTCTCCAAAGAGGGTTTTACCTCTTTCAATTGTTTGCTCTGATAGGTTGGCTGCTGGTTGACTGATTTTGGTGCTGCTTCAGTTCCCCCCCCCATCTGCAGTTAGTGTTGTGAGTCACAAAGGTTCATTCCAAAGCAACTCCGCTGTTTTTTCTGTCTGCCTTATAACTGACAACAGTTCTTAAAATAGGCCACCCACTCGCAGCCTCTCCAGTTCTGCTGCTGCTGTTCTGAGGAGCTCTTATCGCAAATGCAGAAGCAGCGGTTGGAAGGGAAGGTGACAGCTTCTGAACAATCTCTAGTTTGGATTCTTCCCTGGAGTATTTTAATTGGGATCCTTGAGACACAGTTCTTGGACTTTGTCTACCATATGTGCAATATTTGTGCACAGAGGGTGTTTGCCTTTCATTGAGCTTGGTTCAAGCAATCCAGCCAGCTTCTTTTTCAGTACTTCCAGCCTGCAACTTTGGGGATGTGGAAATTGCTGTGTGGGCCAATGATGATCACAGAATAATAGACATGTCCTAGGAGGAAAGGAAGGAAGGTTGAAGGAACTGGCTATGTTCAGAAAGGAGAGGTGAAGACTCTCTTTCTCTGTGTGTCTGTGCCTCTCTCTCTCTCTCTCTCTCTCTCTCTCTCTCTCTCTCTCTCTCTCTCTCTGTGTGTGTGTGTGTGTGTGTGTGTGTGTAGCATATGATAACATTCCTTTAATCCCCAAAGCCTTGAGACAAAGACTCATTTTCTGCAGCCCCAGAAAGCAGGCTTAAGTGACAGGAAGGTAGATTTCAACTGAACATTATGAGGAGCCTTTTATCAGAGCAGTGTGACAAAGGAACAAACAATCTGCTGGGGTGGTAGGCTCTCCCTTCAAGCAGAGGCTGGACAGCCACCTTTGGGGGATACTGTAGCAGTGATTGAGGGGGTCAGACTAGATGCCCTACAGGAGTACCCCACCTCTATGATTCTAATGACACTGGATTACACCATATGCTGAATTAATCTCGCATTCTGGGTCCACCAACCAGGTGACACTAGCGCACTGAATCATAGAACCGTGGAGTTGAAAGGGACCCCAAGGTTCATCTCGTCCAACCCCCTGCAATGCAGGAATCTCTGCTAGAGCATCCAAGACAAATGGCCATCCAACCTCTGCTTAAAAACCTCCAAGGAAGGAGAGTCCACAACCTCGCAGGGGAGACCGCTCAACTGTTGAACAGCTCTTATTCTCATGAAGTGGCCAGAGTATTGGAGCCTCAGCTTCAGGATCTGTCCTTCCAGTGAGTACTCAGGACTGATTTCCTTCAGAATGGATAGGTCTGATCTTCTTGCAGTCCATGGGACTCTCAAGAGTCTCCTCCAGAACCATAATTCAAAAGCACCAATTCTTCGGTGATCAGCCTTCAATAGCATAAACAATGATATAATTTTCTGCATTTACAAGTAAGGGCGGAAAGGCAACATTATTACCCCAAAGGCTTCTTTATTCACCTTTGTGCATGTTGATAACAAGCTTTCAGGCTTGTTACACCAATATGTCCTTGGGCATTATTTTGATTACGGGACACCGTTTATATAATGCCCACCAAGGATGGCTTGTGAAATCAAATAGGAGGGCTGCCACAACTTTTATTAGGAAACCTTCCTGCTCGCTGTCAAGGCTGGGACTGGTTTTTACAACCTGTGCCTTTGACACAGGACACATGCTCTTTTCTTTGTCAGTCCCTTGCAACGAGGAGTTAATCTATGCCTTTTTTTAAAAAAAGGAAGCCATTATCTCCCTAGTACTCTCATTCTCAACTGGCCTTGTCTTTCCTTTTGGCTCTGCACCTGAATGACACCGCAATGCCTCTTCCTCAACCCCACATTGGCACTAAGGGGTAAACAAAGTTCTCAGGATATTTTCTTTGCATGTTTAGACCTTTAAACCTCCCCCTATAAATAAATAAATAAATTCGGACAAGACTCAAATTTGGGTTTGGTTTTTGGCAGAATTTAGGCCACAACTTTATTGATTACATCAGGTAAGTGGTTACAGGTAGGTAGCCGTGTTGGTCTGGATCGAAGTAAAATAAAAAAATTCCTTCAGTAGCACCTTAAAGACCAACTAAGTTTTTATTTTGGTATGAGCTTTCGTGTGCATGCACACTTCTTCAGGTAAGTGGTTGCCTAGGCTCTGGTTCGACAAGCTCCCTGGACCGTTGCAGGGAGCGCTGACCCAGGGCACCAGCATAGGTCAGCTTAGGGTGAACACCTGGAATGGCGGAAAGCCGGGGACATGCTATGTTCACCACCCAGAAGTCCCCCTGGACTCAGGCACGGGCACAACCCCTCTCAGGGTTGACCAAACCATTGAGTCCCTGGATTCCTTTAACGGAATACCCTTCGCATAGGAGTGGCAAGAGCATTCCCCCATCCCTATCACCTGAACCAGAGCCTATCTGCAACCTTACAAGTTGTGACGATTTGCTATGTGGCAGGGGAAACCCAAGTGGCACCAGCCAATCAGCCAAGTGGGGAAAATTCCTGCTGTGCCCCTGTCCCAACGACAGACAACACACGACAGCATAGCAAGGTCAAGCGCACAAGCCCTAAAAGTAGGGAGAGGTGGGCGGGTGTTCTGATGCACTGACCAAAAGAGGAAGCTATGAGTCATGTGCATGGGCATACATAGGTCCCTTGATCCGTTTAGCTAGCGTCCCATTGGTCTGATTCAACCCAGCATCAAGGTGTACCAATAGGGTGTTGTGGCTATCCAATCACACCCACCCATAACACAGGTTTCGGTTGACAGGTTGCACCGCAACATGTGCCCTCTTTTAGGGAGGACACGATTTGTTATTTGTTATTTGTTTAAATGCATTTATTGATTTTCATATATAATAAACGTTCCCCCTCTCCCACTCCCCAGAGTAGAGTTTCACCGGATCTCAGTGTAAATCCCAATTTCATTACTCATTTCTGCACATTATAGAGCAGCCAGAATAGTGTTGTTGTTTGGGATGCAAAAGAAGAAGAGGCAGCCTAGCATTATACTATCCAGCTTCTATACTATTGCTCTATGCATCAGAGGTGGAAACGTGGGCCATAAGAACACAGGAAGCTGCCTTTTGCTGAACCAGACCACTGGTCCATCTAACTCAGTAATGTCTACACGGACCGGCAGTGCCTCTCCAGGATTTCAGGCAGGGGGATCTCCCAACTCAACTTGGAGATGCTGGGGATTGAACCAGGAATCTTCTGCTTGCAAGGCAGATGCTCCGCCCCTGAGCTATGGCCCTTCCTAAACGGAGGCAGATAGAGGTTGTGCATGAAATTTCAGGCTGCACCTGTGCACTGTGCAATGCATCTGTCAGTTTTAGTCTCAAATTTTTCCACTCTTAATTCACATTTCCACATCAATTTGCTTTTTTTTAAAAAAAAGCATTTCAGTCCAGGTTTCTCCCAATATGCAATTTTGCTTAAAAGTATCTTTTTTATAAAAACAAAACAAAACCCAATGAATTTCTCCTAATATTTTGCATATTTGTATGTTGTTTTCACAAACATGTGCATTTGTGTAGCAGACTGGAAAACAGCCTTGCAAAATTTAGAGAAGTGTGATGTTTGAAGAATGGCTGGGTTTTGGTTCACGTATAGTTTTTCGAAAGTGCTAATTGGGCCCTAATCTCTTATTTGAGCATGCTCTTGGTTTTGAATGCATGCTGAGTGGTAATAGAAAATGAGAGGTGTGTGCAAGGGATTTTGCTTTGCATCATGGGTTATGTAGTTCCAAAGGATGACCAGGCATCTCATGCATGCATGTTTCATTTGGTTTCCTCCTTTCCGCATATGCCTTTCTGAGCCCCCAATGTTTCTTCCCCACATACCAGTACAATCACTGTCTGAATCACTCTGAAATACTTTGAGGGGCAGCCGAACTCTCAGCCCTTGTCCCAGATGTTTTTAGATACACTTCCAAAAAGAGGGCCTTTGCGGGATAAGATCTTTGAAGTCCTGATAAGGTTGTGTAATCCCTTTTACCATCTGAGAATTTTATAAGAGCTACCAGAAACACAGGGTGGTGGTATTTTATCTCTTTGAATGGATAACAACTGTTGGCCATTTGTAGCAGACATTTCCCCACCTTCTTTTGCAACATACAGCCCAATTGTGGAAACTCAGCAGAATGAAAAACACACTTTCAAATCTGGAAAAATTGCAGGAACTACACATTTTCAAAATGTTGCCCGCAAGGTACTTCCCCTGCATACAAGTGTGAACTGTGAACACTGAACTTGGCATATGTGGGTGTTTACCCAAAATTCTTGAAATTTGGGGCAAGCTGGAGGAAAGTGTCATAACATTCTGACATTTTACTAGGAAAAAGCAAGGAACTTGATGTCTCTGGTAGATGACCACATTTTACTCTCATTTCCAACATTTACCAATAAAGAATGAAATTGGTCATGGCACAGAAGTCAAAATCTTAAAAGGCGGAATGGTTGAAGCCAGCAGTGATATTTGCCAGTAGAAATGGCTCTGAAAAACAATTGTTGGATTAAGCTACATCTGTTCTGCGTCATTTCAGTTTTTTGCCTGGGGAAACCATTACGGTAAATGTTTACAACAGGTTATTTTATTTTACTAAAACAACTCTTAACATTTGCACTGCATCCTTTTTAGCATCCAGAGCACTTCATGTGCATTATCAATTGCCATCCGTACAAAAATCTTGTGTTCAGTGGTAGGTTTTGTTCTTTGGGGCCAGTAGGGCAGAAGATAGCAAGACTAGTAGAAGGCAGTGCAACCTAATTCTCCTTCCTGCTGAGCTCTGCTGAGATATCCAAAGAGATACTTGTTTACGCAGAACATGTTCTGTGCATTCCTAACCTTTGTAAAGGATAGGAGATGAAGCAAGACCTCACTTGATTTCTGAAAGCAGAGGTGGCAGGCCTGAGACTCTCCAGATGTTTCTAGACTAGGCCTGGAGGGCAGCAACACAAGAACGGGCCTTTTCTGTGGTGGCTCCCCACTTGTGGAATGCTCTCCCCGGGGAGGCTCACCTGGTGCCTTCATTACATAACTTTAGGCACTAGGTGAAATCATTTATCCCTCGTCTTTTGCTAATTAAATAACTGGTGGCCTTTTAAACATGGGAAGGGGGATTGTTTTCGTTTGCTGTTGTTACTTATTTTTGTTTTGTTTTTAAATTTCGAACAGCCCTGTGATCCTCAGATGAAGGGCGGCGTAGATATTCAGCCAACCAATCAACCCTGAAAATGGGCCCTGCTAGCTGGAGCTGATATCCAACAACAATTTGGGGGTTACTCATTCCAAACCTAAGGGCCCATGATATGAAACGAGGCACGCCCTGAAGTATGGCCCAGACCATTTGTGATGGCAACCTAAAAATATTCTCATAACAGAATCTCAGGGTATTTCTAGGTGGGTGTTTTCAAGTGGGATTCGTGATGTTTTCAGGTGGGATTCAATCACATACTGGGACACCGTGATGGTTGCTATGAACTGGATATAGCACAGACGATATCAAACTAGAACCCCCAGGAGGCAATAAAGCAATGCCAATGCATGTGGCACCATCAATACATGTCCTAACATGATACCCTGGGAGGGAAGCAATGGAAAACTTTCCCCATTGAATGGTTGCCAAGGAAGCTTATAAATACCATGACAATTTTGCATGGGTCCAAAGGGAGTTTGCCCATCAGTAAGTGAGCGCCTTGCATATGTGAAGGAGCCTGTATTCTAGAGCTTTAAATGTGTGCAGCCGCCTTGAATTTCTGCAGCTATGTGGCTGCATCGCTTCACATAACTCACCTGGAGCACGCGTGATTTCCTTCAAGCCATTTTTATGAGAATTGTGCACCCTGGTGTTGAGCTCCAAGAATTCACTTACAAGGACTGCATATAACAAAGCATTCAGCCTAGGAAATAATCATTCCTAATGAACAGTGAGCACAGAGAGGTAAATGAGCAAAGCTTTAAAATCCAGGGATTTTTATTGGATTACCTTTGAATAAAAATCCTGTTGTGAAAATCATCTCTCACATTCTGTCAGATCCATATGCAGCCGATACTATCTAAACATATAGGATTCAATCCCAATGTAGGTTCTAACTCTTTCCGTGTGTCAACCACGTGGATGTTTTGAGTGGTCTTATCTGCATCTCTCTTGCCTTTTTTTCACGGCTTCAGAACTTCCCTGTTTAGGGAAGTTTTTAATCTGTGATATTTGATGTATTTTAATGTTTGTTGGAAGCTGCCCAGAGTGGCAGGGGAAGCCCAGCCAGATGGGTGGGGTATAAATAATAAATCATTATCATTATCATTATATTGAATGAGATTATGCTTTTCCCTTCACAACTGCAGGTAGCACCTCTGTAAAATGACATATTTCTTTAAGGCGGAAGGGCCATTTACTCGTTGCACAAGAAGAGGCGGATTTTCACAGGTTTATATTATGTTTTGATATGCCTGTTTATATTTGCAGGTGCAAATTTATTAATTAATGCAATTTAAGCAGAAAGGCAATACACCTCACCATAGCCGGGAAGACTGAACAACCTACTCAGTTTGCTGCTGGGCAACTTCAAGACCCTTCCTGTTCTCCCTTCTTGCTGTTGTTGTTGTTTAGTCGTTTAGTCGTGTCCGACTCTTCGTGACCCCATGGACCATAGCACGCCAGGCACTCCTGTCTTGCACTGCCTCCCGCAGTTTGGTCAAACTCATGTTCGTAGCTTCGAGAACACTGTCCAACCATCTTGTCCTCTGTCGTCCCCTTCTCCTTGTGCCTCCATCTTTCCCAGCATCAAGGTCTTTTCCAAGGATTCTTCTCTTCTCATGAGGTGGCCAAAGTATTGGAGCCTCAGCTTCACGATCTGTCCTTCCAGGGAGCACTCAGGGCTGATTTCCTTAAGAATGGATAGGTTTGATCTTCTAGCAGTCCATGGGACTCTCAAGAGTCTCCTCCAGCACCATAATTCAAAAGCATCAATTCTTCGGCGATCAGCCTTCTTTATGGTCCAGCTCTCACTTCCATATATCACTACTGGGAAAACCATAGCTTTAACTATACGGACCTTTGTCGGCAAGGTGATGTCTCTGCTTTTTAAGATGCTGTCTAGGTTTGTCATTGCTTTTCTCCCAAGAAGCAGGCGTCTTTTAATTTCGTGACTGCTGTCACCACCTGCAGTGATCAAGGAGCCCAAGAAAGTAAAATCTCTCACTGCCTCCATTTCTTCCCCTTCTATTTCAATTTTCTCAATTTTCAACACCTTTATTGGCATATATATATATAATATAAAAACAAAGACAAAACATACATCACATATAGGTCATTAGTATAAATAGTCACTCTACATCATGCAGAAATAATGGAGAGCAGGAGGAGAGAAAGGCACACAAGGGATCCTCAGCTATCATTGTTGAAGGCTAGATGTATTGATTTTAATTACATAAATTCTGGACAAGTAGTGGGCCATAATTCTGGTAA
Organism: Zootoca vivipara; assembly: GCF_965207765.1. Taxonomy (NCBI): domain Eukaryota; kingdom Metazoa; phylum Chordata; class Lepidosauria; order Squamata; family Lacertidae; genus Zootoca; species Zootoca vivipara. The sequence goes on along the minus strand of NC_142590.1, from coordinate 81,539,531 downwards.
TTTCGGGGAAGTCATCCCTCAACAAGAGCTGGACCACTGTTTCCTTGTTGGGGAGGGTTCTAGGTCTTGTAAAGGATAGAGGGGGGCCAAAGTCGAAAAAATTGGAAAGGGGACAGTCCAGAATCATGTGAGCCATAGAGTCTACCTCTTTCTGGCCACAAGGGCATAATCTATTCCAGTAAGGGATGCCTTTGAGTCTTCCGGCTAACACAGAGGATGGAAAAGCATTTAGGCGGGCCAACATAAATATTCTGCGATAAAAAGGAGATACCAGGTCATATAAATAATTAGGTATCAATCCTTGGTGCGGCGGCAGCCCCAGGAAGGCAGGCGAGCATACTAGAGGTTGGGCAGGATGAAGTTTCTGGAATTCGATATCAAGCAGTCTCTGCTTAATAAGAGTAAAGATGTATGAGTCCTCATATGTCAGGAGGGAGTCCACTGGAAGGCCTAGTTGCCTCAGTTTGTTGGAAATATTAGAAAACCATATAAAGCTGTGGCTGTCTTTCAGAAGATAGGATATCAGGCTATCTGGATCGGTATTAAAGTGAATTTTTAGCCAATATTTAAGAGTAATAATCCAACCTCTTGTCTCAAGAAGGTGTTGGCCCAATTCTGCACAGATAGCCAGGTATGGCACACATTTTGGTACTCCAAGAATTTGCCGAAAGAAGGATGACTGGACTCCTTCTACTTTGTTGTTAAAGCTGGATATCCATAAGGGGATCCCGTATAGAAGCTGGGAGGCAGATTTTGCCTTATAGGCACTAATTGCTGCAGGTACAAATTGATTCCCACCAAGGAAGTGAAAACGCTTGATTTGTGCAACAGAGCATCTTGCTAAATTAATTGTTCTATTGCGATGGGTCGCCCATTTTAAGTTATAGTGAAAGGTGACACCCAAGTATTTATAGCATTTAACTTGCTCCATTTTTTGGGTTCCAATCGACCAGTTGAGTGGACACCAACTTTTAGAGAAAGCAAGGATCTTTGACTTGGAGTAATTAATTGCTAGGTGATTCACTTCACAATAATTGGAGAATGCTCTTAGATATCTTTGTAGTCCAACTCTGGAATAGGAGAGAAGAGCAGTATCATCTGCGTACAAGAGGGTAGGGATTGCTTGTGACGGGTATAGGGCTCCGTTGAGTTGTTTATGACTCAATTAGGAGCCTCTGATTATCGCCCGGCGCGCTTCCTCTCAGCTTCTCTGCTTACGTAGAACCGGGCTGGCAGTAAAACACACACACAGCAGAGTTCTTCTTCTCACACAGCGAAAGCTTGTATAGCCGTTGGATAAAAAGCCTCTTAAGAACACACAGAGTCCAAAGTGTTCTAATAACTACTTAAGTTTATTCTAGAGAGAAAAATAACAAACAACCTGGTGAGAGCGCAGACATCTTGCGACCGTCTCCCAGGCAGAAACGAAACCAACTGCAACATACAGAATCACTTCTGGTACATTCTGTAACATGATCTTCCTCAGTGGTCAGGTGCTACAGTACACAGTTAACTCTTTAGTTACTTGTTACTCATCACATTGCTTTGGTATCTAGTCTGGGAGGGTGGCCATTTACAGCAGATAAATGATGTTTCATATCATTTAAGAATAGGTTGAACAAGTGTGGGGCAAGTATACAACCTTGTTTAACCCCTTTGGTGATTGTGAAGCTGGTAGATAAATGACCATCAAGGGAAAACTTCACCTGACCTTTAGTGTTGGTATGTAGTTTTTTAATTAGACAGAGTAAGCGGGTTTCCATCCCAGTAGTTTTCAATTTATCCCATAATAGTCCTCTAGGTATTGAATCAAAAGCGCACTTTAAATCGATGAAGGCCACAAACAGCTTCCCCCTATCCGATTTCGTGTATTTTTCAGCTAGGGATGCCAATAATAGACACTACTGGGAAAACCATAGCTTTAACTATACGGACCTTTGTCGGCAAGGTGATGTCTCTGCTTTTTAAGATGCTGTCTAGGTTTGTCATTGCTTTTCTCCCAAGAAGCAGGCGTCTTTTAATTTCGTGACTGCTGTCACCATCTGCAGTGATCAAGGAGCCCAAGAAAGTAAAATCTCTCACTGCCTCCATTTCTTCCCCTTCTATTTGCCAGGAGGTGATGGGACCAGTGGCCATGATCTTGGTTTTTTTGATGTTGAGCTTCAGACCATATTTTGCGCTCTCCTCTTTCACCCTCATTAAAAGGTTCTTTAATTCCTCCTCGCTTTCTGCCATCAAGGTTGTGTCATCTGCATATCTGAGGTTGTTGATATTTCTTCCGGCAATCTTAATTCCGGTTTGGGATTCATCTAGTCCAGCCTTTCGCATGATGAATTCTGCATATAAGTTAAATAAGCAGGGAGACAATATACAACCTTGTCGTACTCCTTTCCCAATTTTGAACCAATCAGTTGTTCCATATCCAGTTCTAACTGTAGCTTCTTGTCCCACATAGAGATTTCTCAGGAGACAGATGAGGTGATCAGGCACTCCCATTTCTTTAAGAACTTGCCATAGTTTGCTGTGGTCGACACAGTCAAAGGCTTTTGCATAGTCAATGAAGCAGAAGTAGACGTTTTTCTGGAACTCTCTAGCTTTCTCCATAATCCAGCGCATTCTCCCTTCTTAGAGTTCTCCCTTCTTAGAGTTCTTTAAACCAGACTTGGACCTGCCAGTCCTCTAGATGGAGAACTGTGAAGCAGGCCCCCAGGCTTGAATGCTGTAACACTGCACACACTTACCTGGGGTGTAAGCCCCAAAGACTGAACAGAGTGGGATTCTTAAATTCCTTAAAGCTCTGCAATATATACAGTACAGTGGTACCTCGGTTTATGAACACAATTGGTTCCGGAAGTCTGTTCATAAACTGAAGCGTTCATAAACTGAAGCGAACTTTTCCATTGAAAGTAATGGAAAGTGGATTAATCCGTTCCAGACGGTCCGCGGAGTAACCGTTCATAAACTGAAGCGAACTTTTCCATTGAAAGTAATGGAAAGTGGATTAATCCATTCCAGACCGGTCCGTGAAGTACTTAAACTGAAGCGTTCATAAACTGAAACATGGGTGTAATTGGTTCCGGAAGTCTGTTCATAAACTGAAGCGTTCATAAACTGAAGCGAACTTTCCCATTAAAAGTAATGGAAAGTGAATTAATCCGTTCCAGATGGGTCCGCGGCGTTCATAAACCGAAAATTCATAAACCGAGGTGTTCATAAACCGAGGTTCCACTGTAGATAAAAATAATTTAACAGCTTTTGCTTAAAGCTCACGACAGCAAGCAAAGCTGGTCTAGGTTTGAGGAGGGTCCTGGGCAGTGCCCTTTGGTCAATTTTCCTCTTTAGTTGGTGAGTCCCACAGTTTTCCCTGGCAGAGCTGGGGATGTTAATGTAGTGTTAATTGATTTCCTACAATGTCTTGAGCAATGCTGCATTAAGGACCGTGTGGTAAATTAAAATAGAGGCGTCCAAAACCGGCGACTTGCTATAAGTGGGTGTTAGTGCCCCCAGGCCTGACAGTATAATATCCCATGCAGCTTTAGCCAAAATCCAGGTTTTTTCTCCTGCTCTGGCTGGGGTAGGACTGAACCAATGGCTTCAAGTTACAAGAAAGGAGATTCTGATTAAACATCAGGAAGAAATGCTATTACCATTTTTAAAAATGTGCATGTTAATTGCATTCACTAAATTGACCCTCAATTCTACTTTGGCCTTTCACCGGCTTTTTGCATGGAGCCACAAATCTTTAATCACCTTTGTTAACATTGCAGTAGGAGCTTGCCTGTACCTTTGAGTGGAGTTTGCTGACCTCTTCCGGCAGAAGGAGTGGTTGCCCATTGACGAATTCATTCAGCCTGTGCAGTCTTATGTTTTGCTCAGAAGACTCGGCATACACATTTCTGCACACTAACTCCCAAGAAAGCATGAATAACGCTGCAGCTCATTTGTTGCTGCAAAACCAACAGAATCTTGGGACACCTTAGAGCAAAGTTAAACATAAAATGACATGAGCATCCGTAGTCAAGGGCGTCAGCAGATGCACAAAGTGGATGGTGAAGGTGTTGGATGGGTGCTATTATATTCAAAACAGGAAGTGAAGATGAAAACTGAGATTGCAGGTTCAAAGAACATAACTAGCTTTGATCTCAGCTAAAGCTTAATGACCAGAATGCACTGCCCAGTATATCTCCATTGTGAACCTGTCGTGGCTTCTCCCAAAGAATCCTGGGAATTCTAGCTTGGTTAGAGATCCCTAGTCTCTCCCAGTTCTCAAAAATTAGAGCACCCAAAATTGTGGGAGAAAGGAATAGCTATGACACTGGCATGTTGAGTTGCTATGTGTTTAGTAATAGCCAGTTAACAGCAATCTGATGCACCACGAATTGGAAGTAAACCTGCTTTTTTAAATCAGGACTTGCTTCCAGGTACAAACTGTACTGCAAGTTTTTCAAGGGCAATCAATTAAAAAATTAAGCACAGTCTGACACCAACTTTCCTTTGTATTCTGAGAATTTCCCTGTTAATTTATCCACCAAAATTCTACTCTGGAGTCTTGCACTGCTTACATTATTTTGAAGTGTCCAGGAAAGAAGCACATATGACAGATGAAGACTGTACTGGAGGCACTGGGCATATGCCTGTCACATTTATAAATTCACACCTAGAGCTAGAGTGATGAATTGATTTCTCTTGTTTGGGATACAGGTTAAATTACAGAGCCAAATCCAGATTCCTGCCAGTCTTGTGCCTGCTGGGAAGATGAGGGAACAGCTGGAAAGAAACAGCTTTGAGTTTCTTTGACAACCAAGCAGTGTATAAATTTTATGAAATAAATACCCCAGCTCCCAGCTGGCATATTTCACCTTCCTTGTCGGGAGTGTGTCAGAGTGGGAGATTTTTGTATTCAAAGCCTCTCTTGATCTGCCTGCTCTCTATCAACCACGTACACCCCAAGTTAACGACTTGGGAGATTAGCTTGGATATTATTGGGCTGACCCTATCCATTCATTTATCTAATCCTATGTAAAACTACTATGTAAGCCAGTTGCCGTCACCACATCTCTGTGCCACGGAAAGAGAATTTTTAAAAAACGGCGTCATAAAAACGGAACCTAAGGTTGCAATTCTGAATAGATGCAACCCAAATCCTACTCGTGCATTGAAAACATACATTTGTTCCTTGCAGAGCTACGGTTACCAGCACATTTAACCAACTACAGTTCTCAGGATTCTTTAAAGCCGTGTGCTTTCAGTGGCATGCACACCACCTGAATCTTTTTAAAGTCCAGGAGGAATATTGTGCCTGCCTGTTGGAGGGATAACATTTCTAGCAACTGCCTGCTGGGGGAGCTAAAGCTACACTAATAAAACAGGTTCCCCTTATTATTATGTTTTAAATCAGCAATAAGAAAGAGAGAGCCCACAAGGGAGAAAGAGAAAGAGGGCAGGAGAAAGGAAAGGAGGAAGATTTGTACTATTTTCCTTTGATGCACAACCCTGCTTCTTCCAAGGAGCAGAAGTGAAGGGGCAAATCCCAAAGCATTGAGGGTGGTGCATCCACCTGCTCACTGGGAATTTTGGGGTGTCCTTTTTGTGCTACAAGTCTTGGTGATATGTGCCAACTGCTCCTCTAAATCACAGAAGCTGTGTAGCACATTCTGGTGCAGCATGCGTTGCTGCAAATTATTTATAATTCTCTTCCTTTCTTTTACTGCTTCCTTTCTATACAGCTGTATCATTAAAAAATTAATCACGGCTGTTTTCAACACTATAAAAACATAACACCAAGCAATAAAACCGCAAAAAGTTAAAGACAAAAAGAAATTAAAAACAAACACCAGTAGACCATTGTGGGGGATGTACTCTTAAAATAGGTCTGGTGGAAATGAAAAGTTTTCAGCCAGCAATTAAAAGTTGGCACAGAAGGTGTCCGCTGAATATCTAGTGGCAGGATGTTCCACAGGACTGGGCCAATGACACCAAAGACTTGATTTCCCATTGTGATCAAATGAGCCTCACCAACTCTGGGAGGAGCAAAAGACACTCCTGCAGATGATCTCAGTGGCTGAGCTAGAATATAACGGTTCTGGTAATCCCTGAAGTACCTGTGACCCAAGTTGTTCGGTGCTTTGTAAATCAACACAAGAACCTTGAACTTGGCTCAGGAGCAGATGGGTAGCCAGATCAGCTGTTTTAACCATGTGATGATCTCAGCTGTTTCTTTGGATCCCGCCTCTAGGGAGGGCTAGGAGGAGCCCAGGAAAACCCCAATTCGACCCCAAGTGAAGCCTTGCCCAGCATCACAGCTGGAGCAGCATCAGGCATCTTCATAACTTTCAGAGCAAAAAGAGTTACCGTCCTTCAACCCAACTCTAGGTACGATTGCATTTGCATTGTACCAGTTTTTAAATTTGTAAACCCTGAGGACATAGTTGACTGTGCAGGCTTTGTTGTTGTTTAGACATTTAGTCGTGTCCGACTCTTTGTGACCCCATGGACCATAGCACGCCAGGCACTCCTGTCTTCCACTGCCTCCCGCAGTTTGGTCAAACTCATGTTCGTAGCTTCGAGAACACTGTCCAACCATCTTGTCCTCTGTCGTCCCCTTCTCCTAGTGCCCTCAATCTTTCAGGCTACAAAAGTTAAAAATAATAAAAAATGCAAGTTGAAATAATAAATGCAAGTTGAAATTGCGTGGTTCAACATTTTGGTTGGAGAGGAGGGGGATGAGAGGAACTAAAGGGAGCCCCCTGCTCCTCTCGAAAGCAGTTTGGTAAGACTATGCCTGCACAGCTGGATCTTGTAGGATAATTTTGTACATGGTATCTGTTGGCCTGAATGATTGTCCAGGCCAGCCAGGAATGTAGCTCAGTGGTGGATTCAGACGCTTTTCATGTAGAAGATCCCAAGTTCAATCCTTGGCATCTCCAGGTAAGGGCTGACAAAGAGCCATGCCTCTTTGGTGATGCTGAATGAGGTAGACCAGCAACCTGGCTTTCCATTAGGCAGCTTCCTATGTGTGCAGTTCTCCATATCTGAGCCACGTCCATAGCTCAGCTCGCCATCTAAATTGGAATGTTTCCTGGCAAGATCATGTGGAGCCTGTGACCTGACAACCTTTGAACTTCTCAGATGCTCACATAGCCCACAGTGGGGGGGGGGAATACATCTCATATCCACCTGTAACAGAGAACATTTCAGATAGGTGGAGGAAATCAATGCTGTTCAGTGAGTCCCAGTGTGTTCTTAGCTGAAACAGAGGACACTTATTTTTATTGCTCATTGGAGGACAATATTGCAGGGGGAAAGTGTTACTTGACGTATTTCAAAAGGATCTGTGTACGAGTTATGTCATGCATGGAGGAAAGGCTGCTTTGGGAGCATATAAAGGTAGATTTACAGCGTTTCTGAAACATGTTGGGACTCATTGAACAGTGTTATAACAATTATTTTTCCTACTTGCATTTGAATCATTTCCCCCTCTATATTTGCATTTGTGGCACAATCGCCTTCATCCTTGAATTGATACCTGGGTCTGGCTTGCAGTCAATACTAACAGCAGAATCTTAGCAAAATAAAACGCAGTAACAGAATTCTTTGCCTGTATCACAAGAAGCACCAGAACACGGCGAATATATTTCATATATATCCATATCTGCCCGTGCAAGCACAGAATTTCCTGAAGACTGTTGCTTGAAATGCTTTCGAATCTCAAGATTATTATTATTTCCATGCAGCTTCTAAACTTCAAAGCATGAGGGTAGCGTTTGCTTATGTGTCGGGAACTAGATACATGATATGCAAATTTTTAGAGTGACCCAAGAGGAAGATTCCCTGTGTTTGCAGCTTGGTGTGTGCAGTTTGTTGAAGGAAGCACAGAAATCTCATGTGTAGGTGTGTTCTTACTTAAGAGGGATCTTATGGAGCCCAAAAGTGTCCTTGAAACTGTTCCGAGCTGTCTGTGGCTCACACAACAAACACCCTAGGATAACTGCTTCATCCAATATTTTCTCTTTCCCCTCCCCTCAATCTGATATTTTCTCAGCATATGGGTTTTCTTGCTAGCCTACACCCTGCATCCATGCACCTTCTTTCCCTTCTGTCATTTGTCATTTGTTTGCACCCATGAGCTCTTCCAGGCTATTCACTATTTTCGGGTGGGATTCCGTCACAGCGCAGCGCAGCAAATTCAGGTTGTGAAATATTACAGTTGCTTTGGAGCTCTTGCACAACTAATGTGCTTCCCCCAAAGGCTGGACTTTTTGCAGTAAGGGAAGCGATAGGGAAAAGCACTGGCAAAAAATGTGGGATATAACGCTCGCTGAATGAGAAACCATCTGTCCTCCCTGCAAACAACTCAGAATGAATGCTCAATAAAGAGGTCACCCTGAAGTGCTCCACATCACCGAAAAGAAGTCTCCAAGAGAGCACGAGGTGCATCTATAGGCCAATGCAAGTATTCAACAATGCTGCTTATAGTAACATAGCATAAAATACCAGATTGCTGGTTGAAGGACTAGGCTGATTTTGAGAGTTACAATTTTTATTTTACTTTTTGCAAAACGCACAAACCTTTACGTGTAATGCATTTGACTGCTGCTCACATGCCAACGGGCTGATGAAAGTAATGAAGTATGCATAGGATGGGCTTGTCCTTACACGATACTTTTCCAGGGATGCTGAAGATTCATACAGTTTGGGTTTCGCCTTGCTTTCAACTTCCTGCAAAGATACAAACAGATTGCTGAAAAATTGGAAGCTCAGTGATCCTACACATTCAGCTTAGGAAAGGCTCACAAAGCCAAGCACTTTGTTGGCTAACAAAGCAGTGCATAATACATTTGAATGTGACGGGAAGCTCATTTTGACATCTCCTGCATGACATCACACAGCAGGAGAAGGCCCAATAGGGCCCGCCGTGTCCCAGAAAGGCCTAACAGGGCTTGCTGCAGGTCCTCCTTCTACCGTGTGGGCTGCAGAATATTGAGGGGGGGCCAACCCCCTATTTGAAAATTAGTGGGGGATCAACTCCCATGGCACTGCAGAGATGCCCCTGCAAGGACCAGCCCCTGCAAGGACTTGGAATGACACCAAAAGTTTCATTACCACAATTGCATCTGTGGAGCTTCTCTTGGTGATGTTCCTCCACCTGGTGAACAGGATAGTTTTGCTATGGGTCTGGCCACTTGTTCCCATGGGTGGCTACTGTGAGAACAGCGTGCTGGACTAGATTGATGGGCCTTTAATCTGGTCCAGCAAGGCTCTTCTTCTTTCTGATCAAAATAGAAAAAAAATCCTTCAGTACCACCTTAAAGACCAACTAAGTTTTTATTTTGGTATGAGCTTTCGTGTGCATGCACACTTCTTCAGATACACTAGAAACAGAAGTGTCAGACCCTTATATATATATACAGAGGGTGGTGGGGAAGTTGAAAGCAAGGCGAAACCCAAACTGTATGAATCTTTCTGATGGTTGCCTAGTCATCCATTACTTGCTGTGACATTTGCAGATAAAATCAGTTGTTTTCCGTTTAAGATGGCGCAGTTGAAGCAGAGTGCAGAGCCACTTCCTGCTTCTTGTTGAAATGGTTTTTGGTTGCATTCAGTTCATGGGATATGGGCAGGGTATATTGGTAAGTGTGCGTGAACATGTGCACTTCAGACCTGTAACTCTCTTGGTTCTTAAATCTTACAGGTCGGAGTTCATGGCTGGAGGGGAAACGGCCTCTTATTGCTGGTTAGTGACCTTGACAACTTTCACCCAGTCTCAGATCTCCTCAACTCAGGTAAGCTTAGATAGAGCATGGAGCTCTAAGCATTCCTGGGTGACACATCTTTCCTCTGTTTTTGTCAACCTGTATTTTTCGCTTGCCTTTGATGTTGGGATTCTGTATGGGGAGCCATGTGACCATCCCACTCTTCTAGTTCTTCTGAAACTCCCAGTGACAAGTGGATCACTTGGGTGTAAATTGGGTGAGCCTCTTAGATCAGCTCCAGCTAACATAGCCAGTGGTCAGGATTGATGGGAGCTGCAGTTCAATAACACCCAGAGGGTCGCATATTCCTCACCCCTGTCCTAGATGCAGGAGTGCCAACTTGGCCCCATGGCCGTGGGTGCCAGGGGTCGTGGGTGCCATGCAGCATGCATGGCCCTGGCATGGACATTTGTGGGTGCCCAGCCCCATCATGGGGAATTTTGTTGGTGCTCTGGCACCCAGGGCCCCATGGAGTTGGCACCTATGCCTAGATGATCAAGTGGGATCCAGCGATCAGGTTTATTTCATCTCATCCAGGAGCTGCCTTTTGAGGTACTACAGCAGGGTTTCCCAAACTTGGGTCTCCAGCTCTTGTTGGACTACAACTTCCATCATCCCTGACCACTGGTTCTGCTATCTAGGGATAATGTGAGTTGCAATCCTTTTTTTCAACAGGATGAACTTGGACTTGAACCAGCTCCTTTTAAAACTGAAATTTCAAAGCACTGCCAGGTTCCTTTCAAATATTTTGATTGTCTGGTATTTTGATATTGTAGATCACCTTGTAGTCTCATTTGGGAGCTGAAAGGGAGTATCTACTGTAGGCGATTTTACAAATGAATAATTCTAGAGCATGGGTAGGCAAACTAAGGCCCAGAGGCTGGATCCGGCCCAATTGCCTTCTAAATCTGGCCCACGGATGGTCCGGGAATCAGCGTGTTTTTACATGAGTAGAATGTGTGCTTTTATTTAAAATGCATCTCTAGGTTATTAGTGAGGCATAGGAATTCATTCATTTCCCCCCCTCCAAAATATAGTCCAGCCCCCCATGTGGTCTGAGGGACAGTGGACCTGCCCCCTGCTGAAAAAGTTTGCTGACCCCTGTTCTAGAGTATGGTATAAACTTTCTTGTTTATACCAAAGTGTGATGGGGCCAAAGTAATCATTTCACAGGAGATTGTTGCTGAAAAACAGACGTTGGAGACTGACAGTTTGAGCGGAGGAATGGCAGAGGGAAAAGGTAAAGGGACCCCTGACCGTTAGGTCTAGTCGCGGACGACTCTGGGGTTGCGGTGTTCATCTCGCTTTATGGGCTGAGGGAGCCGGCGTACAGCTTCCGGGCCATGTGGCCAGCATGACTAAGCCACTTCTGGTGAACCAGAGCAGCCCATGGAAACGCCTACCGCTGGAAGGTATTTATCTACTTGCACTTTGACGTGCTTTCGAACTGCTGGGTTGGCAGGAGCAGGGACCAAGCAACGGGAGCTCACCCTGTCATGGGGATGTGAACTGCCGACCTTCTGATTGGCAAGCTCTAGGCTCTGTGGTTTAACCCACAGCACCACCCGTGTCCCCTAATGGCAGAGGAAAGAGACTGCATAACCCTCTCCTATCCTTGTCCAAAACCACCCTCCCCAATCTGCTTTTTTGGGTCATTCCCCCCCACCCATTTACTCCCCTGACAGAAAGGATAAGAGCACGATAAAGGGAGAAAATGTTGGGAACTGGCTAGCTAGTCTGAACAACAGCAGCAGCACTCCCAAAGGATGTCTATGTGACACCAAAACTGTGAAAAGGGAACACCTGAACCGAATTAAGCTCTGTGCATCAATGAACAATTGCACAAGCTGATCTTGCAATGTCCATTTTTGCAGGGCCTGAGAACATGCAACAAATAGGAGACAATTAACAAGAACAAAGACATTCAACATCAAACATCCCTTTGCCTCTGAAAATTAATTGCGGGAAAATAGGCCTCTTAATCAGTTGCAGATTTGTCTCTGTAATAGCTAGCGTGACTCCACTTAATTATTACACTGTAGACTGGAGTGAGGAGTTTGGTTCTCAGCTTTGTCTTGTATGAGGTGAAAGGCCAGTGGGATGGCAGCATTAAAAGGTCAAGGGTGACTGAAAGGAGGGTGTAAGGCAATTGAGGTGGTCTGCATAATAAGGCAATCAATAATTGTTATTTTAAAATAATAATTGGGTCCTTTTCCTAAATACAAAGTGTCATGCAAGCTTGCAAACTGAATGTAGTGGTGCACTTTAAATGACACCAGATACAGAACTACTTGGGGAAACTCTTGCAATAAGTCCTTGCATGAAATGTACTTTGCAGCAAAAGTGCAGCTCTTTCTATGAATAATTAGATCAAGGGGGGAGAGGGGGGGGGGACATCCTTTGAACTTGACAACAGCCAGAACGCAATAACCAGAATTCTGCTAGAATAAGGTACATGCTATTTTCTTTCTTTTTCAACACTTATTTATTTGGTGTATCCATAGGGTTATTTCTAAATTGCCAGCTCATTAAAAACAAATCATTATAAAGAGCTTAAAGTTTCCGGAGCCCTGTACCGATCTGAAAAGATGAGATGGTCTGATACATAAAGTAAAGGGAATGGGGAGAGAAAAAGAAATCAAACACTGAAGCGTTCATTCTGCAGCTGTTCCTTCACTGGATTGAACCAGATTGGTCTCTGCCCTTGCCATGATGTTCCTCTTCACAGGCAGAACATCCAGGTTCTCAGTGGCTATAGCAGAGGCTTACAACCTTTATGAGTCCACAGCTCCCTTGATCAACTGCATTCTTTCCATGGCTCCCCTGTGGGGAAACACGTTCCGAGTCTCAGGAGCCCAGTTACTGTATGTCACCCCTTGCTTGCCAAGCCACCAACCCCTCATTCCTTTTTGGATGCCCTTTCTTGCGGAGGGTTCCCTCAGCCTCCTCTCCCCTCCTCTCTTCTTGGGAATCCTCACCCACTTGCTTATTTATTCTGAGGCCACCTCAGCTCCCAGCAACCAACACCCCCGGCTGGCCCCAGAGGCACCATTTGCCTGGGGAACCTGTAGCCAGGCCCGTTGCAACAAACAGCTTCACAAGCCTCTGCTGTCAGGCTGCTGCCAGCGACTCCCAACCGGTTGCCCAGGAACGTACAAAGACAAGGAAATGTTTCTTACCATCCACTTTTTGTTCAGTATTTACAGAGAGAAGCTATAGAACCCAGCCTCTTGGATAATGGTGTTGCCCCCCTGCTTCCTCCACCAGTGCTCACATCCTGCAGTTAGTTTCCCATGGGCACTTGTTTGCCCACTTTGAGAATTGAATGCAGACTAGAAAGGCTTTTGTCCTGATCCAACAGGTTCAACTTAATGCATTTTAAAAAGTAATTCTCTCCAAAGGCAAAAATAAGGAACAAATTTCCTGGCACAAATGCCACGAAATAGGAGCTGTCCCTGGAAAATAGGGAGTGTCTGCATGTATGACAGTAGAACCCTAGGCAGTTGAGAATTGGCTTGTAAAGCTATTATCTCATTCACTTTGAAGAAGATAACGGGAACTGAAGATGGAAATAGTTCATTCAAGATTTATATTTTTCCACATGCCATTTGTCTTCTTCAGAACAAACATGAAAGCAGATATGAGTCCCTCCCCCCACAGATTTGCTATTTACCGGTACTTGAAGCATGCCTTGTCTTCAATGTGCAAATATTGCCATTCTGTAATACAATCTGCTTTTCTATCAACCTATATTAAGTCAACTACCTATGGACCTCTACATTTTGTTGAATTTGGTGTTAAGTTGTTTTGCCCCATTTTTGTGGCTCTAAAGGGTGTTCACACATTACGTTCAATAAATGTACAATCTGCGTTCCTGTCTGCATAATAGTTGCGCTTTGCTCTGGTACTGTGATTCACATATGTTGTTCAATGCGTGTAGAGCCTCTGTACCTGTGCATACAATAGCTGAGCCATACAAATCAACAAGTGTACACTCTTCCACACAAACACTTGTATATGCAGCTTGTACCTGTGTTCAGTGCAACGTGTGAATAAGCTTCTAGTCAAACACAGACGACTGCTCAAGCTACCACTTTGCATACAGAAAACTGCAATCCCATTTCTGCACCAGCACACAAAATAATTCTTCCTTTTCTTCGATTCCACCTTTGGTGTGTTTTGCTGCTTGTAGAGAACGAAAGTAGAAGGAAGATGTTTATTCCTGATATCAAAAGAAGGCTGCCACTAAGACTAAGAGAAGGAGGAAAGGAGCCAGGTGTATTTGGGCTGGATTTGCAGGGAAGAGTCATAGCTCAATGGTAGAGCTTTGCAAAGAGATGGTATTGGATTCTATCCTTTATGTCTCCAGGAAGGTCTGGAACAGACTGCTCCTTGAAACCCTGGAAAGTCAAGGCCAGTCGTTGTAGTCAATGCCAAGCTA